>NC_086446.1:597554007-597893174 GCF_028390025.1 Pseudophryne corroboree | reverse complement strand
TGGTGAGAAGGGGCCCTTCCATACCTCTCTCCTGTAGCACATCTTAGTCCCGGTTCTCACTGTAGCTGCATGACCGAGGTGGGCTGTCACATTACTGGGTGAGCTGTCAATTGAAGTCAGTCCCTGCAGTAAAGTCCGAGGGTATGATGCATCCCTTCTTCGATTTTGCCACTGGAGTGCTTGAGAATATGCGCCCAGTCTCCCAGTGGTATCGGGGGTGGGCATGACCAACGCGTTTCGCGGGGCAGGGTCTTGCCTTGCTTTCTCAGGGACTAGGGGGTCTATGTACTAAGTCTTGGAGAGAAATAAAGTGAACAGAGATAAAGTACCAGCCATTCAGCACCTAACTGTCATATTACAGGTTGTGTTTGAAAAATGGTAGTTAGTAACTAATTGGCTGGTACTTTCACTTTATCTCTACAGGACTTAGAGGCCTATGTACTAAGCCTTGGAGAGCAATAAAGTGTATGGAGATAAAGTACTAGCAGATCAGGCTCTAACTGTCATTTTTCAAACACAGCCTGTAACATGACAGTTAGGAGCTGATTTCCTCTATTTTTATTGTTTGAGTGAATTCCCAGCTGACAACACCTGGGTTCTACCCTTGTCTGGATTGCATGGATGCAACTCTGGCAGAAGGTGTATTTCTCCTCATTGTGGCTGTTATTCTCCTACAACTAAGGTTACCTTTTACTCTGGCATATTATTGTGCTGATGTCTAGGGAAGTTCTAGTATTACTACTGTTTGCTAAATTACATATTGTTTGTTTTCTACAGTCCATTGGGTCCTCCCTTTTATGCCTGGTCATTCATTTCTACTTGATGGACGACAGCCCCTTGTATTCAATTAGTACTTTGTAATACTTATCCTCTTCTATCGTTTGAGTTTTCTTTACCTATGCTCAAAATAGTCTGCACTACATCCAAAAAATAAGATTTTACTCACCGGTAAATCTATTTCTCGTAGTCCGTAGTGGATGCTGGGAACTCCGAAAGGACCATGGAGAATAGCGGCTCCGCAGGAGACTGGGCACAACTAAAGAAAGCTTTTAGGTCACCTGGTGTGCACTGGCTCCTCCCACTATGACCCTCCTCCAAGCCTCAGTTAGGACACTGTGCCCGGACGAGCTGACATAATAAGGAAGGATTTTGAATCCAGGGTAAGACTCTTAACCAGCCACACCAATCACACCATATAACTCGTGATACTATACCCAGTTTAACAGTATGAAAACAACTGAGCCTCTCAACAGATGGCTCAACAATAACCCTTTAGTTAACAATAACTATGTACAAGTATTGCAGACAATCCGCACTTGGGACGGGCGCCCAGCATCCACTACGGACTACGAGAAATAGATTTACCGGTGAGTAAAATCTTATTTTCTCTGACGTCCTAGTGGATGCTGGGAACTCCGAAAGGACCATGGGGATTATAACAAAGCTCCCAAACGGGCGGGAGAGTGCGGATGACTCTGCAGCACCGAATGAGAGAACTCTAGGTCCTCCTCAGCCAGGGTATCAAATTTGTAGAATTTTGCAAACGTGTTTGCCCCTGACCAAGTAGCAGCTCGGCAAAGTTGTAAAGCCGAGACCCCTCGGGCAGCCGCCCAAGATGAGCCCACCTTCCTTGTAGAATGGGCTTTTACTGATTTAGGATGCGGCAGTCCAGCCGCAGAATGCGCCAGCTGAATTGTGCTACAAATCCAGCGAGCAATAGTCTGCTTAGAAGCAGGAGCACCCAGTTTGTTGGGTGCATACAGGATAAATAGTGAGTCAGTTTTCCTGACTCTAGCCGTCCTGGAAACATAAATTTTCAAGGCCCTGACTACGTCCAGCAACTTGGAATCCTCCAAGTCCCTAGTAGCCGCAGGCACCACAATAGGTTGGTTCAAGTGAAAAGCTGATACCACCTTAGGGAGAAACTGGGGACGAGTCCTCAATTCCGCCCTATCCATATGGAAAATCAGATAAGGGCTTTTACATGACAAAGCTGCCAATTCTGACACACGCCTGGCTGAAGCCAAGGCCAATAACATGACCACTTTCCACGTGAGATATTTTAGATCCACGGTTTTAAGTGGCTCAAACCAATGTGATTTTAAGAAACTCAACACCACGTTGAGATCCCAAGGTGCCACTGGAGGCACAAACGGGGGCTGAATATGCAGCACTCCTTTCACAAACGTCTGAACTTCAGGTAGTGAAGCTAGTTCTTTCTGAAAGAAAATCGACAGAGCCGAGATCTGTACCTTAATGGAGCCTAATTTCGGGCCCATAGTCACTCCTGCTTGTAGGAAATGCAGAAATCGACCTAGTTGAAATTCCTCTGTTGGGGCCTTTTTGGCCTCACACCAAGCAACATATTTCCGCCATATGCGGTGATAATGCTTTGCAGTTACATCTTTCCTGGCTTTAATCAGCGTAGGAATGACTTCCTCCGGAATGCCCTTTTCTCGTCTTGGCCAATCCAGAACCACGAGTATTGTTCTTACTCCTCGTTTTCTTATTATTCTCAGTACCCTTGGTATGAGAGGCAGAGGGAACACATAAACTGACTGGTACACCCACGGTGTCACTAGAGCGTCCACAGCTATCGCCTGAGGGTCCCTTGACCTGGCGCAATATCTCTCTAGTTTTTTGTTTAGGCGGGACGCCATCATGTCCACCTGTGGCCGTTCCCATCGATTTACAATCAGCGTGAAGACTTCTGGATGAAGTCCCCACTCTCCCGGGTGGAGGTCGTGCCTGCTGAGAAAGTCTGCTTCCCAGTTGTCCACTCCCGGAATGAACACTGCTGACAGTGCTAGTACGTGATTTTCCGCCCATCGGAGAATCCTTGTGGCTTCTGCCATTGCCATCCTGCTTCTTGTGCCGCCCTGTCGATTTACATGGGCGACTGCCGTGATGTTGTCTGACTGGATCAGTACCGGCTGGTGTAGAAGCAGGGATTTTGCCTGACTTAGGGCATTGTAAATGGCCCTTAGTTCCAGAATATTTATGTGTAGGGAAGTCTCCTGACTCGACCATAGTCCTTGGAAGTTTCTTCCCTGTGTGACTGCCCCCCAGCCTCGAAGGCTGGCATCCGTGGTCACCAGGACCCAGTCCTGTATGCCGAATCTGCGGCCCTCTAGAAGATGAGCACTCTGCAGCCACCACAGCAGAGACACCCTGGTTCTTGGAGACAGGGTTATTAGGCGATGCATCTGAAGATGCGATCCGGATCATTGGTCCAACAGGTCCCACTGAAAGATTCTGGCATGGAACCTGCCGAAAGGAATTGCTTCGTAAGAAGCCACCATCTTTCCCAGGACCCGCGTGCAGTGATGCACCGATACCTGTTTTGGTTTCAGGAGGTCTCTGACTAGAGATGACAGCTCCTTGGCTTTCTCCTCCGGGAGAAACACTTTTTTCTGGACTGTATCCAGAATCATACCCATGAACAGTAGACGTGTCGTCGGAACCAGCTGTGATTTTGGAATATTCAGAATCCAACCGTGCTGGTGTAGCACCTCCTGAGATAGTGCTACTCCCACCAACAACTGCTCCTTGGACCTCACCTTTATTAGGAGATCGTCCAAGTACGGGATAATTAAAACTCCCTTTCTTCGAAGGAGTATCATCATTTCCGCCATTACCTTGGTAAACACCCTCGGTGCCGTGGAGAGTCCAAACGGCAGCGTCTGGAATTGGTAATGGCAATCCTGTACCACAAATCTGAGGTACTCCTGGTGAGGATAGTAAATGGGGACATGCAGGTAAGCATCCTTGATGTCCAGGGATACCATGTAATCCCCCTCATCCAGGCTTGCAATAACCGCCCTGAGCGATTCCATCTTGAACTTGAATTTTTTTATGTATGTGTTCAAGGATTTCAAATTTCAAATGGGTCTCACCGAACCGTCCGGTTTCGGTACCACAAACAGTGTGGAATAGTAACCCCGTCCTTGATGAAGTAGGGGCACCTTGATTATCACCTGCTGGGAATACAGCTTGTGAATTGCCGCTAGCACAGCCTCCCTGTCTGAAGGAGTAATCGGCAAGGCAGATTTTAGGAACCGGTGGGGTGGAGACGCCTCGAATTCCAGTTTGTACCCTTGAGATACTATTTGCAGGATCCAGGGATCCACCTGTGAGCGAGCCCACTGATCGCTGAAATTTTTGAGGCGGCCCCCCACCGTACCTGGCTCCGCCTGTGGAGCCCCACCGTCATGCGGCGGACTTGGAAGAAGCGGGGGAGGACTTTTGCTCCTGGGAACCTGCTGTTTGTTGCAGCCTTTTTCCCCTACCTCTGCCTCTGGACAGAAAGGACCCGCCTTTTCCACGCCTGTTTTTCTGAGTCCGAAAGGACTATACCTGATAAAACGGCGCATTTTTAGGCTGTGAGGGAACATGGGGTAAAAATGCTGACTTCCCAGCAGTTGCTGTGGAAACTAGGTCAGAGAGACCATCCCCAAATAACTCCTCACCCTTATAAGGCAAAACTTCCATGTGCCTTTTTGAATCTGCATCCCCTGTCCACTGGCGAGTCCATAAGCCTCTCCTAGCAGAAATGGACAATGCACTTATTTTAGATGCCAGCCGGCAGATCTCCCTCTGTGCATCTCTCATGTATAAGACTGAGTCTTTTATATGCTCTATGGTTAGCAGAATAGTGTCCCTGTCTAGGGTGTCAATATTTTCTGACAGGGAATCTGACCACGCAGCGGCAGCACTGCACATCCATGCTGACGCAATAGCTGGTCTAAGTATAATGCCTGAGTGTGTATATACAGACTTCAGGATCGCCTCCTGCTTTCTATCAGCAGGTTCCTTGAGGGCGGCCGTATCCGGAGACGGTAGTGCCACCTTTTTAGACAAACGTGTGAGCGCTTTATCCACTCTAGGGGGTGTCTCCCAACGTGACCTATCCTCTGGCGGGAAAGGGAACGCCATTAGTAACTTCTTAGAGATTACCAATCTTTTATTAGGGAAAGCCCACGGTTCTTCACACACTTCATTTAATTCTTCTGATGGGGGAAAAACTACGGGTAGTTTTTTCCCCCTAAACATAATACCCTTTTTAGTGGTACCTGGGTTTATATCAGAAATTTGTAACACCTCTTTCATTGCTTCAATCATGCAACGAATGGCCTTAGTGGACATTAGACTAGACTCATCGTCGTCGACACTGGTGTCAGTATCCGTGTCGACATCCGCGTCTGCCATCTGAGGTAGCGGGCGTTTTAGAGCCCCCGATGGCCTTTGAGACGCCTGGACAGGCACGAGCTGAGAAGCCGGCTGTCCCGCATTTGGCATGTCGTCAATTTTTTTGTGTAAGGAGTCGACACGTGCACGCAATTCCTTCCATAAGTCCATCCACTCAGGTGTCTGCCCCGCAGGGGGTGACATCCCTTCTATAGGCATCTGCTCCGCCTCCACATCATTATCCTCATCAAACATGTCGACACAGCAGTACCGACACACCGCAGACACACAGGGAATGCTCTAACAGAAGACAGGACCCACAAAAGCCCTTTGGGGAGACAGAGTGAGAGTATGCCAGCACACACCAGAGCGCTATATAATGCAGGGACTAACTGAGTTATGTCCCCTATAGCTGCTGTTATATATACTGCGCCTAAATTTAGTGCCCCCCCTCTCTTTTTTACCCTTTTCTGTAGTGTAGACTGCAGGGGAGAGTCAGGGAGCTTCCTTCCAGCGGATCTGTGAAGGAGAAATGGCGCCAGTGTGCTGAAGGAGATAGCTCCGCCCCTTTTTCGCGGACTTTTCTCCCGCTTTTTTATGGATTCTGGCAGGGGTAATTATCACATATATAGCCTCTGGGGCTATATATTGTGGTATTTTTGCCAGCCAAGGTGTTTTTATTGCTGCTCAGGGCGCCCCCCCCTAGCGCCCTGCACCCTCAGTGACCGGAGTGTGAAGTGTGTATGAGGAGCAATGGCGCACAGCTGCAGTGCTGTGCGCTACCTTGGTGAAGACAGAAGTCTTCATGCCGCCGATTTTCCGGACCTCTTCTTGCTTCTGGCTCTGTAAGGGGGACGGCGGCGCAGCTCCGGGACCGAACACCAAGGCCAGTTCCATGCGGTCGATCCCTCTGGAGCTAATGGTGTCCAGCAGCCTAAGAAACCCAAGCTAGCTGCAAGCAGGTAGGTTCGCTTCTTCTCCCCTTAGTCCCTCGCTGCAGTGAGCCTGTTGCCAGCAGGTCTCACTGTAAAATAAAAAACCTATTTATATACTTTCTTTTTAGAAGCTCAGGAGAGCCCCTAGTGTGCATCCAACCTCGGCCGGGCACAAAATCTAACTGAGGCTTGGAGGAGGGTCATAGTGGGAGGAGCCAGTGCATACCAGGTGACCTAAAAGCTTTCTTTAGTTGTGCCCAGTCTCCTGCGGAGCCGCTATTCCCCATGGTCCTTTCGGAGTTCCCAGCATCCACTAGGACGTCAGAGAAATTTTTGTAATACAGTATACTGTATTTAATCCCATATAATTTTCTTGGATTCTGTACTTCCCATGTGTGTATTGGTGCACGCTTAATCACAACTGAAGTTTGCTCTTTAACTGTGGCACCAATTATTCCAGGTATCATTTTCACCTCATATTATCATGCAATTTGCATCTAAATATTAAGCATGATGGCTAAATGTCTCGACAGACTTTCATATTATGGTACCTTCCCAAGCTACTCTGTCAAGTATGGGCAGGGACAAGGCCACAGAGTCTCCTGCAGGTCCCATCACTGCCAATGTTGGGCTGGGTACAAATTGTATAGTGTGTACCCAAGTTAGGTGACAAGGAGTACACAATTCACTTGCATCAAGCCACTGTTTACTCTCAATCTCGTTCTTTTATCCAGCTATCTGACAAACTCAATCTTGAAAATAGGAATAGTTGTAATAATCTGAGATTTATTGGAATTTTAGAGTCCATCAAGGGCCAACAGTTGATAGATTACAGTATCTCAGTGTTAATCTGCCCAAGCCTTGAACTTTGCTTCTAATGTAACCCCACCACAGATTGAATAGACAAACAGACTGGGCCAAGAGACACGGAAACGGAGAACAACCCCATCCAGTCATAAACAGATTCCTGGAATTTAGAGCGAAAAAGAACTCTAGCAGTTTATAGAAAGGGCATTCAAATTGATAGTGGAAGATAGACGCATTTGCTGATGTGGCAATGGCACTGTGGTACAAAATAGAAAAGTATTTTCTCCAATCTGCCCTAATCTAGTGGAAAATAGCCTCCGATGTACACTGATGCTCCCTGCAAGGCTTTGAGTAGATATTTTCACTCATCACCGACAAGCCCTTCATTTTTTGCATGGTTGTTTTCTGCGGCGGTCACATAACCATCCTATTGAGCCCTGATTCTCTGCAACTCTCCTAATTGTCTATTTTATATAGTTATGTTGTATGCAATTTAGCAAATAGAAACCTGTGAATGACCCCAAATTCAGTATTGGTGGCAGTTTACAAAATCTTCAGTGTTTATTACCTTCATAAAAGTTGGCTTTCTGTTATTTCAGCATGCAACTCCCAGTTACTGTATCTGGGAGATGCTACCTTTATGTTTGCAAGGACAATTAAAAATATGCTGTATTCTGAAGCGTTAAACTCAGATTTTCATGTATCTATGTGAATTCTCATTGTATTGCTTTTCTGTTGGTTTTGTTCTCCTTTGTACTTAGTACTCCTTTTGAAGGGACAAAAATATGACTAATTTATTTGGTAGTACAGATCACAAAGAACCCCTTTTCTTTATACAATATGAATATCTCCAAGGTTCTGACAGCTTTGAGTCACGTAAGTAACTTTTTTTGTAATCACAAAAAAAAAAGCCAAAATCGTCCTGGCTCACCTGCAAAAGACAAAAATTCAAGGAGGAATCCATTTTCCTAATCTTACTGATTGTAATATGACAGCCTTTCTGCGCCACCTACGTGACTGGCTGTAGGGGTTTAATGTATACACTGACTATTTTGGATGGAAACTTACTAGTTGACTGGAACCTGATTTATTTTCTTCACCATCAGGATCATCATAAGATCCTTCAAAAGGTTGATGGGTAATCATCTTCTTTGGACCAGCCATCAAGTGTGGCATATCTTGTGACAAAAAACCTATTTGAATGTACACAACACTCTTTTCTTTCCTTCAAAAACCAGTTGCAGCAAGGTTTAGCCAAGGCCTGGTTAACCAATAGGCTGATCAGGCTGCAGCCTTGAGCGCTGGGTCCTGGGCGGGATACAGCGCCGGCACAATAGATTGTGCTGGGATGGGAGCACTTCCTGGTGGAGTTGGGGCCAAGCAATTTCTCGCGAGATCTTCCCCAGGAACTGTGGGAGCAGCGGTGCCTGCCAGGATTGCTGGCGTCATCAAGGCAGGGACTTCCCTTGCATAGGTTCCTAATCCCGGAGCCTATGCCCCATGATGGTGATTGCCTGATGGTGAGCCTATGCAAGGAAAGGAATCCCTAAAAGACTCCCTGATAACCCTCTAGAGGGGCCCCTGCATATGAGTGACACTGCCTATACCTCATTGTTTATATTGACTTTTTATTGGACTTATATTGCCATTCTTATAACATCAGGAATCATTGTGACTTTCCATACTAGTGTGCAATTAGTATAATAAAACAGATCTGTTTTCCTACAGCAGGCATTCCCAACCGCGGTCCTCAAGGCACACCAACAGTGCAGGTTTTAGTGATATCCAGGCTTCAGCACAGATGGTTAAATCAAAATAACTGAGGAACTAATTAAGTCACCTGTGTTCAAGCCTGGATATTACTAAAACCAGGACTGTTACTGTGCCTTGAGGACCGAGGTTGGGAAACACTGTCCTACAGCAACACAACGTAATGATTACTTATTTTATACATCCAGTATTATTAATCTCCCCTTTTTTCTTCGTTTATTCATTCTTCTCTCTCTGTTCCATTCCCCCCTCTTTCTTTTTTCTTCTTTCCTTCCTCTGTTTTCTCCTCTCTCTCATCACACACATTACCTTTACACTTTCACCAGGTGATCGCTAACACTATCACCCCTTTCCTTGAGTACTTGCACTGAGACTGGACCACTCAGAGTGTTCAGCAGCTCCCAGACAGAGAGGACAAACTGTATATACTTTGCGCTGTTGCCTAAATACTATTTATTGCACGTCAACTACCATCTGGCCATAAGGCAATTTCCCAACATAACCCTTCTCTACAAGGCAAACTGGATGAAGATGATGATAAAATTAGGACTGGGCTGCTTTAACGGTTTGCATATAATGTGTATATATATATATATATATATATATATATATCAGGAGGAAGGCGGCACTCCAAGGTCTTAAAAAGTTTAATTAATAAACTGAAACGTTACTGCAGCTTATGGTGTTCAGCACCTATCTTTTCCAGTGTTTTCTAAGACCTTGGAGTGCCGCCTTCCACCTGCTATTTCTATACGTTGCAAGACGTATTTTAGGAGGGCAACCAGGCAATTACCATATATTTGTGAACGAGTGCCAGCTTTTTTTCATTTATTTATATATGTGTGTGTGTGTGTGTGTGTGTGTGTGTGTGTGTGTGTGTGTGTGTGTGACACAAAAATTACTCTCCCACTGCGCTAATTTAAATAAAACACTAAAATTAAATCTACTTATTATAAGGCTGCCTGTGTCCTCTAAGTTCCCTGTTAGAAGGAACTAAATATGTGAGAATGTGAAACGAAATAGAGGAGATGGCGCCAAGGGGGTAATATCAACACCCTATTTGAAACGGACCCTTATAGTAATCTCAAGGCAAATTACGTCCGATAGCATATACTGACATAAAAATTTATTAAAACATAACACCAATATCCATGCATATACAGAGTTGATACATTTACATTTATCGTAAAGTTTGAACAATCTGCTTGTGGTAATGAGGAAAAATGTAGATCTGTCACTACAGTTTCCTCCTTCTCCTTATTGAAGATTTGGAGGTAACATCAGATAAAAGATAGACAAATAACCCAACGCGTTTCATCTTGTTCCAAGACTTCATCAGGGGTGAAATCTACAATTGTTGAATAATAAGTCAAAACAAATATACAGCAATAAGCATCTTAAACTCACATATAACATGACATATTGGTATCTGAAGAACATGACATGGCAACATGAGGCGGAAAACAGAATAAATAACACGAAAAAGAGGAAAAAAGAGAACTAAAAAAGCACAAGTTGTAAAGGACATACCTCTTCATTTCAGAACATATTGTCTGCACAAACAAGGTCAAAGATGTATGAATAATATTTCAATGGGACTTGATTGATATGGCAAGGACCAACCCTAATTAAAAAATGTTTAATAACCTTTATTAAATAAGGAACACTTCTTGTTCACACAGACAAAAAATTAGGATTACTCCGATGGTGCTGCACATACCTCATATGTCATCGGCTTGAATCTGACAATCAGATAATCGAATATGAGGAAGATTCATATGTGTATAGAATCTAACAGGCTCACAAGCATAAGGGACCTAATGAATTGATTGATTGAATTAATAGTTATCAGAACACCTATAAATTCATAAATGTACCCCTATTTAGTTAGACAACCAAAATTATGGAAATCTGATATCACTAATATCTGACCAACAATGAACAGATCACAAGATTATCCAATATGGTTTCCATATATAGTACAGGACAAAGTTACCAAATTAGATATAACCGCCATAAATGCTAACATTCTACATCATGCCTCTACTGAATGAACTTAATTATTTAATTATTTGTAAATGATATCAACCGACCCTTTGTTGAGATTTGAAAAACTCCCAGGGCTAAATATATTGGCTATTAATGCAGTGAACCAACATGGTATCCTTATTAGAAAAACCCTTTCTATATGGGCGATATCATTAATCTATGATCAAATAAATAAATTATTCATAGTGCTACCCATGAAGGGTTTAATACAATAGTAACAATCATTAATGAAAAATCGCTATAATACAGCACATACCTCATCGGTCAACAGCTTAAACCTGACACTCAAAGACTCAGGAGTGAAGGCAATTTGAATGGGTCTATTATCTAACCAGTTCAGAACACGTAACAGACATGGTAAATTAATTAAATTGACGTCAATTATGCAATCAATTAAAGTGCCTGTGAGTACAGAAAATTCCCACCCCATGAGGGATATAAATATTCCTTTCACCTAATACGGGGAGGATCTATTAACTAAAAAAAAGTGAGTGTATAACTCATATGTCTTAATTTCATATTTTTTTTAAAAAAAGTGTCATATACCTATGGTGAATATCAGTGAATAGTGTATATTTTATATTTATTTATTACATCTATAAATGGTAATTAATACAACAATCAAATACATGTGGTTGGTACACAATATATACTGATAAATGGGACCGCTTTCAAAATTGATACTTCAACAACAAGTAAATTATTATATAGATAATCCCTTACCTTCTAGTGGTGCAGTGCTAGCAGCCAAGTCTCTGCATAATGAGACATTGGATCTGATGACTACCCTTTTATAGGGAGAAAGTGATTACATCACTTCCCTTACAATGTGATTGGTGCTCAAATTATGTGCTCTATTTATTATATGAGTGGAATTAGCTTAACCAAAAGTGCATGGATTAATAATTACCAAACACTTATACCAGGTATGTTACCGGTATTATTATGAGAATAACTCCTTAGGAGAAAATACCTAATTAATTAATGTTCCCCATAATGCTTTTCTCTGTTTCTATGGTTACAGTCCATTACATAAGGCAAAAAAGCGACCAAACCTGGCTAAGTGTCAAGAATGATGTCACGCTTACCCCATATCATTTAATGAGCTCACTCTAATCTAATCTGTCCTAAATATTGTGCCGATTACCAAAATCAGATTCCCCTAATCAATAGGGGAATCTGATTTTGGTGATCGGCACAATATTTAGGACAGATTAGATTAGAGTGAGCTCATTAAATGATATGGGGTAAGCGTGACATCATTCTTGACACTTAGCCAGGTTTGGTCTCTTTTTTGCCTTATGTAATGGACTGTAACCATAGAAACAGAGTAAAGCATTATGGGGAACATTAATTAATTAGGTATTTTCTCCTAAGGAGTTATTCTCATAATAATACCGGTAACATACCTGGTATAAGTGTTTGGTAATTATTAATCCATGCACTTTTGGTTAAGCTAATTCCACTCTAATATAATAAATAGAGCACATAATTTGAACACCAATCACATTGTAAGGGAAGTGATGTAATCACTTTCTCCCTATAAAAGGGTAGTCATCAGATCCAATGTCTCATTATGCAGAGACTTGGCTGCTAGCACTGCACCACTAGAAGGTAAGGGATTATCTATACAGGTTGAGTCTCCCTTATCCAAAATGCTTGGGACCAGAGGTATTTTGGATATGGGATTTTTCCGTATTTTGGAATAATTGCATACCATAATAAGATATCATGGTGATGGGACCTAAATCTAAGCACAGAATGTATTTATGTTACATATACACCTTATACACACAGCCTGAAGGTCATTTTAGCCAATATTTTTTATAACTTTGTGCATTAAACAAAGTGTGTATACATTCACACAATTCATTTATGTTTCATATACACCTTATATACACAGCCTGAAGGTCATTTAATACAATATTTTTAATAACTTTGTGTATTAAACAAAGTTTGTGTACATTGAGTCACCAGAAAACAAAGGTTTCACTATCTCAATCTCACTCAAAAAAGTCCGTATTTCGGAATATTACGTATTTCTGAATATTTGGATATGGGATACTCAACCTGTATAATAATTTACTTGTTGTTGAAGTATCAATTTTGAAAGTGGTCCCATCAATCAGTATATATTGTGTACCAACCACATGTATTTGATTGTTGTATTAATTACCATTTGTAGATGTAATAAATAAATATAAAATATACACTATTCACTGATATTCACCATAGGTATATGACATTTTTTTTTTTAAATATGAAATTAAGACATATGAGTTATACACTCACTTTTTTTAGTTAATAGATCCTCCCCGTATTAGGTGAAAGGAATATTTATATCCCTCATGGGGTGGGAATTTTCTGTACTCACAGGCACTTTAATTGATTGCATAATTGACGTCAATTTAATTAATTTACCAGGTCTGTTACGTGTTCTGAACTGGTTAGATAATAGACCCATTCAAATTGCCTTCACTCCTGAGTCTTTGAGTGTCAGGTTTAAGCTGTTGACCGATGAGGTATGTGCTGTATTATAGCGATTTTTCATTAATGATTGTTACTATTGTATTAAACCCTTCATGGGTAGCACTATGAATAATTTATTTATTTGATCATAGATTAATGATATCGCCCATATAGAAAGGGTTTTTCTAATAAGGATACCATGTTGGTTCACTGCATTAATAGCCAATATATTTAGCCCTGGGAGTTTTTCAAATCTCAACAAAGGGTCGGTTGATATCATTTACAAATAATTAAATAATTAAGTTCATTCAGTAGAGGCATGATGTAGAATGTTAGCATTTATGGCGGTTATATCTAATTTGGTAACTTTGTCCTGTACTATATATGGAAACCATATTGGATAATCTTGTGATCTGTTCATTGTTGGTCAGATATTAGTGATATCAGATTTCCATAATTTTGGTTGTCTAACTAAATAGGGGTACATTTATGAATTTATAGGTGTTCTGATAACTATTAATTCAATCAATCAATTCATTAGGTCCCTTATGCTTGTGAGCCTGTTAGATTCTATACACATATGAATCTTCCTCATATTCGATTATCTGATTGTCAGATTCAAGCCGATGACATATGAGGTATGTGCAGCACCATCGGAGTAATCCTAATTTTTTGTCTGTGTGAACAAGAAGTGTTCCTTATTTAATAAAGGTTATTAAACATTTTTTAATTAGGGTTGGTCCTTGCCATATCAATCAAGTCCCATTGAAATATTATTCATACATCTTTGATTGACCTTGTTTGTGCAGACAATATGATCTGAAATGAAGAGGTATGTCCTTTACAACTTGTGCTTTTTTAGTTCTCTTTTTTCCTCTTTTTCGTGTTATTTATTCTGTTTTCCTCCTCATGTTGCCGTCATGTTCTTCAGATACCAATATGTCATGTTATATGTGAGTTTAAGATGCTTATTGCTGTATATTTGTTTTGACTTATTATTCTACAATTGTAGATTTCACCCCTGACGAAGTCTTGGAATAAGACAAAACGCGTTGGTTTATTTGTCTCTCTTTTATCTGATGTTACCTCCAAATCTTCAATAAGGAGGAGGAAACTGTAGTGACAGATCTACATTTTTCCTCATTACCACAAGCAGATTGTTCAAACTTTACGATAAATGTATCAACTCTGTATATGCATGGATATTGGTGTTATGTTTTAATAAATTTTTATGTCAGTATATGCTATCGGACGTAATTTGCCTTGAGATTACTATAAGGGTCCGTTTCAAATAGGGTGTTGATATTACCACCTTGGCGCCATCTCCTCTATTTCGTTTCATATTTTATATAATATATATATATATATATATATATATATTGCATATACTGTATAAAAGCTGTGTAGATATTTGTAAGCCATTACAGGTTTTGAAGACATTGTACACTGAAGAACATTTTTTTTTTTTGCATATGAATCGCCAGAAAAAGCTATAAAAACTCTGCACGAAGATTGGAGTTTACCTAAGCAGCAAGTATACAAAGCATACAATTGTGCCAAAAATGGGGAATAATGCAAAACATAATGATAATTTTAAAACTGCAAATGTTACTGCTTAAAAGACGCAAGTAAGTGGTACCTAGAATACTGATGAATGAGAATAATGCTTACGGCAGAAATGTCAGTCTGTCAGTGGGTAACACTGCTCACAAAAAATCCATATTATTTTTGCAAAAATTTATGGAAGCATTAAGTTATATCCCTACACTGTACGACAGTGTGCAGTGAAAAATTTGACCCCAGCAGAATGTAACAATGAGCGGGAGTTATAGACTCAGACTAAGGGCAGTATCCAATTGCCAGCGCTAATTTTAAGGCCTCGATTATAACCCAATGGTCATTATCAGGCTATACAACTAGAGTCTGTTTTCGGTAGAAAACACATGGGATCCAGTTCCCGGACCCATGGTTTGGGCTTTAAGATCTGGTTATCAGGGATTTAGTTACTCTCTCAATACATAATCCCTGATAACTGTTTGCATCAGGGCTAAATAGGATAGCCCTGGAAGAGTCAAATAGCACTAACTGGATACCAGCTGGGACAAATCCTGTGATTGAGCACTGTGTATGTCCTGTAGCTGGGCATAGAGCTGTAAGCCACTACGGGCGATTCAGAGTGGTACATTAATGCACATTTCCACTTGCGGCTTAAATGAGAGTAACTGATGAAGGTGTTCACATGTAGGATAAGTGTCCAAGGGTATGTCGTGAGTGCGTAGTCAGATATACTTCTAATTTCAGACAGACCTCTCGCACCACTTATAGGGCTAGCACAAATGCAGGATGATGGCTACTTCTGAAAGCAGATGGAATAGGGGTGGTGCTGCTGCACAGATCTCTGTAACTCTGTATACAAGTAATTTAAGTATATATTTCCATGTAGCTCTGAATCAGGCATTAGAAGTCCTCCTAAGTTATAGTTATACCCCTTTCACACCGCCAATTCCGGATCCCACCCGGGAATTGGAAACGGGTCCTTCCAAGGTGGGATCCGGCATTGGACGCTGTTGCTGGTTTCCCCAACCCGACAATATGCTGGGCGGGTTGCCATAGCGGCGGGGGCGGCGCTGGGAGATGAGATCATATTCGCGCCGCCTCTCCTTGTTGTAGTGAACAGGTCCTGGCTCGCATCGACCCGGGGAGCCCATTTACGCTGCCATTGACCCGGTATTCAACCCGGGAATAACAATGCTTTATTCCCGGGACAGGGGACCCGGGATTTTGGCTATGGCACTTTCACACCGCACGCTGACCCGCGTTGACACGGCAATATGCCGGGTCGATACCGGGTTATTTGTGCGGTGTGAAAAAGGTATTATTGACAAGAAGCTGCAACAAGCATCACATATACTGTATATCAATCACAATAATATTTTAAATGGAATGTATTTTACACACAAAGAATGTGTGTAACTATCAGTTACAGTATGGCTAACACACGTTTTCAGCATTTATCCAGAATTGTGCTGAAGCCATACAATCCCTGTGACCATACCTTACGGTCCCGAAATCCTGTTCGTTGTTTCTTCTTCCCTTCTGGTTGTTGCTCTTCATCACTTGACTCCACAGCCTTGAAGTCAACATTTTCTTGTTCTTCTGCTTCTTTCACCTTGGCATTGTCCTCATCTCGTACATTGTGCTTCACTGTGGATGGAGCTTCTGCATTAGCTCTATAATAAGGTCAATGGAGAAAGTCAGCCCAAGAATCACTACCCAGAATTATTCTATACACACATCCTTCCATATACTCTGCCAATAAATAAAAGGGAAACTAGCTCAAATACAAAGCAAAGAAAGTTAAACACAGAAAGAAATCAGGAAGAAATAAGGCATTAATATGTTTATTCAGCGTAAGAATCCCATCTACAGTAGTTTTAAGTAAACCAAGTGAGATTTTTTTTCTTACAAAGAAAGTATTAAAAAAAAAAAACACATCACGTTCATAATACAGCAAGTAATTATCTTTTAAATTAAGTTATACAAATTGTCAAGTCCTGAGGATTCTGGGAAGAATATTAATCACTTGAATTTCCTTTTCATCAATAACAAGCAATAATATAATTCCTAACATGCGTAGTAAATATAGGGTCCCAATAGTAAATGCCCTACCTTACCTGAAAAAAGGGACACAGGCTGCTCTGTGGCTTACATTGCAGCAGGACTTAAGTCTCCTTCAATAGTGCTCCACAAAACTATGAACTTAGAATCAATGGTCAGTTACCAGGTTCAGTCGACAACTTGGTGAATCTAACACCAATTTAATTTTGATGGGCCAGATTATAATAGCATTTTAACAGCAAGTAAAAGAGAATATTAGGCATTAATACTTACAAGATGTTAAAGAGTTAACTAAACAAAATTAAGTAACTGAAAAGCGTAAGAAACTAGAGATGTGTGCAGGACCATTTTTGCTGGATTTGGCTCGGATTCGTCGTTCGGGTTTGGATGTGGATTTGCCAAACGCTGTGACTGGTTTTGGATTTAGATTTTTTTATAAAAATTTACAAAAAAAAAGCTAAAAATCACATCATTTGGGCCTTTTCTTGTTCCTAGACTAACACCCTCAGCAACAATAATGTCCAGTCATTTCCACTCAATTTTGACAGACTCACAGCTCACAAAATTGCTTTCACCATTATTGGCCAAAAGGCTGCAGTAAACTGGCATGTTACTAAGTGACAGAGCAGCTGCAAAAATACACGGCAATTTATAGCACATACTGTATATAAAACTTTGTCACACAGCAGTGGCAGAAAAGAAAGGTGGTGCAAAATGGAATTGTCATTGGTCCCTCCCTTACACCCTTATGTTGGATATTAAAAAGGACATGCACACTTTAACAGACCAAGCACTTCAGCCACAAAAGTGTCAGTCCCTGTTGCTGAAGTGCTTGGTTTGTTTGGGGACCCACAAACAAGTTATCAATTGGCTTATGGCAACAGCTTTATAGAGTCTAGATGTCATCGTCATTGCCATCCTAACTCTCATCAGTGCGTACATCCTCAAAAAATATTAATACATCCCTGCCGGAATCCACCATTACAGAAGTCTCTGTACTTGACACAATTGCCGGGAAAGTCCTTCATCATGTAATTTCCAGTTTATTTTGATGAACATCATCTTTTCCACATTTTGAGTATGTAACCTCCTTTGCCGTCCGCTCACAAGGTTCCTAGATGTGCTGAAAACTTTCTCCAAGTACACACTGGACGGTGGGCAGCTTAAGTAATGCAAAGCCAGTTTGTACAAGAGCCTCCAAATTGCCTTCTTTTCCTTACAGTACTCGAAGGGACTCCGTGACATGTCTATTTGTACGGTGTCATGAAAATAATCCTTCATCATTCACTAATGTAGGGCAATTCTTTTAGACCCAACCAGATGTCAAAATGTTGGGAAAGTGGAGTTTTTTTCAGACTGCTACTGAAGAAACTAAATGAGGAGACATTGTAGTGCCATGTGTCACTTAAGTTGACAACTTGCTCACCAGGAGCTCTTTGTATCTATTAATATCTGCATCATTTGGAAAGAAAGACACAGCATATGACTTAAACGTAGGTTCAAGCACGGTTGCTAAAATGTAGTGATCAGATTTCAAGATAGTGACAACCCGTGGATCCTGGCGAAGCGAATACAGGACTTGATCTACAAGTCTGGCATACTTTGCGGATTCACTTTGTTTAACCTCCTCTTCAATCTCGCCACCTGATTTTCCAAAGGCCTAATGAGTGGAATCACCTTACTCAAAGATAGTAGTGTCATCACTCACTTTACATGTGGCTACTTCAAAAGGGTTTGAGAATCTTGCACAAGACAAAAAGTACCCTCCACTGTGTTGGGCTAAGGTATATTTCACCCCCTCTCCCAAAGTTATGGCTTGTTATATAGCTATGGATGACATCTTGCTGTTCTTCCGACCGCTGAAGCATATAAAGGGTGGAGTTCCACTTGTTACCATTTCTTGCTTCAGTTGATGGCAGAGCAAATTAAACATGTTCTTGCAGGTGCTGCAATTTCCTGCATGCTGTTGAATGCCGAAAAGGTCCTGAAATTTTTCGGGCCACAAACAGCATCTTCTGCATGCCCCCGTCATTTTTTAAAAAGCCATGAACCACTAAGTTGATTGTGTGAGCAAAACAGGGGATGTGTTGGAATTCACCCAGCTGTAATGCTTTCACAGTATTTGTGGCGTTACTACATATCACAAATCCTGAGGAAAGTCCAAGTGGGGTAAGCCATATTTCTATGACATCCTGTTTTTCTAAGATGTTGTCAGAGGTATGCCTCTTATTGAATCTAGCGATACACAGAGTAGCTTGCCTCTGAATGAGCTGGCGTTGTTTGTTAGATACTGTTTCTGCTGAAGGCAATTCACCCACCCTGAGGGCTGTCACAGTCATAAAATCTTTAGTTTGCCCACTACCGCTTGTCCACATATCTGCGTTTAAGTGGACAGTGGGTACAATGGCATTTTGTCGGCCAATAATTAAGCGTTTTTTTAGTGTCCTGGTACAGCCAAGGAATGGCTTTTTGGCTCAAATGGAACAGAGATGGAATTTGGTACCGAGGACACAGGACCTCAATTAACTGTGTAAAACCCACTGCATTAATGCCAGATATTGGATGAAGATCTAATACTAGCAAAGCCGTGATAGCGTCAGTGATCTACTATGCGACTGGGTAAGTGCTGTCATATTTGCTTCCCATTGCAAAAGGATTGTTTCACAGTAAACTGATTTTTTACAATACTACTAGTAGTCTTCTTGGTCCCCTTCTGGTAGGAAGGACCACCCCCAGCAGCAGGAGGTCTAGTGCTCAAGGATTCTTCTGAGGAATCCTGGAATGGGGAGGAGTCACCCAGCCTTAACAAACTGGATGCAGGACTACCGCTGATGATTAATGAGGATATTGAGGATGAAGGTGTTGGCGGTGGAGATTGCAGGTGCTGGGATCTACTTGAGAGAAGGGAGCTAGCTGATGCCTGACTGCTTGTTGTTATTTTTTAAGCACCAGTTACTAATGACATAACAGTCACTTACTGTGGTTCTACAAAGGCTACAGATGGCTTGTTGTATGGATTTGGGTAAACATAATTCCACACACCGGAGGTGAATTTTCTGTTCCTATGACCAGGCTTTGAAAATGCTCTTCTTATCATGGCCAACAGCTGCATCCACTGGAGCCTGACTTACATAAACAACATCCTCATTAGCACCAGCGTCAGCTACACAAATAATCCCTTCATCCTCTTGCAATTCCACAGTGCATCCTCAATTTCTATGTCATCAGCTATACTTCTACTGTTCCACACATTTGCAGAGGGAGCAGAAATGGTGGAAGGCGGCATCTGTGCGAGTACCGTATCAGAAAGGTCAGGCTCACACATAGAACTCAAGGACACCCATAAACTCTTATCAGGGATGTGACAATTCTGATTCTGAATGCAAAGTTTGCTCTACTGCCTTAGTGGTTTTGTTTATTTACACCTCTTCTAGACTCTAAGTGAAAAGGTCTTGCATCGTCATGAGAGGCAGGAGAAGATGCCTCACTGACAGTTGCAGAATCACCACTCGGATATAAAGGCAAAGGCCTAAGCTTTTCCTTGCAACTGCGTGTGGTGAATGGTATGTTGGCAATTTTATTTTTTAATGCACCAAACCTTGCCTTTATAGGTGTCTTTCCTTTAACACTGTATATTGGGGTTTTGATTTTAGATGCCCTGACTTAAACTCGCTATGCCCTTAAGCATCGGCTTTGACAGATGACATTGCTGGACCAGCGTCATCATGACTGATGGCAGCAGCTACTGCACTAGTATTTTGTTGCTCTTCTCTAAACAGATAGTTTTCCATTTATCAAGTCGTAGATCATTGCGTGGATCACAGGGCTTATAGATCTACAAGAACAAAGCACACTAGAGTAGAGCGAACCACCCAGTACAAACAACAGATAGATATATAAGATAGATATATAGATATGTTTTTGTTCTATGCTTTACCTTGCAGTTCCGTTAAAACTGCGTGGATCACAGGGCTTATTATTAATGCATGTGAACAAAAGTGCACCAAACAGTACAAACAATAGATATATTTTTTACTTCTTTATTTTTTAACTTGCTGCTCTTTTAAAACTGCGTGGATCAGAGGGCTAATTATTAATGCACATGAAGATAAAGCAGTGTGCCCCAATACACAGTCACTATACAGAGTACAAACCGAACACTTCAGCCACAGTTTGGACACAGCATAATACAGCAGAGTACAGCGCAGCACAACGCATCATGCCCCCTATAGCAGAGACACGTGTGAGTCTGTACACAGCACACAGTCAATAGAGCAGAGTCAGCGCAGCATACAGTAGCATGTGTTTCTGTGAAATGGCAAGAGCCCTAGCCAAGGTGCCTTATATAGAATCCAACTCCCGCAAGAATGACGCCAAGAGGATGACATTCGGCCTCAAAATGGGATCCGAGTCTGGCGGGTACTCGGATCCCTTGTGTTCAGAGCAGTTTGGATTCCACAGAATCCGAACCACTCATCTCTAAAAGAAACCATATGCATTAATCAACATGTACGTTGAGCACACTGCAGCACATTATCATGTTAGGCTGACAATCGTGTGATTATATGAAGTTACATGGTGTGACAAGAACACTGGGATAGTGTTTGAGGGCAGGTATATTTGTCCCAGGTTCTTGTCTTACATGTTTTAGAAAATGTTAACTTCTAGGAAAAATGCTTTTTGTTTTGTCTGAACCTTTTCAGTTTGCTGTAAAAGCTGGGTAAAGGCTCTGAGAGAGAGATAAGGCGAGTTCTAGACATTGGGCCCAGTTCGGGTCTTTGGCCTCACAGAGGGCTAATCAGGGTTTCAGCTGTGTAAGAGTGTTATAGTGCTTCTAACCTGATTAGTATGGGCAGACTGCCTGGGAAGGCTGCAGGATCTGTGTGTGAGAGACACGCTTTCTGATGCAAGTAAGCTATACAGTATGTACTGAAGAACTCTGTGTTTTGTTTAGTGACAGTTAGGAATATCTTATGTTTAGTTAGTGCCGGACAGGCAAGGTATTTTTATTTTTGGGTTTTGTTTTATTTTCTGTTTCAATAAAACTGGCCGGGGTCAGTTGTACCAGAAACTGGACTTGTGTTGTTCCTCAGCTGCTGCGTGCGGCCATATTCCCCAGGAAAAGGCGCCTTGCACCCCTACAGTGTTACAACTTGGTGGAGAATGCGAGCACACCGTTCTGCGCATAAGTGAAAGCAGCAGCTTTGTGAGGCCTGCAGAAAACGGTGGTTTATGCAGATACAGCCCAGTGTGAAGTTACTGAGACTCACCCCTGAGGGTTTGATATATGTCCTGGGTGAAAGCAGCTACAAAGCCGCCTGAAAAATCTGTCGACATGGAGGATCTGCTTAAAGCCTTGCTGCAAGCTACAGCGGCTCAGCAGGAGGCCAACCGACAGCAGCAGGTGGCAATGGAAGAAAATAGGAGACAACAGCAGGTGGCAATGGAGGAAAATTGGAGACTACAGCAGGAGGCCAACAGACAGCAGCAGGTGGCAATGGAGGAAAATATAAGACAGCAGCAGGTGGCAATGGAGGAAAATAAGAGACAACAGCAGGCAGTTGTTGATGAACTTTACAGGCAACAGCGTCAGGATAGAGAGGCCTTAACAGAAGTGGTGCAGAGCCTTGCAGCCCGGATTGGAGATGTGGCCGTCAGTGCTCCGACCAGCTCTAGTTCTATACGGGCCAGTCACTTCCTGCAGAAAATGACAGAGGCTGATGATGTGGAGGCCTACTTGACCACGTTTGAAAGGACTGCAGAGCGTGAGAACTGACCAAAAGCACAGTGGGCCAGTCTGCTGGCACCTTTCCTGTCAGGTGAGCCCCAAAAAGCTTACTTTGATTTAAGCCCTGCTGAGGCTCGGGACTATGATAAACTAAAGACTGAGATCCTGACCCGCCTGGGAGTCACGCTGTCAGTACGAGCACAACGGGTGCACCGTTGGCTGTACGCCATGGAGAAGCCTCCGCGCTCCCAGATGCACGACCTTATTCAGCTAACAAAAAAATGGCTACAGCCAGAGACATTAACTGGTCCCCAGATGGTGGAAAGAGTCGTCATGGACCGCTACTTGAGATCTTTGCCCATGGTCCTGCGCAAGTGGGTGAGCCATGGAAACCCGGGTACTGCTGACCAATTAGTGGACATGGTAGAGAGGTATTTGGCAGCAGAGGAACTACTGATGACCACCCAGCAACCCATAGATCCTCGACAGCGCCCTTCAGTAAAGACTGGTAAGACTGTTCCGTGGGAAAACGTTGCTGGGCGGTTAAGAGCACGCAAGGCTGGAGAGACTGTAAACACTGGCCCTGGAGACAGGCCAATGGGGCTAGAACGGTCTATGCTGCCCAAACGGGTTGATAATCGTGTGGTTAAATGTTTTAGGTGTGGTATGCCAGGTCATGTTATTGCCAATTGCCCAGTCACGCAAGAACCCATGCAATGTGATGCTGCCTTTGAATGTCGCAGAATGTCTTTCTTTGCTAGGTTAGCCTGTACTGTGGTACCTTCACCTGAGCTGGAAAAACAAATGTGTGATGTGTTCTTAGAGGGTAACCGGGTAGAGGCCTTGCTAGATTCAGGAAGTTTAGTTACCCTCGTGAAAGCTGGGTTAGTGAACCCCTTAAAGGTCCAGCAAATACCTATTGGGGTAACTTGCATACATGGGGATACCCAACATTATGCCACTGCTGAGGTGAATATAGAAACTTGTTGTGGGTCAGCAATGGTTAAAGTGGGACTGGTCCCTACCTTGGTGCATGAGGCCATAATAGGGAGGGATTTTCCTCATTTTTGGAAACTGTGGGAATCACGGTTATCAACAGATGTGAGAAGTAAAAAGCCAGTTGATAATACCGGTGATTTTATGGATGTACGTGGGTCTTCGGAACTTTCTGGCCCTTTGCCTTTTGCTAGTTTGGCTGGGGAAGTGACAGATGGGGAGTCCAGTGAGGACCCTCTTGCCGGGAACAGAGACATAGTAGTTAGAACGGAAAGCGTGCCTGACCTGGAGGTAAAGAAGGATCTGTTTGCGTCTGAACAGTTAAAGGATCCTACCTTAATAAAGGCTAGAGAGAATGTTAAGATTGTTAATGGGGAACCTGTGGGACCAGGTGACAGGGTTACGTATCCCCACATGGCCATCTGTAATGAGCTCTTGTACCACATTGTCAAAAGGGGTGAGGATGTGGTGGAACAGCTGGTAGTTCCCCAGCCTTATCGGAGAACGGTACTAGATTTAGCTCATAGTCACGTTACCGCAGGACATTTAGGGGCAGAAAAAACCACTGAAAGAGTTTTACAAAGGTTCTTTTGGCCAGGGGTTTATAAAGAAGTGTCTGAATATTGTTCTTCCTGTCCTGAATGCCAGTATCATGCCCCTAGACCCCATTTCAGGAGCCCAATAGTTCCCATGCCTATTATAGAGGTCCCGTTTGACAGAATAGCCATGGATCTCGTGGGGCCCTTGTTAAAGTCTGCTCGGGGCCATCAGTATATCCTGGTAATTATGGACTATGCCACTCGATATCCTGAGGCTGTCCCTTTACGCACTATCACAACCAAGGCGATAGCTAGGGAGCTGGTGCAGGTATTTAGTAGAGTGGGAATACCAAAAGAAATTTTGACTGACCAAGGTACTCCATTTATGTCAAGGATCATGAAAGAGTTGTGCAAGTTATTTAAGGTCACTCACCTCAGGACGTCCATCTACCATCCCCAAACTGACGGGTTGGTGGAAAGGTTTAATAAAACATTAAAAAGTATGTTAAAAAAGGTTGTTGAGAGAGATGGGAAAAACTGGGATTGTTTGTTGCCCTACTTGTTAATGGCCATCAGAGAAGTTCCTCAGTCCTCTACGGGGTTTTCTCCATTTGATTTGTTGTATGGTAGACACCCCAGAGGGCTGTTGGATATTGCCAAAGAGACGTGGGAAGGACAGCCCACTCCTTATAGAAGCGTTATTGAGCATGTAACACAAATGCAGGATAGGATTGCAGCCGTGGTACCTGTTGTCAGAGAGCACATGGAACAGGCCCAAAGTGCTCAACAGAGGGTCTATAACCGGAGTGCCAAGATACGGGAATTTGCTCCTGGCGATAGAGTTCTTGTTTTGGTACCCACTGTGGAAAGCAAATTCCTAGCTAAATGGCAGGGTCCATTTGAGATTAGGGAAAAAGTGAATGAGGTTAATTACAAAGTATACCAGCCGGGAAAGAGAAAACCCGAACAGATCTACCATGTTAACTTAATCAAACCCTGGAAAGATAGGTTGTCTCTGTCAGCGGAGCCTTGCCCTTCGGTGTCTTCACCCCGGTTGCTTCCCGCAGTGAAGGTGTCAGAGACATTATCAGCTGATCAGAACAATCAGGTTAAAGAATTTCTCATCCAAAATAGGGAGGTATTTTCAGAGCTGCCTGGCCGAACGACCATAATAAAACATGACATTGTCACAGAACCAGGGGTCAGGGTTCATTTAAAGCCATATAGGATTCCTGAAGCTCAGCGAGAAGCTATTTCTAAGGAAGTTAAAACCATGTTAGAACTTGGAGTCATAGAGGAGTCTAACAGTGAGTGGTCCAGTCCCATAGTGCTCATCCCGAAGCCCGACGGTAGCATACGCTTCTGTAATGACTTTCGTAAGTTAAATGAGGTGTCCAAGTTTGACGCATACCCCATGCCCCGTGTGGATGAGCTTGTAGAAAGGCTGGGAACAGCCAGGTTTCTCACCACATTGGACCTGACCAAAGGTTACTGGCAAATACCTTTATCTGATAGCGCCAAAGAAAAAACAGCCTTTTCGGTTCCGGAGGGGCTGTACCAGTATAAGATGTTACCCTTTGGGTTGCATGGGGCTCCAGCAACCTTTCAACGGGCGATGGATAAAATTTTGAGGCCCCATAGAAAATATGCAGCTGCCTATTTGGATGATGTGGTAATTCACAGTACAGACTGGGGGTCCCATTTGGTTAAAGTACAAGCAGTACTGGACTCAATCAGAGAGGCAGGGTTAACTGCTAACCCAAAGAAGTGCTGCCTCGCAATGGAGGAGGTCAAATACTTGGGCTTCACCATAGGCAGAGGTCTGATTAGGCCCCAATTGAATAAAGTTGATGCTATTCAAAACTGGCCTCGTCCAGTGAATAAAAAACAGGTAAGGGCTTTTTTGGGAATTACTGGGTACTATAGACGGTTTATTCCTAATTTTGCGACCACAGCGGTGCCGTTGTCAGACCTTACCAAAGGGAAGCAGTCAAATGTGGTGAAATGGAACCCTGATGCAGAGAAGGCGTTCCAAGCGTTAAAAGTGGCTTTGTGTTCACAACCGGTGTTGATAACACCAGATTTTTCAAAAGAATTTGTGGTACAGACAGATGCCTCAGAGGTAGGGATAGGTGCTGTGCTGTCCCAAACCAGAGATGGGGACGAACACCCTATCATTTATTTGAGTAGGAAACTCAATGAGCATGAAAAAAGGTATGCCATTGTGGAAAAGGAGGCTTTGGCCATTAAGTGGGCACTAGATACCTTGAGATATTACCTCTTGGGTAGACAATTCAGACTAGTGACAGACCATGCCCCTTTAAAATGGATGTATGTAAATAGAGGCAAGAATGCTCGTGTAACTAGATGGTTTCTAGCGTTGCAGGACTTTAAGTTTACTGTCGAACATAGACCGGGAACACAATTGGCCAACGCAGATGCATTGTCTCGCATCTTCTGTTTGGGGGCTACAAGTGTTCCGGCCCCTAGGTCGAAACAGGGGAGGGGGATATGTGACAAGAACACTGGGATAGTGTTTGAGGGCAGGTATATTTGTCCCAGGTTCTTGTCTTACATGTTTTAGAAAATGTTAACTTCTAGGAAAAATGCTTTTTGTTTTGTCTGAACCTTTTCAGTTTGCTGTAAAAGCTGGGTAAAGGCTCTGAGAGAGAGATAAGGCGAGTTCTAGACATTGGGCCCAGTTCGGGTCTTTGGCCTCACAGAGGGCTAATCAGGGTTTCAGCTGTGTAAGAGTGTTATAGTGCTTCTAACCTGATTAGTATGGGCAGACTGCCTGGGAAGGCTGCAGGATCTGTGTGTGAGAGACACGCTTTCTGATGCAAGTAAGCTATACAGTATGTACTGAAGAACTCTGTGTTTTGTTTAGTGACAGTTAGGAATATCTTATGTTTAAGTTAGTGCCGGACAGGCAAGGTATTTTTATTTTTGGGTTTTGTTTTATTTTCTGTTTCAATAAAACTGGCCGGGGTCAGTTGTACCAGAAACTGGACTTGTGTTGTTCCTCAGCTGCTGCGTGCGGCCATATTCCCCAGGAAAAGGCGCCTTGCACCCCTACAGTGTTACAATGGGTACTGACAGGCTTGCAAGTTTGACGGTTTGAAAGCTACTGAAAGCCTCACAGTCTAGTGTGAAAAGATTGATTCACACACAGAGGTATGCTGCTTCCATAACAGTGAGGTACTGTAGAGGGTAGTCTGAGCTTTTTAAGTATATGGGAGATAGAAATTGAAAGCTTGTTAATAACAGTGTATATCTCTGGTAAATACCTTATATATTTACCTTTAACCTTACATGAAAATTACAATTATGTGGCACATGCTGTCAGAAGATATACAGTAGTATGCCACAAGAGCTTGCACTATATTTTAACCGAACAGCATGAGTATCAGAAGCGGAAAAGTGTTAGCCCAGCTTTGGGAGACCTTTGGCCATACGTAATAGGATCCATGTTTGCTGGAAGTGCAGGATAACAGCCGTACTTGGATGTTTTTTAAAAGCAGCAATCATATACAAGGCAAAACCATGCCTTGTAAATGAATAGTAACATAGTAGTAACATAGTATTCAAGGTTGAAAAGAGGCAAAATGCCCATCGCGTTCAACCTGTATTTTTGTACTAAGTTGAGTTGATTTTAATGTACCTGCCGAAGAATGTTTTATGACTAGTTAACAACTACAAATCATGTTACACCCGGATTAATTACTTCAATATTTTAAATGTTGTAACCTTGGATATCCTTTTCAATCAGAAATTCATCCAAACCCCTTTTAAAGGCATTTACAGTGTCCACCATTACCACCTTCCCTGGCAAGGAATTCCAAATCCTTATTGCCCTAACAGTGAAGAACCCTTTCCTCCATTGCGTACGGAATTTTCTCTCCTCCAGCGAGTGCACACGTGTCCTAAACAGAGATCTTTTAATAAATAATTCCTGATAACTCTTTGTATTGCCGCTTTACATATTTGAAGACATCTTTTCCAGTGTATACATGTTCAACCTAGTAAGCCTTTCCTCGTAATCCAGTCCCTCTAGCCCTTTAATCAATTTAGTATCTCGCCTTTAAACCCTTTCGAGTTCACCGATATCTTTTTTTATACAGTGGTGCCCAAAACTGAACACAATATTCCAGGTGCGGACGTACCAATGATTTGTACAGCGGCAGAATTACATCCTCGTCCCTTGTCTCAATTCCCCATTTTATGCACGCTAACAACTTACTTGCCTTCTTTACTGCGCTTTGACATTGTATACGGTTAAGTTTATTATCAAAGAGTACCCACAAGTCCTTTTCCAAAACTATTACCCCTAGACTTTCCCAGTTTAATATGTAGGATGCAAGTTTGTTTTTAGTCCCAAAATGCATAAACTTGCATTTTTCTATATTGAACCTCATTCTCCATTTAGATGCCGAGATTTCAAGTTTAGATAAGTCATTCTGCAGAGACTCCACATCTATTTCTGAATGAATTACCCTACATAGTATAGTATCAGACACTGTGCTTTCCAGGCCTATTTCTAGGTCATGGAATAGTACCTCCGAAGCTTCTTGTTGAGGCGGGAGGCCATCATGTCTATTTGAGGTACGCCCCAAAGACTTGTCAACTCTGCGAACACCTCTGGGTGGAGGCCCCACTCTCCTGGATGAAGATCGTATTTGGTGAGGAAGTCCGCTTTCCAGTTGTCCACTCCTGGAATGAAGATTGCTGACAGCGCCAAAGCGTGCTTTTCCGTCCAGAGGATGATTCTAGTTACCTCTGACATTCCAGCTCTGCTCTTCATTCTGCCTTGTCGGTTTATGTAGGCCACCATCGTTACATTGTCCGACTGAACCTGAATGGCCTGATCTTTCAGAAAATGTGCCGCTTGCCGAAGACCGTTTTATACGTCCTTAGTTCAAAAATGTTTATCGGAAGGATGGATTCCAGACTTGACCACCTTCCTTGGAAGTTTTCCCCTTGGGTGACTGCTCCCCAACCTCTGAGACTTGCATCCGTGGTTAGGAGGATCCAATTCTGAATCTCGAACCTGCGGCCCTCTGGTAGGTGAGAGGTTTGCAGAAACCAAAGAAGCTATACTCTGGCTTTCGGTGACAGACGTATCCTCTGGTGCATGTGTAGATGAGATCCCGACCATTTGTCCAGGAGATCCATTTGGAAAGACCTGCATTAAATATTCCGTACTGTAGAGCCTAGTAGGAGGTAACCATCTTCTGCAGAAGGCGAATACACTGATGAACAGATACCCAGACAGGCTTCAGGACATCCCGGACCATTGCTTGTATCACCAATAATTTCTCCTCCGGCAGAAACACCCTCTGTACTTCCGTGTCGATCAGCATCCCCAGGAAGGACAGTCTCCTTGTCGGCTCCAAATTCCACTTTGGAAGATTCAGGATCCACCCATGATCCTGGAGTAGTTGAGTTGAGCGAGAAATTATCTGCAACAGCTTCTCCCTGGAAGACTTATCAGCAGATCGTCTACATAAGGAATTATGTTCACTCCCTGCTTGCAGAGGAGTAGCATCATCTCCGCCTTGACCTTGGTGAACACCCTCGGTGCCATGGAAAGGCCAAACGGCAGTGCCTGGAACTGATAGTGACAGTCCAGCAGCGCAAATCTGAGATAAGCCTGGTGAGGTGGCCAGATCGGAATGTGAAGGTACGCATCCTTGATATCCAGGGATACTAGGAATTCCCCCTCCTCCAGACCCGAGATCACCACCCTCAGAGACTCCATCTTGAAACTGAATTCCCTCAAATAAGGGTTCAACGACTTTAGAATCAATATTGGCCTGTCCGAACTATCCTGTTTCGGTACCACAAACAGGTTTGAGTAATAACCCTTGACTGTTAAATGAGGTGGAGCTGGAATAATAACATTTGATTTTAGCAATTTTTAAATGGCTTCCTGTAGGATAGCACTTTCTGTCAGCAAAGCTGGTAAGCCTGATTTCAAGAATCTGTGAGGTGGGAGTTCTTGAAACTCCAGTCTGTACCCCTGGGTAACAATATCTTGTACCCAGGGGTCTAGGCCTGATGACTCCCAGACATGACTGAAATTTCTTATTCTTGCTCCCACCTGCCCGATCTCCAGGCTGGGAGGTCTACCGTTATGCCGAGGAATTTAAGGAAGCAGAACCAGGTTTCTGTTCCTGTGAACCTGCTGGTGCAGGTCTTCTGGATTTCCCCCGACCTCGTCTAAAGAAAGTGGAAGGGGTTTTGGATTTTCTAACTTTCGCGGTCCGAAAGGTTTGCATGGTAGACGTAGGATAAGATTTCCTAGTAGGTGGTGTAGCCGAGGGAAGGAATGTTGACTTACCCGCAGTTGCCGTGGAGATATAACGCTTCCCCAAACAGAGCCTGACCTGTGAAGGGTAGGTTCTCCACACTCTTCATGGATTCCGCATCCGCAGACCATTGGCACAGCCAGAGTCCCCTGCATGCCGAGACAGCCATGGAAGAAGCCCTCGCATTGAGATGGCCAAGGTCCTACATGGCCTCCACCATGAAACCTGCAGAGTCCTGTATGTGACGTAAGAACAATTCAATGTCACTTCTATCCATAGAATCTAATTCCTCTAGTAATGTGCCTGACCACTTTACTATGGCTTTAGAAATCCATGCACAAGCAATAATAGGCCATAAAGCTACACCAGTAGCGGTGTATAATGATTTGAGAGTAGTCTCAATCTTACGGTCTTTTAAAGCGGTGCACCCTGGGACAGGTAAAAAAAAATTTAGACAACAGAGACACAGAAGCGTTTACTACAGGCGGGATTTCCCACTTTTTCCTATCCTCTTCAGGGAAAGGAAAAGCAATGAGAACCCTTTTTAGGATCTGGAATTCTTTTCATTTTTTTTTTCTGGGTTTTCTCAGGATTTTTCAAACAATGCGTTTAATTCTTTAGGCGCAGGGAATGTAACAGAGGATTTCTTAGTATCAGTAAAGTAAGTCTCCACTGCAGGCTCAGGTACCTTATCAGTAATGTGTAAAATGTCCCTAATACCTCAATCATAAGCTGCACCCCCTTAGCAAGGGATGCATCTCCCCATCACCGTCCCCTGTATCGGTATCAGTGTCAACTTTCATTATTTTGGCAAGAGCACGCTTCTTAGGGTAATTAATGGGGGTCTTTTTAGAGGTAGTGGGAGCTGAATACGACAAAACCTCAACAGACTTTTTCAAAACCTGTGTTTCAGAGCTACCCAAGATGAAATCTGGGATATCATTCCCCTAATAGAATCCACCCATGGGGGTTCGGATTCAGGAGGCTGAGACAGTATTTTACAGTCCTGAGTACATGGAATAGACTCTTCAGGAGAAGATATACACTCTGCAGCACAGGATACAGAGTTCTTAGACATGTTTATGTGAGCTATACAAACACACAGGAAAATGTCAGACACAGTTTCCCCCAGAAAGAAAAATATATACAGCGCTGCTTGACACAATATAGTCTAAAATTGTATATATTTAATATAAGAATTGATAATTAAAAATACTTTCGTTACAAATAAAAAATTGACACTCTAAGATGTAATATGTCTCATAAATGACTCGGGTGGACTTAAGAATCTAATATGCTGACAATAGATGAACTAAGCACTCTTTAGTATAATGAAACCAGCACAAGCACAGTCATAATGATGGACCAGATGTATATTAGTTCATCCAATTGGATGTAGTTACCAAGTCTGTGTTCCGTTTGAAATGGATCCCGTAAGGTGTAAGTCCGTATGGCAACGGAGGTGTGGTTGGGGTCCTGGTTCACAGTTCACTTGGAACTCCGTGTTCCGTTAGGTGGGTCCTCCTATAGATGTCATAGGCAGTGGCAATGCCGGTAGGGGTCCTGGTTCACGGAGGTGAAGATGAAAGCAGAGGTCCTGACTGCAAGTGATGGCTTAATGGAAGTGCTGGTCAGCATGTGTCCACACAGGTCCTTGCCTAACGCGTTTCGCTGCTCCTGGCAGCTTTGTCAAAGGTAATATGGCATTGAGACTGATCACCCTTTTATAGGGGAAGTGATGTCATCATTGGAGACAGCTGATACTTAATTATTAATCTAAACATACTACTAAAAATATTACAGAAACAGGTCTAGTGTTCAGTATCTATCATAAAACATCATTTTATTCATGTATTTAATAAAAACGAAGCTGGAAACGAGAAAAAGTGGCTGGTTTATTTATTTAGTTATTTCTATCAGTTCCGATCATGTGATTTCAGATCGAGAAGTGACCAATGGGAGATTATTCATAGGTCATGTGGGAGTATCCCATGATCTCCTGGATGGAAGGCATTTGTCATGGATACTGTTTTTACCGGGTTTGTACTTGGTAATGGAATGCGTGGTGATCCGGTCACGTGATCGGACATTTGCCGATCACGTGATGTGGTCTCGCGTTAGGATGGTATACTGCATGTAGCGTGACTTATAAACAGTTTCGGCTAGAAAAGGTTTTGGTATTGAGAGGGTCAGTGTCACGTGATCGGACTATTGCCGATCACGTGACCCTCTGCACACCTATCTGAACGGCCAAATAAAAGCCGTTCATTGGAGTCTTTTCAACATAAACTGGGTCGGTTGCTAAGCAACCGCTGTAATCAAATTGGAACCATAATACTACTTGGAACTGAGTTTAATCGCAGTTGTTTGCAGGCTGATTTTATTTCTTTATAGGTCACTAGAAGGCCCATACACGACACAGGAATTTCAATGAACATGTCAAACACTTAAATATGGAATAAATTCCTATAATAGAATCAGGTCATATGACACAAAGAAAGGTGATTCTAGATTACATATCTGAATGGTTCTACCCATATTTGGATAGAAGTCCGTATAGAGGATAAGTCTCGGGTCTATTTAGAGGAGGAAAATCAATTTCAATGGTTCAAGTAACGTAGTACTGCATAGTTTTTATATGTAAGTACTATGCAGACACTATATTTTAGAAAATAATTATAACTAAGTTTTGATAGATCCACTATTTAAGTTTTTATCACTTTATCAATATTCCTATTGTAGTTGGAACTTAAGTTTATTATATATCAGATGGTCAGATAGATTTAGTGACAGATGACATGTGTCTATAGGCATGGGATCCATAATTATATTTATTCTAAGTATTAACTATGGATAGAAGTTATGCTACTAAATCTATCAGGTTCTTGTTTTATTATTAATTAGGAACTAGTCTATCAGGTCCTTATTTTATTATTAATTGGGTACTAATGGATCTATCTAGTCCATTTTTTTATGTTATATATCCTTATTCTCAGTTAGTGCTATAGTTATGTTTTTATTAATATTGCTATTTTTTAGAACTACATATTACTTAATTATGATATTTTATTTAATTATTGTTTTGTTTATATTATAATTTCTATAATTATTCTTGTTATTCTTGTCTAATTATTGGTCTTTTTATTTTCCCCCAGAGTACCTTCACAGAGATAGAGAGTATAAGGAGCCAGCCACACAGTGCTCCAGTAGGCAGTTTATACAGTAAACACCTGGCGCATCCTGAGTAACCTTAATAGATTAAACAGGTAAAATCTCACTCCCCCTCCTGTCTATAATACCCTGGTACCGTAGAGGTATGCTGGAGTTATGTGGAGGGCAGCACTCCCTGTCAGCGTCTCTTCAGTGTGATCTGCAGAGAGAAAATGGCGCCGGTGAGTGCTGGATCCGCTCTGAGGAAGAAGCTCCGTCCCCTGTAATGGCGCGTCTTCCCGCACTTAGAGATTATACTGGCCTGAGGTAATTTCTGCAGCAAACAGTGGGTTAGACCTTGCAAGCTTACATGACCAGTGTAGGGTATTGCGCTGGCCCAGGGCGCCCCTCACAGCGCCACACTACAAGTACCGCTGAGCCCTCTGGAGCGCAGCCTGTCAGAGCTGCGCTCCTACCCTTGTGCCGCCATTTCCCGCCGGTGTCCTGCTTACCGGGGCACCTGCGTCATACTCACCACTCCATCTTCTGGCTCTGCTAGGGGGTGGCAGCCGTGCTGCGGGAGTGAGTGGTCGCCTCGGGGGCTTGCGATGATCACCCTCAGGAGCTCAGTGTCCTGGCAGCGGAGATAGAGTCATTAACCGCTAGGGTTGGTACCTACTCCCCACCCTAAGTCCCACGAAGCAGGGAGGTTGTTGCCCGCAACCTCCCTGTACCTAACTCTTTCAAAAAATAAGAAAACTAGAAAAACTCCTAGGAGTTCCCCTAGCTGTGACCGGCTCCACCGGGCACATTTTCTAAACTGGGTCTGGTAGGAGGGGCATAGAGGGAGGAGCCAGCCCACACTATTAAACTCTTAAAGTGTCCATGGCTCCCAAGGGACCCGTCTATACCCCATAGTACTAATGTGGACCCCAGCATCCTCTAGGACGTAAGAGAAGGGTGGGAGGGGCAGCGTCTTACGTAGTGCATATACACACATAGTGCAAACAAAAAGGATACACACATGCCTCCTCATACATACATCTTCATTATGTCATGTAGTGTGAGTGAGGTGCCAGGTCCTGTGCAACTCTGATAACGTTGGGTGTCTATTTTTTGTGCCAAAATGCATCTTAGAATGCAACGTAACTATGATGCACCAGGAGACTGTGCTGATTAATTTGATATATTGTTTGTGACGGAGTCTGTGTACGGGGCAGAACAGAATCAGTATTGGAAACACCGGTATCCCGACAATGAAAATGCAGACATGGTAACTATTTTACCCCTCCTCTGTCCCCCTCGACTAACCTTCCCAAGGTGGCATCTAACCCTCCCCCCCTCCCCAGTGCCTACCCCCACCCCCCGGGCCCTAACAGTCACCCTGATACTTACCTTCAGGATATCTGCGGTTGGTGTTCTGGTGCTGGGTTTCCGAGTTGTGTTGGGATTCCGGTGTCTGTCACATGACCGCTGGCATTCCTAGTGCCGGGATGCTAACAGGATGTGCTCTATTTTACAAATTAAGGGCCAGTATTTAAGGGAAGTACACTCCCCCCTTCTCATTACAACATGTGTCATGTATGTTCTGAATTTCACGCTATTGCCAATGTGGAGTGGAGACTGGCCTTTTTTACACCAACTCCAGACAGGGGATCACCACACAGAGGGGCTGCACAGTAAGGTTTATAATGCACAGCTAGCCAGTGTGGTAGCTGGGGTTATTTAGACACAATTACAAAGAGAGACTGACAGCCACACTTGTTTTTATTCACTTAGAAAACAGAATTTCTAGCAATCATGCTCCTATTGTATTCTAGAGCACAACAGCAGGCAGGATACGTGGGTGGCAGCATGGTGAACTACATAACAGCTAATATTTATAACGTTTACCTCATTGTCTTCAGTCAATTGCATTTTAGTAAACGATTGTTCAAAGGAACAGAAAATGTCACTTTCAACATTTAACAGCCCTGAATTACAGTGAAACAATTACTGTATGTATTGTGTTCTGTATATGGGTTATACATTTAAATATGATTTCTCTAGAAATAGCTTAATTTCACGTATGTATCCTGGATTATGTTTTTCTATCTAGTGACGATTTCAAAGAAAGTATATTTGTGAGTTTGCATTTCAGAGAGTTACATTTATTTCCTCTAAATCAGTGGTGCTCAAACTCGGTCCTCAGGACACAGTGCATGTTTTGCAGGTAACCCAGCAGGTGCACAGGTGTATTAATTACTCACTGACACATTTTAAAAGGTCCACAGGTGGAGCTAATTATGTCACTTGCGATTCTATGAGGAGACCTGCAAAACATGCACTGTGTGGGGTCCTGAGGACTGAGTTTGAGAACCTGTGCTCTAAATCAAGTCACATAGATGTGAGCAGGGATAGATTGATAGCAAAGGATAGCAAATTTATTTTATTACCAAACACTGCCAGCCCTCAAAATACCAGAGGAATAACTGTAGGACACTCATGAAAGCATTGGTTTTCCGGACATATCCTCCTTTCAGCAGAGAAGCCTACAGTACTTGTAACAAGAGATGCAGGGCTTTTCTATCACACTTTACATAGTGCAAGTTAAAAATAATGGGCTCAGCAACAGCATCTCAACAGATCAGCCGCAGGCTGATAGGACCTTGTATTTTATATATATAATATGCATACCTTGCATCTCTTCTGTGTGTACGCTCTCAAACCACTCTATGTGCACCCAAGAGGCCTCTTAAGAGAAAGGCAGACACGCTCCCAAGTGCAGTTGGATCTCTTTTGTAAAAAATAAGGTCAGTTTTTAAAAAGTTATTAAGATTATGGTAAGGTAAGGGTTGGGTTATTGACCACAACAACCATATGAGCTGGAAAGTCCAAAATAGACAGGTGCCAACACTACTAACCCACCTCCCCAAGTATGCTTCTATTATTCAGAAACATCCAAAATATAAAGAGAAAACACAAGACCTAGAGCGTTATTCAGAGATGGATGCAAGTCGCTTCATACGCAGCAAGATCTGTGTCCATCTCCTCACATGCTGGGGGGCGCCCAGCGCAGGGCAAGGCCGCCCAGTATGTGTAGCGTCACCTCACGATATGTCCGCTGTCTGTTGCCATATGTTTAATCGGAGAGCTGCTTGTGATGTCACGCAGCCAACGTGAAAAACGCTTCCGGAACGCCCCCGTTTGGCCCACTACGCCCATGAAAGGCCACGTCGCCGCCCCTGAACATCCAGCATTGTCAATCACCTTGAAGCAGGAGAATGGTCGCGCACGTGCACTGTGACCAGTGCGCATGCGCAGACCAGATGGATGTAACCACTGTGTACAGAAGCGCGACTGCATCGGCCCCTTAAACTGAACCTGGAGTCGTGGTTAGGATGATGCTCGTCTCTTTAGACCAGTGGCAGGCAACAGGCAGTCCCTCAAGCCTTCCCTTGCAGCCCCCAGCTCCTTCCTGCTTTGCTTTTATTTTTGTTATATGTTATAATGCTTGTTCAAAGGCCTGCTGATATATTACCTACAGTAGTCTCTTTCATTTATTAAATAATAAGATTTTAAACCTGCCGGTAAATCTTTTTCTCCTAGTCCGTAGAGAATTATGGGGACTCCGTAAGGACCATGGGGTATAGACGGGCTCCGCAGGAGACATGGGCACTATAAAGAACTTTAGAATGGGTGTGCACTGGCTCCTCCCTCTATGCCCCTCCTCTAGACCTCAGTTAGAGAAACTGTGCCCAGAGGAGACGGACAGCACGAGGAAAGGATTTTGGTAATCTAAGGGCAAGATTCATACCAGCCCACACCATCCACACCGTGTAACCTGGAATATACGCAACCAGTTAACAGTATGAACAAACAGTATCAGTCAACGACTGATCTTAACTGTTACATAACTCTTATGTAAGCAACAACTATATACAAGTCATGCAGAAATATGTCCGCAATGGGACGGGCGCCCAGCATCCTCGACGGACTAGGAGAAAAAGATTTACCGGTAGGGTTAAAATCTTATTTTCTCTTACGTCCTAGAGGATGCTGGGGACTCCGTAAGGACCATGGGGATTATACCAAAGCTCCAAACCGGGCGGGAGAGTGCGGATGACTCTGCAGCACCAATTGAGCAAACATGAGGTCCTCATCAGCCAGGGTATCAAACTTGTAGAATTTAGCAAAAGTGTTTGAACCCGACCAAGCAGCTGCTCGGCAAAGCTGTAAAGCCGAGACGCCTCGGGCAGCCGCCCAAGAAGAGTCCATCTTCCTAGTGGAATGGGCCTTTACCGAATTTGGTACCGGCAATCCAGCCGTAGAATAAGCCTGCTGAATCGTGTTACAGATCCAGCGAGCAATAGTCTGCTTAGAAGCAGGAGCACCAACCTTGTTGGCTGCATACAGAGCTTCTGTTTTCCTAATTCGAGCCGTCCTGGCTACGTAAATTTTTAAGGCCCTGACTACATCAAGGGATTTGGAATCCTCCAAATCTCCCGTAGCCACAGGCACCACAATAGGTTGATTCATATGAAACGATGACACCACCTTAGGCAAAAATTGAGGACGAGTCCTCAACTCTACTCTATCCACATGGAAAATGAGATAGGGGCTCTTATGAGACAAGGCCGCCAATTCGGACACCCGCCTTGCAGATGCCAAGGCCAACAACATGACCACCTTCCAAGTGAGAAATTTTAACTCAACAGTTTGAAGAGGCTCAAACCAGTGAAATTTTAGGAACTGTAACACCACGTTAAGGTCCCATGGTGCCACTGGGGGCACAAAAGGAGGCTGGATGTGCAACACTCCCTTTACAAAAGTCTGGACTTCTGGGAGAGAAGACAATTCTTTCTGGAAGAATATAGAAAGGGACGAAATCTGTACCTTAATGGAGCCTAACTTTAGGCCCATATCCACTCCAGTCTGTAGAAAGTGGAGAAACCGGCCCAAGTGGAAGTCTTCCGTAGGAGCATTCTTGGCTTCACACCAAGAAACATATTTCCTCCAGATACGGTGATAATGTTTCGCCGTCACCTCCTTCCTAGCCTTTATCAGAGTAGGGATGACTTCTTCCGGAATACCCTTCCCAGCTAGGATTTGGTGTTCAACCGCCATGCCGTCAAACGTAACCGCGGTAAGTCTTGGAACACGCAGGGCCCCTGCTGCAACTGGTCCTCCCTGAGAGGTAGAGGCCATGGATCTTCTGTGAGCAGCTCCTGAAGATCTGAATACCAGGCCCTCCGAGGCCAATCTGGAACAATGAGTATTGTCTGCACTCTTTTTCGCCTTATGATTCTCAGTATCTTTGAGATGAGAGGAAGAGGAGGGAACACATAGACCGACTGAAACACCCATGGGATCACGAGAGCGTCCACCGCTACTGCCTAAGGGTCCCTTGACCTGGCACAATACCTCCAAAGCTTCTTGTTGAGGCGTGACGCCATCATGTCTATTTGAGGAATTCCTCAAAGACTTGTTATCTCTGCAAAAACTTCTTGATGAAGTCCCCACTCTCCTGGATGGAGATCGTGTCTGCTGAGGAAGTCTGCTTCCCAGTTGTCCACTCCCGGAATGAATACCGCTGACAGAGCGCTTACGTGATTTTCTGCCCAGCGCAGAATCCTGGTGGCTTCCACCATTGCCACTCTGCTCCTTGTCCCGCCTTGGCGGTTTACATGAGCCACGGCTGTGACGTTGTCTGATTGAATCAGAACCGGTAGGTCGCGAAGAATATTCTCCGCTTGTCGTAGGCTGTTGTATATGGTCCTCAATTCCAGTATGTTGATGTGTAGACAAGCCTCCTGGCTTGACCACAGTCCCTGAAAATTCCTACCTTGTGTGACTGCTCCCCATTCTCGGAGGCTCGCGTCCGTGGTCACCAGAACCCAGTCCTGAATGCCGAACCTGCGATCCTCTAGAAGGTGAGCTCTCTGGAGCCACCACAGGAGAGACACCCTGGCCCTGGGGGACAGAGTTATTTTCTGATGTATTTGAAGGTGGGACCCGGACCACTTGTCCAGAAGGTCCCACTGAAACGTCCTCGCATGAAACCTGCCGAAGGGGATGGCCTCGTAGGTCGTCACCATTTTCCCCAGTACTCGAGTGCATTGATGGACTGACACTCTTTTCAGTTTTAACAGGTCTCTTACCATGTTCTGGAGTTCCTGGGCTTTTTCCCTCGGGAGAAAAACCCTCTTTCGTTCTGTGTCCAGAATCATGCCTAAGAAAGACAGCCGAGTCGTTGGAACCAACTGCGACTTTGGTAGATTTAGAATCCATCCATGTTGTTGTAGCACTCCTAGGGAGAGCGACACGCTTTTCTGCAACTGTTCCTTTGATCTCGCTTTTATCAGGAGATCGTCCAAGTACGGGATAATTGTGACTCCTTGCCTGCGTAGGAGCACCATCATTTCTGCCATTACCTTGGTGAACACCCTGGGGCCGTGGAAAGCCCAAACGGCAACGTCTGAAACTGGTAATGACAGTCCTGTACAGCAAATCTCAGGTATGCCTGATGAGGAGGATATATGGGGACGTGAAGGTATGCGTCCTTTATATCTAATGACACCATAAAATCCCCCCCTTCCAGGCTGGAGATGACTGCCCTGAGCGATTCCATCTTGAACTTGAACCTTTTTAAGAACAGGTTCAGGGATTTTTGATTTAGAATGGGTCTGACCGAGCCATCCGGTTTCGGGACCACAAATAGGGTTGAATAGTACCCTTTTCCCTGTTGTGTTAGGGGAACCTTGATAATCACTTGATGTTGACACAGCTTTTGAATTGCAGCTAAAATTATCTCCCTCTGTGGGGGAGAAGCTGGTAAAGCCGATTTGAAGAATCGACGAGGAGGCACGTATTCGAATTCCAGCTTGTAGCCCTGGGATACAATTTCCATCGCCCAAGGATCCACGTCCGACTGAACCCAGACGTGGCTGAAGAGTCAAAGACGTGCCCCCACCGGTGCGGCCTCCCTCAGTGGAGCCCCAGCGTCATGCGGTGGATTTAGTAGAAGCCGGGGAGGACTTCTGTTCCTGGGAACTGGCTGTAGCAAGCATTCTTTTCCCTCTACCCTTACCTCTGGCGAGGAAGGAAGAGCCCCGACCTCTTCTGGACTTATGCGACGGAAAGGACTGCATCTGATACTGTGGAGTTTTCTTTTGCTGTGGGAGAACATAAGTCAAAAAGGTAGATTTACCCGCAGCAGCTGTGGAAACTAGGTCCGCGAGGCATTCCCCAAATAAAACCTCACCTTTGTAAGGTAAAACTTCCATATGCCTCTTTGAGTCGGCATCACCCGTCCATTGGCGGGTCCACAGTGCTCGCCTAGCCGAGACCGCCATCGCGTTGGCCCTTGAACCTAGTAGTCCGACGTCTCTTTGAGCGTCACTCGTATATAAGACTGCGTCTTTGATGTGACCTAAGGTCAACAAAATGGTATCCCTATCTAGGGTATCAATATCAGTTGACAAGGTATCTGTCCAAGCTGCTACCGCGCTACATACCCAAGCCGATGCTATAGCCGGTCAGAGTAAAGCACCAGTATGTGTATAAATTGATTTTAAAGTCGTTTCCGGTCTGCGATCAGCAGGATCTTTGAGAGCTGCCGTGTCTGGGGACGGTAGCGCCACCTTTTTGGATAAGCGCGTCAAAGCTTTGTCCACCCTGGGCGAGGATTCCCACCGTACCCTGTCCTGTGCCGGGAAAGGATACGCCATAAGAACTCTTTTGGGAATCTGCAGTTTTTTGTCTGGAGTTTCCCAAGCTTTTTCAAATAACGCGTTCAGCTCATGAGATTGGGGAAATGTTACCTCGGGTTTCTTTTCCTTAAACATGTGTACCCTCGTGTCAGGGACAGAGGGGTCATCTGTGATATGCAAAACATATTTTATTGCAATAATCATATAATGAATACTTTTGGCCACCCTTGGGTGTAGCCTTGCATCATCGTAGTCGACACTGGAGTCAGAATCTGTGTCGGTATCAGTGTCTGCTATTTGGGATAGGGGACGTTTTTGAGACCCTGAAGGGCCCTGTGACACCGTCAAAGCCATTGATTGACTCCCCGTATTATCCCTGGACTCTGCTTTGTCCAATCTCTTATGTAACAAGGTCACATTTGCATTTAAAACATTCCACATGTCCAACCAATCAGGTGTCGGCGTTGCCGACAGAGACACCACAATCATCTGCTCCACCTCCTCTCTAGAAGAGCCTTCCGCCTCAGACATGCCGACACAGGCGTACCGACACCCCCCACACACACAGGGATTGTATGTATGTATGTATATATATATATATATATATATATATATATATATATATATATATATATATATATATGGAGGCCGTTCCCTCAATAAGGCCCTTTGGAGAGACAGAGAGAGAGTATGCCAGCACACACCCAGCACCAATAACCATGGAAACAAAATTCCCAGATAAACAGCGCTTCTATATAATCATATAGATAAATCTATACACTCACTGCGCCTTACAAGTGCCCCCCCTCCCCCTCTTTTTTGCCCTCTGTCACCGTGTTCAGCAGGGGAGAGTCCGGGGAGCCAGCTTCTGCAGTGTGCTGTGGAGAAAATGGCGCTGGTTAGTGCTGCGAGATCAAGCTCCGCCCCCTCAGAGGCGGGCTTCGGTCCCGCTTAAATTTATTTATACTTGCTGGGGATTATAAAATATACTGCCTCCGCAGCCTATATATTCATATGAGCCAGTCCTAGAGGTTTATTGCTGCCCAGGGCGCCCACCCTGCACCATCAGTGCCTGCAGTGTGTGTAGTGTGTGGGAGCAATGGCGCGCAGCATTACCTCATAGAAGATCTGAAATCTTCTGCCGCCTTTGAAGTCTTCTTCCTTCTTATACTCACCCGGCTTCTATCTTCCGGCTCTGCGAGGAGGACGGCGGTGTGGTTCCGGGACGAACGGCGAGGGTGAGACCTGCGTTCCGACTCCCTCTGGAGCTAATGGTGTCCAGTAGCCTAAGAAGCAGAGCCTATCATTTAAGTAGGTCTGCTTCTCTCTCCTCTGTCCCACGATGCAGGGAGCCTGTTGCCAGCAGTGCTCCATGAAAATAAAAAACCTAACAAAATTATTTTTCAGAGAAACTCAGGAGAGCTCCCCTGTAATGCACCCAGTCTCCTCTGGGCACAGGATCTAACTGAGGTCTAGAGGAGGGGCATAGAGGGGAGGAGCCAGTGCACACCTATTCTAAAAGTTCTTTTTAGTGCCCATGTCTCCTGTGGAGACCGTCTATACCCCATGGTCCTTACGGAGTCCCCAGCATCCTCTAGGACGTAAGAGAAATAATAAATAAGATTTTACTCACCGGTAAATCTATTTCTCGTAGTCCGTAGTGGATGCTGGGAACTCCGAAAGGACCATGGGGAATAGCGGGCTCCGAAGGAGGCTGGGCACTCTAAAAAGATTTATGACTACCTGGTGTGCACTGGCTCCTCCCACTATGACCCTCCTCCAAGCCTCAGTTAGGACACTGTGCCCGGACGAGCTGACATAATAAGGAAGGATTTTGAATCCCGGGTAAGACTCATACCAGCTACACCAATCACACCGTACAACTCGTGATACTATATCCAGTTTGACAGTATGAAAACAACTGAGCCTCTCAACAGATGGCTCAACAATAACCCTTTAGTTAGCAATAACTATTTACAAGTATTGCAGACAATCCGCACTTGGGATGGGCGCCCAGCATCCACTACGGACTACGAGAAATAGATTTACCGGTGAGTAAAATCTTATTTTCTCTGACGTCCTAGTGGATGCTGGGAACTCCGAAAGGACCATGGGGATTATACCAAAGCTCCCAAACGGGCGGGAGAGTGCGGATGACTCTGCAGCACCGAATGAGAGAACTCAAGGTCCTCCTCAGCCAGGGTATCAAATTTGAAGAATTTTGCAAACGTGTTTGCCCCTGACCAAGTAACAGCTCGGCAAAGTTGTAAAGCCGAGACCCCTCGGGCAGCCGACCAAGATGAGCCCACCTTCCCTGTGGAATGGGCTTTCACTGATTTAGGATGCGGCAGTCCAGTGTCACAGATCCAGCTAGCGATAGTCTGCTTAGAAGCAGGAGCACCCAGCCTGTTGGGTGCATACAGGATAAATAGCGAGTCAATTTTCTTGACTCTAGCCGTCCTGGAAACATAATTTTTCAAGGCCCTGACTACGTCCAGTAACTTGGAATCCTCCAAGTCCCTAGTAGCCGCAGGCACCACAATAGGATGGTTCAAGTGAAAAACTGATACCACCTTAGGGAGAAACTGGGGACGAGTCCTCAATTCTGCCCTATCCATATGGAAAATCAGATAAGGACTTTTATATGACAAAGCCGCCAATTCTGATACACGCCCTGCCGAAGCCAAGGCCAATAACATGACCACTTTCCGCGTGAGATATTTTAGATCCACGGTTTTTAGTGGTTCAAATCAATGTGATTTTAAGAAACTCAACACCACGTTGAGATCCCAAGGTGCCACTGGAGGCACAACCGGGGGCTGAATATGTAGCACTCCTTTTACAATGTCTGAACTTCAGGTACTGAAGCTAATTCTTTCTGGAAGAAAATCGACAGAGCCGAGATCTGTATCTTAATGGAGCCTAATTTTAGGCCCATAGACACTCCTGCTTGTAGGAAATGCAGAAATCGACCTAGTTGAAATTCCTCTGTTGGGGCCTTTTGTGGCCTCACACCAAGCAACATATTTCCGCCATATGCGGTGATAATGTTTTGCAGTTACATCTTTCCTGGCTTGAATCAGCGTAGGAATGACTTCCTCCGGAATGCCCTTTTCCTTTAGGATCCGGCGTTCAACCGCCATGCCATCAAAACGTAGCCGCGGTAAGTCTTGTAACAGACAGGGCCCCTGCTGCAGCAGGTCCTGTCTGAGCGGCAGAGGCCATGGGTCCTCTGATATAATTTCTTGAAGTTCTGGGTACCAGGCTCTTCTTGGCCAATCCGGAACCACGAGTATCGTTCTTACTCCTCGCCTTCTTATTATTCTCAGTACCTTTGGTATGAGAGGCAGAGGGGGGAACACATAAACCGACTGGTACACCCACGGTGTTACCAGAGCGTCCACAGCTATCGCCTGAAGGTCCCTTGACCTGGCGCAATATCTTTTATAGCTTTTTGTTGAGGCGGGACGCCTTCATGTCCACCTGTGGCCTTTCCCAATGGTGTACAATCCTTTGGAAGACTTCTGGATGAAGTCCCCACTCTCTCGGGTGGAAGTCGTGTCTGCTGAGAAGATCTGCTTCCCAGTTGTCCACTCCGGGAATGAACACTGCTGACAGTGCTAACACATGATTTTCCGCCCATCGGAGAATCCTTGTGGCTTCTGCCATCGCCATCCTGCTTCTTGTGCCGCCCTGTTGGTTTACATGGGCGACTGCCGTGATGTTGTCTGATTGGATCAGGACCGGCCGGTTTTGAAGCAGAGGCCTTGCCTGACTCAGGGCATTGTAAATGGCCCTCAGTTCCAGAATATTTATGTAGGGAAGTCACCTGACTTGACCAAAGTCCCTGGAAGCTTCTTCCCTGTGTGACTGCCCCCCAGCCTCAAAGGCTGGCATACATGGTCACTAGGACCTAGTCCTGTATGTCGAACCTGCGGCACTCTTGAAGATGGGCACTCTGCAGCCACTACAGTAGAGATACCCTGGTCCTTGGAGACAGGGTTATCAGCCGATGCATCTGAAGATGTGATCCGGACCACTTGTCTAACAGGTCCCCCTGAAAAGTTCTTGCATGGAACCTGCCGAATGGGATTGCTTCGTAGGAAGCTATCATTTTTCCCAGGACTCGCGTGCAATGATGCACCGATAACTGTTTTGGCTTCAGGAGGTCTCTGACTAGAGATAACAGCTCCTTGGCTTTCTCCTCCGGGAGAAACACTTATTTCTGGTCTGTGTCCAGAACCATCCCCAGGAACAGTAGACGTGTCGTAGGAAACAGCTGTGTCTTTGGACTGTTTAGAATCCAACCGTGCTGTTGTAGCACTTTCCAAAATAGTGCTACCCCGACTAGCAACTGCTCCTTGGACCTCGCCCTTATAAGGAGATTGTCCAAGTACGGGATCATTAAAAACTCCCCTTTTTCGAAGGCGTATCATCATTCCGGCCATTACCTTGGTAACACCCTCGGTGCCATGTACAGTCCAAACGGCAGAGTCTGGACTTGGTAAGGGTAATCCTGTACCACAAATCTGAGGTACTCCTGGCGAGGATAGAAAATGGGGACATGCAGGTAAGCATCCTTGATGTCCCGGGATACCATGTAATCCCCCTCGTCCAGGCTTGCAATAACCGCCCTGAGCGATTCCATCTTGAACTTGAATTTTTTTATGTATGTGTTCAAGGATTTTAAATATAAAAAAGGGTCACACCAAACCATGCGGTTTCGGTACTCCAAACCGTGTGGAATAGTAACCCCGTCCTTGTTGAAGTAGGGGCACCTTAAGTATTACCTGCTGGGAATACAGCTTATTAATTGCCTCTAGCACAGCCTCCCTGCCTGAGGGAGTTGTCGGCAAGGCATATTTGAGGAAACGGCGGGGGGAAGACATCTCGAATTCCAGCTTGTACCCCTGAAATACTACTTGAATGAAACAGAGATCCACCTGTGAGCGAGCCCACTGATCGCTGAAATTTTTGAGACGGCCCCCCACCGTACCTGGCTACACCTGTGGAGCCCCCGCGTCATGCTGTGGACTCAGAGGAAGCGAGAGAAGAATTATGATTCTGGGAACAGGCTGACTGGTGCAGCTTTTTCCCTCTTCCCTTGTCTCTGTACAGAAAGGAAGCGCCTTTGACCCGCTTGCTTTTCTGAAGCCGAAAGGACTGTACCTGATAATACAGTGCTTTCTTAGTCTGTGAGGAAAACTGAGGTAAAAATATTTCTTCCCAGCTGTTGCTGCGGATACGAGGTCCCAGAGACCATCCCCAAATAATTCCTCACCCTTATAAGGCAGAATCTCTATGCGCCTTTTAAAGTCAGCATCACCTGTCCAGTGACAGGTCTCTAATACCCTCCTGACAGAATGGACATTACATTCATTTTGGATGCCAGCCGGCAAAATATCCCTCTGTGCATCCCTCATATATAAGACGACGTCTTTAATATGTTCTCATGTTAGCAAACTAGTATGTTTGACAGGGTCACCGACCACGCTGCAGCAGCACGCTCTGCAGGTTTCAATCTAGTACCTGAGTGTGTAAATACAGACTTCAGGATAGCCTCCTGCTTTTTATCAACAGGTACCTTCAAAGTGGCCGTTCCTAAAACGGCAGTGCCACCTATTTTGACAACCGTGTGAGCGCCTTATCCACCCTAGGGGATATCTCCCAGCGTAACTTATCCTCTGGCGGGAAAAGGTACGCCATCAGTAACTTTTTAGAAATTACCAGTTTCTTATCAGGGGGAACCCACGCTTTTCACACACTTCATTCATTCATCTGATGGGGGAACAAAACACTGCCTGCTTTTTCTCCCCAAACATAAAAACCCATTTTTAGAGGTTAATGTCAGAAATGTGTAACACATTTTTTATTGCCGGGATCAAGTCACGGATGTTCCTAGTGGATTGTGTATATGTCTCAACCTTGTCGACACTGGAGTCAGACTCCGTGTCGACATCTGTGTCTGCCATCTGAATGAGCGGGCGTTTTTGAGCCCCTGATGGCCTTTGAGACGCCTGGGCAGGCGCGGGCTAAGAAGCCGGCTGTCCCACAGCTGTTACGTCATCCACCCTTTTATGTAAGGAGTTGACACTGTCGGTTAATACCTTTCACCTAACCATCCACTCTGGTGTCGGCCCCACAGGGGGCGACATCACATTTATCGGCATCTGCTCCGTCACTATATAAGCCTCCTCCTCAAACATGTCGACACAGCTGTACCGACACACCGCACACACACAGGGAATGCTCTGACTGAGGACAGGACCCCACAAAGCCCTTTGGGGAGACAGAGAGAGAGTATGCCAGCACACACCAGAGCGCTATATAATGTGGGGATTAACACTATAACTGAGTGAATTTTCCCCCATAGCTGCTTGTATATACAATATTGCGCCTAAATTTAGTGCCCCCCCTCTCTTTTTAACCCTTTGAGCCTGAAAACTACAGGGGAGAGCCTGGGGAGCTTTCTTCCAGCTGCACTGTGAAGAGAAAATGGCGCCAGTGTGTCTGAGGGAGATAGCTCCGCCCCTTTTCCGCGGCCTATTCTCCCGCTTTTTTCTGGATTCTGGCAGGGGTATTTACCACATATATAGCCTCTGGGGCTATATATTGTGGTATTTTTGCCAGCCAAGGTGTTTTTATTGCTGCTCAGGGCGCCCCCCCCAAGCGCCCTGCACCCTCAGTGACCGGAGTGTGAAGTGTGTATGAGAAGCAATGGCGCACAGCTGCAGTGCTGTGCGCTACCTTGGTGAAGACTGATGTCTTCTGCCGCCGATTTTCCGGACCTCTTCTTGCTTCTGGCTCTGTAAGGGGGACGGCGGCGCGGCTCCGGGACCGAACACCAAGGACTGGGCCTGCGGTCGATCCCTCTGGAGCTAATGGTGTCCAGTAGCCTAAGAAGCCCAATCAGGCTGCAAGCAGGCGAGTTCGCTTCTTCTCCCCTTAGTCTCTCGCTGCAGTGAGCCTGTTGCCAGCAGGTCTCACTGAAAATAAAAAAACCTAAATCTATACTTTCTTTCTAAGGGCTCAGGAGAGCCCCTAGTGTGCATCCAACCTCGGCCGGGCACAAGATCTAACTGAGGCTTGGAGGAGGGTCATAGTGGGAGGAGCCAGTGCACACCAGGTAGTCATAAATCTTTCTAGAGTGCCCAGCCTCCTTCGGAGCCCGCTATTCCCCATGGTCCTTTCGGAGTTCCCAGCATCCACTAGGACGTCAGAGAAATTTAACTTACTACTGAGATTAAAGGTAATGTGCGCACCTTTTGAAAGTTAGAGGGATGCTCTGTACAGCTCCTAAAGCATATCAAGTTGCCTACCACAGCCCATGCATGCAGTTGTGCAATTACAAAAAGTATGCAGTCACAATACCGACGCCGGGTTACTGAGTGGGGCACCATACTGCCACCGGAATACCGGCAAGGCAGGGGGTTCCCCCTCTATGGGTGTCCACGACACCCATAGAGAAAGAATAGAACCTGCTGGCAGCGTAGCTCGCCACCGAGCAAGCAGAATGTAGATCGCAGTGAGCTTCGTTGTGCTTGCCTCCCTGCCGGCATTCCACCGCTCGGGATGCCGATGTCGGTATACTGACCATCGGCATCTTGTGCGGCAGTATACCATACTGATACCATGAGAAATAGGCCATCCAAATCACTGTGTGGAATGGCAGACAGAAAGACTGGTGTGTGACTACCTCTATGATATAAACCTCATCTCAGAGGTCTTCATCGTTGCTAAGCACCAGGAACAAAAACATATGTTAACACAAATAGCTTCTAAATAAAGCAATTTATCTGCACACACAAACACACATTTATGTTTGAACAATAACAGGGATAAAGCTAAATTGCTTAATGACAAATAATACAAAACCATCACATACATTTAAATAAAACGTAACTTTATCATGAAAGCAAGACAAACAGGACTGCTGGTGTTGAATATAGATGGTATAAATAGCAGCTTTGGCCTATAGTAGCCCATATCTAGAATAAGGTAAATTATATTAAGGAACCTTAAATTAAGTGTATCTGGATAAATGACAGATGGGGACTATAAGTATCTCTCACAAAGACGATTTAGTGCTCCTTAATCACTGCTCTGACTGTAAAAAAATAAACCGTGCATGCTGTAATACCAAATGGTGTGCCCTTACAGGCCACCGCCAGTCGCACAATCAAACCCTGCAGCGGCCCTGTGACAAGTGCAGTTTCTTCCTCTGACCATGGTCTCCTATGCCAGCATCTATGCGTCTGGGAATGCAGCTGCTTGCATTGACACACCAGCAACACCATTATAACAAGCTCAATGAATAGACCATTTTGGTGTGCACCACTAGCCACCTCCCACTCACCACCCAGGAACGCTTTTCCACAACATTTCTGATATTGGGGTCATTCAGTTGATTGCTCGCTAGCTAGTTTTAGCAGCCGTGCAAACGCTATGCCGCCACCCACTGGGGAGTGCATTTTAGCTTAGCAGAAGTGCGAACGCATGTGCAGCCGAACTCTGCAAAAACAGTTTGTGCAGTTTCTGAGTAGCTTTGAACCTACTCAGCGCTTGCGATCACTTCAGCCTATTCGTGTTCGGATTTGCCGTTATACACCCGCCCAGTGAACGCCCAGCCACGCCTGCGTTTTTTTCAGACACGCCTGCGTTTTTGCAAACACTCCCTGAAAATGGTCAGTTAAAACCCAGAAACGCCCCCTTCCTGACTAAAAACTTCGCTAGAACCTGTGCAAAACAACAAATGCAGGCCTAGAGACAGAAGTTGCCACTCTGAAAGATAAAATTGCCGATTTAGAGGATAGATCCAGTCAGAATAATCTCAAGGTACGAGGGGTTCCTGAAACTTTCTCTAACAGCAGCTTACACGATTATGCTCTTCAACTGTTCCAGGAACTCTTACCATCAGCTTCCACCCTTGATCTATTAATAGACAGGATTCATCGTCTTCACAAAGCAAGGAGTGCCACAGAAAATGATTCTTATGCAAATCCACTACTTTCACATCAAGGAAGCTTTGCTGAAAGCTGCCAGACCTCCTTCCGAGTCTTCTGATGCTTTTGGTCTTCTACAGTTAGCCGGTGATTTATCCGCTGCTACTCTAAGCGTCGTACATTCCAACCACTCACTTTGCCTCTTAGAAAAGCAAACATTTTGCACAGATGGGGCTTCGCGACTAGACTTCTTGTTTTCCGTGATGGCTCCACTATTTCCATCTCTAACGTGGATGAAGGAATGAAACTACTGGCTGAATGGAACATTTCAGTCTCCTCAGTGTCTTCTTCTCCGTACCATGGTCTTCAGCTGGACTAGACTGCGGCGGGGAAGTCATCTTGATTTAGAGTTATTTGCCTGATAAAAAGCCTTTAATGTTGCATTTTTTACCGTTGATGACTTTATGTTTCTTTTCTATTTTGCCAAACTCATTCTATTTGCCAGCTACTTGTTTGTACCATATTACAGTCTATCAATGTCTTTTTATTTCTCTTCCCCTATACATGTTGCTGACTGTCTGTACTACATTCGGCCTGGTTTTATATGTAATAAGTAGCGCAGATTTTTTTATTTTTTTTATTTCATTTGCACGGTAATCATATTGTTTATTAATGTGATAGGTGCTGTTTTCGATTAAGGCGGGCATGTTATGCTGCCTTGCTATGATCCCATTTTGGTTACTGTCCTTTTTTCCCCCTCACCCTTTTTCACTCTATTCTTCACACTGCTTTATTTGTTTCCACCTCTGTACTCCTCTCTCTTCTGTCAGGTGTATGCTTCTCATTTTTGTGCCTCATCTATACTGATGTAATGCATTATCCATATTTTCACCCAACATGGTTAACATAATTTCTATCAACATAATTTCTATCAATGCCAAAGGGCTCAATTCTCCTCATAAACGAAGAATTGCTTTGAACTATTTTCATAAAATGAAAGCTGATTTAGTAGCAGTTCAGGAAACTCACTTTCAACATTCAGCCCCTCCTAAATTTTTTGATTATAGAGATCCACATTGTTACACAGCCAATAACCCTTCAAAAAAGGCAGGGGTGGCTTGCTCAAAACTGTCCTTTTGTACTTGATTCTCAACATTCTGACCCTGAAGGGAGATTTTTGATCCTAGTTGGTAAACTAGATAATGTAGGTATTACTTTATTATTATTATTATTATTATTATTATGTATTACCAGTTATTTATATAGCACACACATTTTTCCGCAGCGCTTTACAGAGAGTATTTGGCCATTCACATCAGTCCCTGCCCCAGTGGAGCTTACAATCTATATTCCCTAGCACATTTATATGCACACACTTTCATACTAGGGTTCATTTTTGTCGGAAGCCAATTAACTTACCAGTGTATTTTTTTTTTGTTTGTGGGGGGAAGCCGGAGTACCTGGAGGAAACCCACGCAAGTATGGGGAGAATATACAAACTCCACAGAGAGTTAGGGCTTTGGTGGGAATCGAACCCATGACTTTAGTGCTGTGAGGCAGTAATGCTAACCATTACACCATCCGTACTGCCCTACTTTGGCCTCCTGCTATGCCCCTAACACTAAACAGCTTCAATTTTGCAGGCGATTTTGCAGGATTCTCCAAGAACATGTTAAAGGTGCCCTTATGATACTGGGTGACTTCAATATGGTCCTTGATTCGACTGTTGACCAATCTAGACCAACAGTGGTAGGTCGTGGTGGGACCCCAAATTTATCCTCGGGTTTCTGACAGATATTGGCAGAATATGATTTATTTGATGCATGGAGAGTCAAACACCCGACCGTTAGGGATTATACTTTTTATTCACATGTTTATTGTTTGTATTCTAGGATAGAATATGTTTTGATGGATAAATGGTCCTTAGAATCTATATGTAACATTAAAATTTTGCCTATGTCGTGGTCTGACCACTTGCCACTTTTTGTTTCATGGAATGTAGCTAAGCGGAAAGTCACTCCAGGCCCTTGGAGATTGGTGTGTTAATATATATTTCCCCAATCAGCCTCCCAAACTATTCATGACTCGTTACATAGAAACATAGAATTTGTCGGCAGATAAGAACCACTTGGCCCATCTAGTCTGCCCCTTTTTTTTTTTTTTTATATTATTTTTATCTCTAACCTTATTTGATCCTTATTTCTTTGTAAGGATATCCTTATGTCTATCCCATGCATGTTTAAATTGCTCTACTGTCTTAGCCTCTACCACCTCTGATGGGAGGCTATTCCACTTGTCCACTACCCTTTCTGTGAAATAATTTTTCCGCAAATTTCCCCTGAACCTCCCCCCCTCCAGTCTCAGTGCATGTCCTCATGTCCTATTGCTTCTCTTCATTTGGAGAATGTTTCCCTCCTGGACTTTCTCGTTAATGTTGTATCTCTCTACTAACCACCCTGAGGATACCTCGACCTTCACACATTGGTGTACTCTCAAAGCTGTGGTCCGGGGTTCAGCCATTCAGGCAGCCACTAGACTTAAAAGGGAGTATAAGCTTCAGTATTCGCTAAATCTGTAGGACTTGAGACTGCTCATATGTCATGGTATCATAAAACAAAAAAAAAAACAAAAAAAACAGGACACAGTCCTTGTATAATACCGTTGGGTAAATGCACACTTTAAATAAGTGACTTGTTGGGCACACTCCAATCGAATAAGGTGTGATGAGGATACTCCCTACTCCACACACTCACAAGGGTGCACAACAGTGTGACAGAAGATCAGGGTTTACAACGATAACCCTCATCAACTACAATGATTTTGGGGATTCCCCCCTAACCATATACTGTAACTCGCAGATATAAACTAGAACTGCCTGGCAAATGTCTTTCAACTTGTGAATTCTCTCCATAAAATAGTGTCAGGGGTGCCACCTCTGCAGATTACTCACCTACACTAACGTGGGTTCAAACATATAAGGTGGACCTTTCAACCTTTATCCATGTGATAATTCTGGGGGTGCCCCCCTTGTAAAACATTCACAAATATTGGCTTGTAATATAGCATATCAGGTGGGTCTTTAAGGCTCCTCACAAACTTCACTTTCTTAGTTTGGTTCAAATTCCCTCCAAATAAAAAAAAAAAAAAGGTGTAATGCGGGAGCAAGTTTTTTGTAGATTAAAAAAAACACTTTTATTTACATAGCAGATAAATTCTTTATCTGAGTTATATGGTTAGGAATACATTGGGAATCTTCATCTTTAAGTACAACAAACCCAGAGTAGTAGAAGTTGTTGCACGTCATATTCATTTTAGTTTATTTAAGCGCCTATATGGTCCTAAAATGACTTCTGTAATACTTTAACGCTTGGGGTCTGTAGTGTGACCCTAATTCTAGGGATCCATTAAGGTAGCTTAATTGTGCGCACAAAGATTTTACCAAATTTTTCACCTGTGTGTGTGTATAAGGTATATATGAAACATAAATTAATTGTGTGAATGTACACAAACTTTGTTTAATGCACAAAGAAATTAAAAATATTGGATAAAATGACCTTGTGTGTATAAGGTGTATATGAAACATAAATGCATTCTGTGCTTAGACTTGGGTCCCGTCACCATGATATCTCATTATGGTATACAATTATTCCAAAATACGGAAAAATACAATATCTAAAATACTTCTGGTCCCAAGCATTTTGGATAAGGGATACTCAACCTGTATGTATGTATGTATGTATGTATATCTTCTATAGATATATAAAATTGGATGTATGTGTGTATGTATGTTCAAGCATAAATCTGGAATGACTAGAGCAATTTACACCAAACTTGGTACACATATGACTTATAACCTGGAGAAAAATACTGTGGGGTCAAGACACGCCTAGGGGCGGGGTTAAGAAGGGGGAGACGAGTAAAACTCTATAGTTTTCGGGGTTGCTGAGATGAATAGTGACACTGCCGATGCCGTTGGAGTCCAAGTTCAGCCCCCATCAGCATGGGGGGGCGAGAAGGGGTGAAAAATAAAATGGCCAAAATGACCGACATCGGTGTCAAATCCATAGTTTTCAGGGTCACTAAATTGATTGGTGACAGTCTCCAGTGACATTTAAGCCCAAGTTTAGTCAAATAGAACTCTGTAGAACCTTCTGGAAATTTTTAGAAACTAATAGGTCTATAGATAGAATTCATTCCTGTTCCTGTGTAATAGAAGTTTGGGATAAATAAATACCCAGGCAACGCCAGGTAAGGAACTCCTGTCTGTACGTACGAGACAAACACAGGAACTGCTGGACACATCTTGAAAATTTATATGTTCCATAGACTGTCCGTTAACATATAGCCTATGTATCTTCACACTAATTCTTTTAGGGGTTGGGTAGTGAACTTAAACTTGAAAATAGTCTTATTGAGTTGAGATTTCCACGCAGGCGAAGCAGCTAGTGTGTATCTCTCGATAGATAGATAGATAGATAGATAGATAGATAGATAGATAGATAGATAGATAAAACCACTAAAATACATATTGCTAAGGGAAGGGAAATTCTATATCCTGTATATGCTGCCTCATCACAGCAATAGAAACTAGCCTCTTAAGAACACTGCCACTTTCTTTCTTAGAGAAACTTCCAATCTAGCAATAATGCCCTTCCTTTATACTGTGGGAGGTATCTACTCAGCCCTTCAGTCTGACGCTGCCTGACACTATGATGCGGCCAATATGTTGCGCTCTTTTGATGTTTCTAGATGAAATGTCAGTGCAGCATGACTTTGGGCTGCGTCACAGTGCTGGGAGGCAGGGGAATTTAAATATAGGTTTGGGAGAACACTGCATGCCTTGTGGGTAATAATAACAATATTAATACTTCTCTGGAAATGCTGATAACTTGGACTCCTACTAAATATGATAGCCTATTAAATAAAATTGTATAACTATTGTACCCTCAGAACTAGAAGCATCACTACAAATCAGAAATGACTTAACATGCCCAGTATGTAACCTGATAGATGTTATACTTTATATAAACAGGGTCATCGCTTTAACCTTGCTGGAACACCAGCAGCAGGTTACTGCATGTAGTTGCAGACTAATTAAGCACCCATTGTCTTATTATTAGATGAATTAAGCAATGGGTGAGCAGTTTTGACAAATTCTTGCTACTCACAACAAAGGCACAAGTATTAATGCAAGGAGGTCCTAACAGTACCAACACTACTAGTAAAGCATATAAGTCATACTGCTAGCTGGAAAAAAAAAGTACATTAGAATAACAGGAGAAGGGGTGATAGCAAACATATCAAGGGCCACCAGGAACCTAAAAAATATATTTGCAGCCTATGGGGGTTATTCAGGTTTGTCAGCTAACCAAAAAAGCACACTAATAGGAAAATGTAACATTTGGGTGGGGTGTGATCAAACTGAAATCTAAATTGCAGTGTAGAAATTAAGCAGACAGTCTTTACCCTGCACAGAAACAATATATCCCACCCAAATCTAACTCTCTCTGCACATGTTATACTGTATCTGCCACACCTGCAGTGCAACATGGTTTTGCCCAATTGCTTACTTTTTTGGTTTGCTAACAAACCTGAAAAAAACCCTATATCTGCATTCGTTTGCAAAAACACATTCACTAAATGTCTTCGTATTTTTTGAGAAGATCAAAATGCCATTGGCCTTTACATAAAGTATAAAGGCCCATAAACATTAGAACATTTTTTACAGTGATTTGAGCGTCAACAATGGTTTTGAACGATCTATCGTTCAAATTGTCAAGTGTTTACACATCAAACGATGTGCGCACCTCGTCAGTCGTCCATGCATGCAGCTCAATCCCCTAGTGTGTACACTCAATATCGTTTGTCAGGGAGTTCAAGGGAAATTGCTCACCTTACAAATTATTCATCTTTCAAGTCTTCTAGTGTGTAAGGGCCTTAAAAAGTGTGACTATGATGAATCTTATAATATTAACTAAACATCATTAATTGTACAGCAGGACTGGTTTACTTTTAAGGGCACCTGGGCATTTACCCAACACTGCGGAGCAATTACTGGAAAAACCTGGAGAAAAGAAATATGCTAGAAAGAGTCTCATATACAGGCAGAGCATGAAACAATAAGGGACTTGGAGAATATTTGGCAGGAACTACTGCAACTGACAGGAAAGCGTCTTCTAAGCTTGATACATGTTTCTGCAGCAAGTTAACCGTTCTCATGCCAAATAACACTCACTCGCAATGCATACAAGTGGCACTTTTTTCAGAATACAACCAGTTAAGATTTATCAGGTGGTGTAGACTGAGTAATGTGATATACTAGGGGTATGCTGTTGAGTTGCCGGCATCCCCGGCGGTTGGGATACCAACGCTGGCATCCCACCCACTGACAATGCCGACAGCCAACATCTCGGCTACCATCGGCTATTCCCACTCATGGGTGTCAACGACACCCATAGAGTGGGAAGAGAACCTGTGGCGAGCGCAGCGAGCCACCAAGTCCGCATCGTGGCGAGTGCAAGGGGACTCTTTGTGCTGACCTCTCTGCCGGCATACTGAAGATCAGGATGCTACTGTCGGTATACTGACGGCCGGCATCCTGATCATCGGTAAATCCTACTTATCCCATACTAGGGAGAGGGAGTATACGTGATAGATATTGGGAGCTATGAGATTTGACATAAACAGTGTGAGGGAAGGGTTATAACACAGATCACCTGCTATACAGTATAAATGATGTGTGGGAGGATATATATGTAACATGGTGAGATTTTTCAATAGTGATTCATTTAATTCTATAATTGCTATTTTTAATCGCTGTAATTTGACCTAAGGTGTAGCTGTGGATGAAGTATAAAAACCACATAGTAGAATACATTTAGTGTAGCCACTGCAACTCTAGCCATAGGCTGTTAAAACGAGATTTATGGTAAGAACTTACCGTTGTTAAATCTCTTTCTGCGAGGTACACTGGGCACCACAGGGAATGACATTGGGGTGTAGAGTAGAATCTTGATCCGAGGCACCAACAGGCTCAAAGCCTTGACCTTCTTCCCAGAATGCCTAGCACCGCCTCCGTGCACAGGAGCTCAGTTATTGTTAACCAGTCCAATGCAGTAGTAGGCAAAAGAGACGACAACTGGTAGTAGACACATACACCACATTCTCACGACAGGAGAAAGTGTCAGCTGCTAATGCGATACCAACATAAACAAGCTAAGTGCGTCACGGTGGGCGTCCTGTGTAGCCCAGTGTACCTCGCAGAAAGATTTAACAACGGTAAGTTCTTACCATAAATCTCGTTTTGGGCTCCACAGGGAATGACATTGGGGATGTCCTAAAGCAGTTCCTTATGGGAGGGGACGCACTGTAGCAGGCACAAGAAACCAGCATCCAAAGGAACCATCCTGTGAGGCGGAAGTATCAAAGGCATAGAACCTTATGAACGTGTTCACTGAGGACCACGTAGCCGCCTTGCACAATTGTTTAAGGGTCGCACCAGGGCGGGCCGCCCAAGAAGGTCCAACCGACCGAGTAGAATAGGCCTTTATGGTAGCAGGAGCTGGAAGGCCAGCCTGTACATAAGCATGTACAATCAACATTCTAATCCATCTGGCCAGGGTCCGCTTGCGAGCAGGCCAGCCACGTTTGTGAAAACCAAACAGAACAAAGGGAGAATCCGACTTCCTGATGGAGGCAGTACTCTTCACGTAGATACGGAGAGCCCGTACCACATCCAAAGACCGCTCTTTGGAAGACAAATCAGGAGAGGCAAAGGCCGGAACTACAATCTCCTGATTAAGGTGGAAAGAAGACACCACCTTAGGTAAATATCCGGGACGTGTTCTAAGAACCGCCCGATCACGGCGAAAAATCAGATATGGTGACCTACAAGACAAGGCACCCAAATCCGACACCCTTCTAGCAGAGGCAATAGCCAGCAGAAACATTACCTTAAGAGAAAGCCATTTAAGGTCTGCAGATTCAAGAGGCTCAAATGGAGACCCTTGCAACGCCTCCAAAACCACCGACAAGTCCCAAGGGGCCACAGGCGGGATATAGGTAGGTTGAATCCGCAACACACCCTGAGTGAATGTATGTACATCAGGTAAAGTCGCAATTTTTCTCTGGAACCAAACCGACAAGGCAGAAATATGAACCTTGATGGAGGTCAGACGAAGGCCCACGTCTAGGCCCTGTTGTAGAAAGGCCAAAAGTTTGGCCGTACTAAACTTGTAAGCGTCATGACTGTTAGAGGCGCACCAAGCAAAGAAAGAAATCAAGACCCTATGGTAAATCCGAGCAGAAGCCGGTTTCCGGGCCTTCAACATGGTTTGAATGACCGCCTCAGAAAATCCTTTGGCCCTCAAGACGGAAGCTTCAAAAGCCACGCCGTCAAAGCCAACAGAGCTAAATCCTGATATACACAGGGGCCCTGAACGAGGAGATATGGGCGCTGTGGAAGTAGAAGAGGACGCTCTATGGAGAGACCCTGAAGGTCTGAGAACCAATGCCGTCTGGGCCACGCGGGAGTGATCAGAAGTAGAATTTCTCCTTCTTGCTTGAACTTCCTTATTACTCTGGGCAGGAGTGACACCGGAGAGAACACGTATGGCAGCTGAAAGTTCCATGGAATTGCCAGTGCGTTCGCGAACGCTGCTTGAGGATCCCTTGTCCTTGCTCCGAAGACCGGAACCTTGTGATTGTGTCGAGACGCCATCAGGTCCACATCTGGAAGGACCCACCTGTCCATGAGGAGTTGAAACACTTCTGGATGGAGGCTCCACTCTCCGGCTTGTACGACTTGATGACTGAGAAAGTCCGCTTCCCAGCTTAGGACCCCCGGGATGAACACTGCCGATATGTCTGGCAGATGGCGTTCCGCCCACTGAAGAATCCATGATACTTATTGCCATGCGGCTGTGAGTGCCGCCTTGATGATTGATGTATGCCACCGTGGTGGCGTTGTCCGACTGTACTTAAAAAGGTCTGTTCTGTATTAAATGCTGGGCTAAGTTCAATGAGTTGAACACCGCCCGCAATTCCATAATGTTTACTGGGAGGAGAGACTCCTCCTTGGTCCACCGACCCTGAAGGGAGTGTTGCTCCAACACCGCGCCCCAACCTCTCAGACTGGCATCCGTCGTCAGAATGATCCAGTTGGAGATCCAGAAGGGACGACCCCTGCTCATTCGTCGGTCCTGAAGCCACCAGGTCAGTGACAGACGGACCTCCAGAGACAAGGAGATCATTTGAGACCTGATCCGGTGAGGCAGGCCATCCCACTTGACAAGAATTAGGGCGGGAATGGAATTGAACGAACTCCACCATGTCGAAAGCAGACACCATGAGACCTAGCACTTGCATTGCCGAATGTTTCGACACTTGCGGACGAGAGAGGAAGCATCAAATCCTGTCCTGAATCTTCAGGACTTTCTCCTGAGACAAGAACAATCGCTGGTTGTGAGTGTCCAACAACGCCTCCAGGTGCACCATGCCCTGAGCAGGGACCAGGGAAGATTTCTTCCAGTTGATGAGCCACCCGTGGGCTTGCAGAAACTGAATAGTCAGATGCAGAGGGCGTAGAAGAATTTCTGGGGAATTTGCCAGGATCAACAAGTCGTCCAGGTACAGTAGGATCCTGACCCCTTGACGGCGGAATACAGCAGTCATTACCGCCATGACCTTAGTGAAAACTCGCGTAGCCGTGGTCAAACCAAAATGTAACAACTGAAATTGGTAATGGAGGTTGCCAACCGCAAACCTCAGATATTGCTGATGCAACACTGCAATGGGAATATGCAGGTAAGCATCCTGTATGTCCAGTGAGACCATATAATCCCCAGATTCCAATGCCAGAACAATAGAGCGAAGAGTTTATATACGTAACTTGGAGACCCTCACCAATTTGTTCAAGGAATTGAGGCTGAGAATGGGCCGGGATGACCTGTTCGGTTTCGGGACTAGGAACAGCGGAGAATAGTACCCCTTGCCTCTCTGAGCCAGAGGCACCTGTACTACCGCTCCTGTGTCCAGGAGGGATTGTACCACTGAATTAAGAGTTTTTGTCTTCACCTGATCCAAAGGGACATCAGGCAAAATCGTTAAGGGGGCGATTCTTGAAGGATACAGCGCAACCTCGAGTGACTACTTCCCGTACCCAGGCATCGGAAGTGGTCCTCAACCATTCCTGGGTATACCCTAGAAGTCGGCCCCCCACCCTGGGATCCCCCAGAGGGAGGCCCGCCCCATCTTGCGGCAGGCTTGTCCGTTTTGGAAGCAGGCGGACGGGCAGCCCAGGCCCGTTTGGTTTTGGGCTTATTGGGTTTCGAAGTGCAAACCTGTTTCGGGTACGCCTGACCTTTTGCTTTTCCTGAAGGACGAAAGTAGCGAAATGGAGTACTCTTAGCCTTCGGCACCGAAGGAGAAGTACTAGGTAGACATGCTGTTATAGCAGAAGCTAAGTCAGCCACTATCTTGTTGAGGTCTTCGCCGAAAAGAATGTCTCCCTTAGTACCTCCAGAGTTTTCTTAGAGTCCAGATCCACAGACCAGGACCATAACCAGAGAATCTGGTGAGACAAAATGGTCATGGTAGAAGCCTTGGCCACCAGATTACTGGCATCAGAAGCCGCCTCCATAATGTGATGAGAAGCTGTGACAATATAAAAGACATTGTCTAGCATGATCAGAAGCGTTGGAAGGCAACTCTGCCTCCAGCTCCCGAGCCCACGCTTCAACAGCTTCTGCAGCCCATGTCGCTGCAATAGTGGGCCTATGCGCAGCACCAGTTAGGGTGTAAATTGCATTTAAACAACCCTCCACACGCTTATCCGTCGGTTCTTACAGAGACGTGATGGTAGTTACCGGCAGAGCTGAGGATACCACCAGCTGCGCCACCTGCGAATCCACTGGCGGGGGTGTTTCACAATTTTTACTTAGCTCCGCTGCGAGGGGGTAGAGAGCTAGCATCATCTTGTTAAGCTTGAATTTCTTTCCTGGATTTTCCCAGGATTCCTGACGTATTTCAACTAAATGGTCAGAATGAGGTAAAACTTGTTTAACCACTTTCGGACGTTTAAACCTGTCTGGTTTCTTAGGGGCAGCATCAGGCTCCGGGTCATCAGTAATTTGAAGAATGGTCCTGATAGCCTCCAACAAGTCAGGAAAATCCACCTGTGAAACAGATTCCCCATCAGAAGCATCGGGATCAGAATCTGTGGGGTCAGTTTAAATGCCATTCTCATCAGACGAGGAGTCTGGGACGTTGGTGGATTGTGAGGAAGTAATGGCCCGCTTAGAGGACCCCTTGGTCTTAGGCGGGCGAGGGTTAGACTGTTGAGTAGTCAGTGACTGGTTCAAATGCTGTAACTGAGCAGACAGTTGATCTGTCCATGGCGGGTTAACCGCGGGGACCATAAGCGGTTGTACCGGCACAGGAGGTCCCATAGGGGGCGTTAGTCTAGTTACCAGTGTATTCAATAGCGTGGAGTAGGTAGCCCAAGGTGGGTCATTTTGAACCCCCGTTGCTACAGTTCCACTTCCACTTTGAACCCTCAGCTGCTATGTTTTCCTCAAATGTGTCTGCAGTGTCACCACCACGCAATGTGGGATCAGCAACATAGTAACATAATATCTAAGGTTGAAAAAAGACAATTGTCCATCGAGTTCAACCTATTTGTGGTCTCCTATGCACTGAGGCGATGGCCATTTTGGGAGGGACGTTTTCAATACAGCTGCAGGAGGACGGAGGAGAGCAGCAGAACAGTGGGGATGGAGGCGGGCAGGCAGCGGCATCAGCCCACCCGGCAGCGGCACATATATGTATGTATGTATGTATGTATGTATGTATGTATGTATGTATGTAGCAGCGGCATCAGCATCCCGTGCCCTCCCGACAGCGGCCCATGTATGTATGCATGCATGTGTGTGTATATAATACACACACACACCTGACTCCTCCACAGTGGGGGAGGGGGCCCTGCCTATTTTGTCAGTCCCGGGCCCCACAATTTCTGATGGCAGCCCTGCTCTCATCCCTTGCATCAATTCCCCTCTTTATGCATGCTAGTACCTTGTTTGCCTTTTTTGCTGCAATCCTACATTGGGTACTGCTGCTAAGTTTGTTATCTGTGTGATCACCTAAGTCTTTTTCCAGTACAGAATCCCCTAAAATCACCCCATACACTCCTTACTATTCAGCAATGTTCAGAAACTATTGCAATAACAGTCATTTCTCATCATTCACTCTACTGCTTTGTATAAATTTCATTTTTCCAGATTTTTAATTTGATATTTGAATCTAAATTTTATGAAAATCGCTTAAACTATTATGCAAATCGAACTCATTATATGCACGACTGGTGCCATGCCCTATAAATGTCCTATCAGCCAACACCAAGATGGCTAATTTAGATGACTGCTGTGTAAATGTGCAAATCTTTGGAAATTGCATATCTGCAGCAGATATATAGAATAACTGAAAAGTAATATACACCCACACACACTACTACTGAACGACATCAGCTGAAATGCTTTGGAGTGCGACTAACATAGAAGTTAAATATCTTGTGTAACTGCTATTTATGCAAGGGACTGATACAGAGGTGAATGCAATGCCGATGCTTGCGGGTTTGAGTGTTTTGGGTTTTTTTTGAAGCGCACATGCACCCCAGTGAATTGCCAATGGCGGTTGCAATGAGGATTTGGATGCTCAGTGATTGACCGTCAGTGTTTGTGGGAGGTAACGAGTGGAACACAGACATGTTGCGATCTTTCGTGCCCGCTTCAACCTGAGTGCGCAGTTACAATGGCTCCAGTGGCTTACTTCCAACAGACATTCTGAGCAAACATAGGGTTGCCCAGTCTTTACAATTTCATGGGTATAATACCAATATCATTGATATTTTGCCAAGTAAACTCTCATAAAAACTTGTCTACAGCCATGGCCAAAGGTTTTGAGAAGGACACAAATATAAATTTTAAAAGCCTGCTGCCTCAGTTTTTATGATGGCAATTTGCACATACTCCAGAATGTCATGATGAGTGAGATGATCGGCAATTAATTGAAAAGTCCCTCTTTGCAATTACAATTAATTTAGGGCATAATTCAGCTGGATCGTTAAGCTGAAAAATTGCAATTGTCTGAGTAGAAAGGCGCTGCCCTGACAGAAAAAAAAACGCCCCCTGCAAATTTGCAAATGGATCACAGATCACTATCCGCTCGCAGATGCATACGCACATCAAGGAACACTGAAGAATGTTTGCGGTCCGAGCAAATGTGAGTAGGTCTGAGGCTGTCGCCAATCTGCGAACTAGACGGCCTGGAAGTGGTCTGTGCTGACATCAAAGACCCTCCCCAAAAATCCCTGGGCACGCCTGTGGTTTTTCTGATACACCCAGAAAACAGCAGGTTTCCGCCCAGAAATGCAGGCTTTGTGTCAGTCAAACAACTGCTACATTGCATTTACAATCTGTACGCATTTTCTGTCGCTAGTACCCCACGCATGTACGCAATGCAAACGCTACGCATGCGGAGTCATTCGATAAATGCTGGATTTGAGAATTCTCTAATTAGAGATCCCTTCTGAATTAGGCCCTTAATACCTAAAATAAGAATTTACTTACCGATAATTCTATTTCTCATAGTCCGTAGTGGATGCTGGGGACTCCGTAAGGACCATGGGGAATAGCGGCTCCGCAGGAGACTGGGCACATCTAAAGAAAGCTTTAGGACTGTCTGGTGTGCACTGGCTCCTCCCCCTATGACCCTCCTCCAAGCCTCAGTTAGGATACTGTGCCCGGACGAGCGTACACAATAAGGAAGGATTTTGAATCCCGGGTAAGACTCATACCAGCCACACCAATCACACCGTACAACTTGTGATTTGAACCCAGTTAACAGCATGATAACAGAGGAGCCTCTGAAAAGATGGCTCACAACAATAATAACCCGATTTTTGTAACAATAACTATGTACAAGTATTGCAGACAATCCGCACTTGGGATGGGCGCCCAGCATCCACTACGGACTATGAGAAATAGAATTATCGGTAAGTAAATTCTTATTTTCTCTAACGTCCTAAGTGGATGCTGGGGACTCCGTAAGGACCATGGGGATTATACCAAAGCTCCCAAACGGGCGGGAGAGTGCGGATGACTCTGCAGCACCAATGAGAGAACTCCAGGTCCTCCTCAGCCAGGGTATCAATTTTGTAGAATTTTACAAACGTATTTGCTCCTGACCAAGTAGCTGCTCGGCAAAGTTGTAAAGCCGAGACCCCTCGGGCAGCCGCCCAAGATGAGCCCACCTTCCTTGTGGAGTGGGCATTTACAGATTTTTGGCTGTGGCAGGCCTGCCACAGAATGTGCAAGCTGAATTGTACTACAAATCCAACGAGCAATAGTCTGCTTAGAAGCAGGAGCACCCAGCTTGTTGGGTGCATACAGGATAAACAGCGAGTCAGTTTTCCTGACTCCAGCCGTCCTGGAAACATATATTTTCAGGGCCCTGACAACGTCTAGCAACTTAGAATCCTCCAAGTCCCTAGTAGCCGCAGGCACCACAATAGGTTGGTTCAGGTGAAACGCTGAAACCACCTTAGGGAGAAACCGAGGACGAGTCCTCAATTCCGCCCTGTCCGAATGGAAAATCAGATAAGGGCTTTTACAGGATAAAGCCGCCAATTCTGACACGCGCCTGGCCCAGGCCAGGGCCAACAGCATGACCACTTTCCATGTGAGATATTTTAACTCCACAGATTTAAGTGGTTAAAACCAATGTGACTTTTGGAACCCAAAAACTACATTGAGATCCCAAAGTGCCACTGGAGGCACAAAAGGAGGCTGTATATGCAGTACCCCTTTTACAAACGTCTGAACTTCAGGGACTGAAGATAGTTCTTTTTGGAAGAAAATTGACAGGGCCGAAATTTGAACCTTAATGGACCCCAATTTCAGGCCCATAGACACTCCTGTTTGCAGGAAATGTAGGAATCGACCCAGTTGAATTTCCTCCGTCGGGCCTTACTGGCCTCGCACCACGCAACATATTTTCGCCAAATGCGGTGATAATGTTTTGCGGTTACATCCTTCCTAGCTTTGATCAGGATAGGGATGACTTCATCCGGAATGCCTTTTTTCCTTCAGGATCCGGCGTTCAACCGCCATGCCGTCAAACGCAGCCGCGGTAAGTCTTGGAACAGACAGGGTCCTTGCTGGAGCAGGTCCCTTCTTAGAGGTAGAGGCCACGGATCCTCCGTGAGCATCTCTTGAAGTTCCGGTTACCAAGTCCTTCTTGGCCAATCCGGAGCCACGAATATAGTGCTTACTCCTCTCCATCTTATCAATCTCAGTACCTTGGGTATGAGAGGCAGAGGAGGGAACACATACACTGACTGGTACACCCACGGTGTTACCAGAGCGTCTACAGCTATTGCCTGAGGGTCCCTTGACCTGGCGCAATACCTGTCGAGTTTTTCCCAACGGTTTATAATCATGTGGAAGACTTCTGGGTGAAGTCCTCACTCTCCCGGGTGGAGGTCGTGCTGAGGAAGTCTGCTTCCCAGTTGTCCACTCCCGGAATGAATACTGCTGACAGTGCTATCACATGATTTTCCGCCCAGCGAAGAATCCTTGCAGCTTCTGCCATTGCCCTCCTGCTTCTTGTGCCACCCTGTCTGTTTACGTGGGTGACTGCCGTGATGTTGTCCGACTGGATCAACACCGGCTGACCTTGAAGCAGAGGTCTTGCTAAGCTTAGAGCATTGTAAATGGCCCTTAGCTTCAGGATATTTATGTGAAGTGATGTCTCCAGGCTTGACCATAAGCCCTGGATATTCCTTCCCTGTGTGACTGCTCCCCAGCCTCGCAGGCTGGCATCCGTGGTCACCAGGACCCAGTCCTGAATGCCGAATCTGCGGCCCTCTAGAAGATGAGCACTCTGCAACCACCACAGGAGGGACACCCTTGTCCTTGGTGACAGGGTTATCCGCTGATGCATCTGAAGATGCGACCCGGACCATTTGTCCAGCAGGTCCCACTGGAAAGTTCTTGCGTGGAATCTGCCGAATGGGATTGATTCGTAGGAAGCCACCATTTTACCCAGAACCCTTGTGCATTGATGCACTGAGACTTGGCTCGGTTTTAGGAGGTTCCTGACTAGCTCGGATAACTCCCTGGCTTCCTCCTCCGGGAGAAACACCTTTTTCTGGACTGTGTCCAGGATCATCCCTAGGAACAGAAGACAAGTCGTCGGAACCAGCTGCGATTTTGGAATATTGAGAATCCAATCGTGCTGCCGCAACACTACCTGAGATAGTGCTACACCGACCTCCAACTGTTCCCTGGATCTTACCCTTATCAGGGAATCGTCCAAGTAAGGGATAACTAAAATTCCCTTCCTTCGAAGGAATATCATCATTTCGGCCATTACCTTGGTAAAGACCCGGGGTGCCGTGGACCATCCATACGGCAGCGTCTGAACTGATAGTGACAGTTCTGTACCATAAACCTGAGGTACCCTTGATGAGAAGGGTAAACTTTGACATGAAGATAAGCATTCTTGATGTCCCGAGACATCATGTAGTCCCCTTCTTCCAGGTTCGCAATCACTGCTCTGAGTGACTCAATCTTGAATTTGAACCTCTGTATGTAAGTGTTCAAAGATTTTAGATTTAGAATCGGTCTCACCGAGCCGTCCGGCTTCGGTACCACAACAGTGTGGAATAATACCCCGTTCCCTGTTGCAGGAGGGGTACCTTGATTATCACCTGCTGGGAATACAGCTTGTGAATGGCTTCCAAAACTGTCTCCCTGTCAGGAGACATCGGTAAAGCCGACTTTAGGAAACGGCGAGGGGGAGACGTCTCAAATTCTAATTTGTACCCCTGAGATATCCAGGGGTCTACTTACGAGTGAGCCCACTGCTCGCTGAAATTCATTGAGACGGGCCCCCCACCGTGCCTGATTCTGCTTATAAAGCCCCAGCGTCATACTGAGGGCTTGGCAGAGGCGGGAGAGGGTTTCTGTTCCTGGGAACTGGCTGATTTCTGCAGCCTTTTTCCTCTCCCTCTGTCACGGGGCAGAAATGAGGAACCTTTTGCCCGCTTGTCCACGAAAAGACTGCGCCTGATAATACGGCGTCTTCTCATGTTGAGAGGCGACCTGGGGTACAAACATGGATTTCCCAGCTGTTGCCGTGGCCACCAGGTCTGAAAGACCGACCCCAATAACTCCTCCCTTAAATAAGGCAATACTTCCAAATGCCGTTTGGAATACGCAGCACCTGACCACTGACGTGTCCATAACCTTCTACTGGTAGAAATGGACAACGCACTTAGACTTGATGCCAGTCGGCAAATATTCCGCTGTGCATCACGCATATATAGAAATGCATCTTTTAAATGCTCTATAGGCAAAAATATACTGTCCCTATCTAGGGTATCAATATTTTTAGTCAGGGAATCCGACCACGCCAACCCAGCACTGCACATCCAGGCTGAGGCGATTGCTGGTCGCAGTATAACACCAGTATGTGTGTAAATACATTTTAGGATACCCTCCTGCTTTCTATCAGCAGGATCCTTAAGGGCGGCCATCTCAGGAGAGGGTAGAGCCCTTACAAGCGTGTGAGCGCTTTATCCACCCTAGGGGGTGTTTCCCAACGCACCCTAACCTCTGGCGGGAAAGGATATAATGCCAATAACATTTTAGAAATTATCAGTTGTTATCGGGGGAAAACCACGCATCATCACACACCTCATTTAATTTCTCAGATTCAGGAAAACTACAGGTAGTTTTTCCTCACCGAACATAATACCCCTTTTTGGTGGTACTCGTATTATCAGAAATGTGTAAAACATTTTTCATTGCCTCAATCATGTAACGTGTGGCCCTACTGGAAGTCACATTTGTCTCTTCACCGTCGTCACTGGAGTCAGTATCCGTGTCGGCGTCTATATCTGCCATCTGAGGTAACGGGCGCTTTAGAGCCCCTGACGGCCTATGAGACGTCTGGACAGGCCCAAGCTGAGTAGCCGGCTGTCTCATGTCAACCACTGTCTTTTATACAGAGCTGACACTGTCACGTAATTCCTTCCAACAGTTCATCCACTCAGGTGTCGACCCCCTAGGGGGTGACATCACTATTACAGGCAATCTGCTCCGTCTCCACATCATTTTTCTCCTCATACATGTCGACACAAACGTACCGACATATAGCACACACACAGGGAATGCTCTGATAGAGGACAGGACCCCACTAGCCCTTTGGGGAGACAGAGGGAGAGTTTGCCAGCACACACCAGAGCGCTATATATATATACAGGGATAACCTTATATAAGTGTTTTTCCCCTTATAGCTGCTGTATCTTTAATACTGCGCGTAATTAGTGCCCCCCCTCTCTTTTTTAACCCTTTCTGTAGTGTAGTGACTGCAGGGTAGAGACAGGGAGCTTCCCTCCAACGGAGCTGTGAGGGAAAATGGCGCCAGTGTGCTGAGGAGATAAGGCCGCCGATAAGGGGGCGGAGCCTATCTCCCATTTTTCTATGTATTCTGGCAGGGGTTAAATGCATCCATATAGCCCAGGAGCTATATGTGATGCATTTTTTGCCATCCAAGGTGTATTTTATTGCGTCTCAGGGCGCCCCCCCCCAGCGCCCTGCACCCTCAGTGACCGGAGTGTGAAGTGTGCTGAGAGCAATGGCGCACAGCTGCAGTGCTGTGCGCTACCTTGTTGAAGACAGGACGTCTTCTGCCGCCGATTTTCCGGACCTCTTCTGCCTTCTGGCTCTGTAAGGGGGCCGGCGGCGCGGCTCTGGGACCCATCCAGGCTGGGCCTGTGATCGTCCCTCTGGAGCTAATGTCCAGTAGCCTAAGAAGCCCAATCCACTCTGCACGCAGGTGAGTTCGCTTCTTCTCCCCTTAGTCCCTCGATGCAGTGAGCCTGTTGCCAGCAGGTCTCACTGAAAATAAAAAACCTAAACTAAAACTTTCACTAAGAAGCTCAGGAGAGCCCCTAGTGTGCACCCTTCTCGTTCGGGCACAAAGATCTAACTGAGGCTTGGAGGAGGGTCATAGGGGGAGGAGCCAGTGCACACCAGATAGTCCTAAAGCTTTCTTTAGATGTGCCCAGTCTCCTGCGGAGCCGCTATTCCCCATGGTCCTTACGGAGTCCCCAGCATCCACTTAGGACGTTAGAGAAAACAACATTTCCACTGCATTTCTGCCCTGCCACAAAAGGACCAGCTGATATCATGTAAGTGATTCTCTCGTTAAATTGATTCAGCTGTGGGATCGGGGCACCACCAGTGTAGAACTTGCTCAGGAATGGCAGGAGGCAGGTGTGAGTGCATCTGCATGCACAGTGAGGCAAAGACTTTTGGAGGATGGCCTGGGGCAGCAAAAAACCCACTTCTCTCTATCAGTCTGTACCTTTTGCAGACTGATATTCTGCAAAAGGTACAGGGATTGGACTGCTGAGGATTGAGGGTCAAGTAGTTTTCTCTGATGAATCCCCTTTCAGATTTTTTGGGGCATCTGGAAAAACGCTTGTAAGCACAACCATCAGTCCTGTGTCAAGCTAACAATAAAGCATACTGAGACCATTCACGTGTGGGGTTGCTTCTCAGCCAAGGAAGTGGGCTCACTCACAATTTTATCCAAAAATACAGCCATGAATAAAGAATTGTACCAAAACATTCTCCAAGAGTAACTTCTCCCAACCATCCAAGAACAGTTTGGTGATGAACAATGCCTTTTCCAGGATGATGCAGCACTTTGCTATAAGGTAAAAGTGATAACTAAGTGACTTGGGGAACAAAACAAACTTTTTGGGTCCATGGTCAGGAAACTCCCCAGGCCTAAATCCCATTGAGAACTTGAGGCCAATCCCCAGGAAGCGGGTGGACAAACAAAAACCTACAAATTCTGACAAACTCCAAGCATTTGAAAAGGGAAGAGGAAAGAATAAATCGCACTGGTAAAAGGAATAGTGTATACTAAGAAATAGTGGGGTCAGGTAAAAACAGGATTTTAATACCTACCGGTAAATCCTTTTCTATAAGTCTGTAGAGGATGTAGGGAACACCAAAAGAACCATGGGATATAGACGGATCCGCAGGAGACATGGGCACTTTAAGACTTTCAAAGGGGGCGTGACCTAGCTCCTCCCTCTATATCCCTCACCCAGACTCAGTTTGGAACTGTGCCCGGAGAGATGGACATTTTGAGGAAAGGAATTAACAACAAGGTGAGCATCATACCAGCTCACGCCATAAACATGCCGAATAACATGGCATTCAACTGAACACATGCCAACGGACATGAACAAAATTCAGCAACAAGATGAAGAAACCATAACACAACCTGTGTGTAACCAGAACTAAACTGCAGATACAGTACGCACTGGGACGGGCGCCCAACATCCTCTACGGACTTATAGAAAAGGATTTACTGGTAGGTATTAAAATCCTGTTTTCTATTACGGCCTTGAGGATGTTGGGGACACCAAAAGAACCATGGGATTATACCAAAGCTCTATACCGGGCGGGAGAGTGCGGATGACTCTGCAGCACCGATTGACCAAACTTTAGGTCTTCATCAGCCAAGGTATCAAACTTGTAAAACTTAGCAAACGTGTTTGACCCCGACCAAGTAGCAGCTCGGCAAAGTTGTAATGCCGAGACACCCCGGGCAGCCGCCCAGGACGAGCCCACCTTCCTAGTGGAATGGGCTTTTACCGATTTAGGTAACGGCAAACTTACCGTGGAATGAGCCTGCTGAATCGTGTGACATATCCAGCGGCAATGGTCTGCTTGGAAGCAGGACACCCAAGTTTATTGGGAGCATATAGCACAGAGACTCTGTTTTTCTAACTGGAGCCGTTCCTACAACGTAAATTTTCAAAGCTCTGACGACATCCAGAGACTTTTCCTCAGCCAAAGTGCCAGTAGCCACTGGCACCACAATAGGTTGGTTAATATGAAAAGAGTAAACCACCTTTGGCAGAAATTGTTGCCGAGTTCTCAAGTCTGCCCTATCTTCATGGAAGATCAAATAAGGGCTCTTGTGAGACAAGACCGCCAATTCAGACACCCGCCTTGCGGATGCCAATGCTAACAAAATGACAACCTTCCAAGTGAGGAATTTCAACTCCACTTTACTTAAAAGGTTCAAATCAATGTGATTTTAGGAATGTCAAAACCACATTAAGGTCCCAAGGTGCCACAAGTGGCACAAAAGGAGGTTGGATGTGCAGGACCCCTTTTACAAAGGTCTGCACCTCAGGAAGTGAGGCCAATTGTTTCTGAAAGAAAATTGACAAAGCAGAAATCTGCACTTTTATGGAGCCTAATTTAAGGCCCGCATCCACTCCATTTTGTAGAAAATGGAGAAAACGTCCAAGGTCAAACTTCTCCACTGGAGCTTTCTTGGACTCGCACCAGGAAATATATTTCCTCCAAATACGGTGATAGTGTTTCGACGTCACACCCTTCCTAGCAAGGATAAGAGTGGGGATGACTTCATCGGGAATACCCTTACGAGCTAAAATCTGGCGTTCAACCGCCATGCCGTCAGACGTAGCCGCTGTAAGTCTTGATAGACGAACGGCCCCTGCCGCAGTAGATCCTCGCGAAGAGGAAGAGGCCATGGATCTTCGACTAACAACTCCTGAAGATCCGGGTACCAAATTCTCCTTGGCCAGTCTGGAATTACAAGGAACGCTGGAATATGTGATTTTCTTAGGATTCTCAGAACCTTTGGAATAAGAGGAAGCGGAGGGAAAACGTACACCGACGGATACACCCAAGGTGACGTCAGTGCATCCACTGCCGCCGCCTGAGGGTCCCTGGACCGGGAACAATACTTTAGTAGTTTTTTGTTGTGGCGGGACGCCATCATGTCTATGTGGGGAACCCCCCATAGATTCGTTAGTAGGGAGAAGACCTCCTGATGGAGGCTCCAATCTCCTGGATGTAGATCGTGTCTGCTGAGGACGTCTGCTTCCCAGTTGTCCACTCCCGGAAGGAAAATTACCGACAGAGCGCTTACCAGAGTCTCTTCCCAGCTAAGAATCTTTGTCGCTTCTGCCATTGCTGTTCTGCTCTTTGTGCCGCCTTGGCAGTTTATGTACGCTACTGCTGTCACATTGTCCGATTGGATCAGGACAGGCCGGTTTCGAAGAAGATGCTCCGCTTGTAGAAGGCCGTTGTAAATGGCCCTCAACTCCAGCACGTTTACGCGAGTTTCCTGACTTGACCATCTTCCTTGGAAGGTCACCCCTTGTGTGACTGCTCCCCAACCCCGGAGACTTGCATCCGTGGTCACTAGGATCCAGTCTTGGATCCCGAATCTGCGTCCTTCTAAGAGGAGAGAGCTGTGTAGCCACCACAGGAGTGAGATTCTGGTGTTGGGGGATAGAACTATCCTCCGATGCATATGAAGGTGGGATCCGGACCATTTGTCCAACAGGTCCCACTGAAACACTCTGGCATGGAACCTCCCGAATTGGAGGGCCTCGTATGCCGCCACCATCTTCCCCAGCAAGCGAATGCATTGATGAATGGAGACAGTTGGTGGTTTCAGAATGAGTTTTACCAAACACTGAATATCCAGTGCTTTCTCCGGAGGGAGGAACTCTCTCAGCTGGACCGTGTCCAGAATCATACCCAAAAATGCCAACCGGGTTGTTGGAATTAAGTGTGATTTCGGCAGGTTCAAGAGCCAGCCGTGCTGTTGTAGAAGCGACAGAGACAGTGCAATGTCCAGTACCAGTTTTTCCTTGGACCTCGCCTTTATCAGGAGATCGTCCAAGTACGGGATAATTGTAACTCCTCTTTTTCTGAAGAGAACCATCATTTCTACCATTACTTTTGTGAAAATCCTCGGAGCCGTGGTCAGGCCAAACTGTAACGTCTGAAATTGGTAATGAGTATCCTGGATTGCAAACCGGAGATAACTCTGATGAGGGGGATAAATGGGAACATGAAGGTAGGCATCCTTTATGTCCAAAGACACCATGAATTCCCCCTCCTCCAGGCTGGAGATCACCGCTCGGAGAGACTCCATCTTGAATTTGAATTTCTTCAGGAAAAAATTTAGAGATTTTAGGTTGAGGATTGGTCGTACCGAGCCAATCCGGCTTCGGCACTACAAATAGGCTTGAATAAAACCCTTCCCCTTGTTGCGCCCGGGGAACCGAGATCACAACCTGATTTTGACATAATTTTTGTATTGCTCCACAGACTAGAACTCAGTCTGGAAGCGAAACTGGTAAGGGTGATTTGAAAAAATGGCGAGGGGGAAACGTCTTGGAATTCCAGTTTGTACCCTTGGGTCACAATTTGTAACACTCAAGGGTCCAGGTCCGAGCGAACCCAAACCTGACTGAAAAGCCTTAGACGTGCCCCCACCGGTGCGGTCTCCTGTAAGGGAGACCCGGCGTCATGCGGTGGATTTGGCGGAAGCCGGGAAGGACTTCTGCTCTTGTGAACTCGAGGAGGCGGGAGTTCTCTTGCCCCTTCCTCTACCTCTGGTAGCGAGGAAAAAGTTACCTCGGCCTTTTCTATATTTATTGGGCCGAAAGGACTGCATTTGATAGTGCGGTTCCTTCTGTTGCGCAGGAGCATTAGGTAAATAAGTAGATTTACCCGCTGTGGCCGCTGATACTAAATCAGCAAGGTCGTCACCAAACAGTTCCCCACCCTTAAAGGGAAGGTACTCCATATTTTTCTTGGAATCAGCGTCAGCATTCCATTGATGAATCCATAGCGCACGCCTAGCCGCAATTGACATAGCATTAGCCTTAGCCCCAAGGAGGCCAGCATCTATTGCAGCCTCTTTCAAGTACGCAGCCGCGTCCCTGATATAACCAAGCGTCACTAGGATGCTATCCATATCCAGAGTATCTAAATCCGCAGATAAACTTTCAGCCCATTTTTCAATGGCACTACTAACCCACGCTGACGCAATAAGCGGTCTAAGCTGCGTCCCCGTGGTAGTAAAAATAGCTTTTAAAGTAGCCTCCTGCTTACGATCAGCCGGCTCCTTAAGAGTCGTTGACTGAGACGCAGGGAGCGCTACCTGTTTAGACAAGCGTGCTAGGGCTTTGTCTACTGTGTGTGTTATTTCCCACTTATCCCTATCCGCTGCGGGAAAGGGGTATGCCACCTTGATCCTATTAGGAATGAGAAATTTCTTATCAGGTGTATTCCAAATGCCATCAAAAAGGTCATTTAGTTCAAAACAAGGAGGAAAAGAAACCGAGCGTCTCTTTTCTTTGTAAATAAGGACCCTCGTTTCTGGTGTAAAGGGGTCCTCATCAATACGTAATATGTCTTTGACAGCCACAATCATATATGGAATACTCTTAGTCAATTTAGGATCTAACCTAGAATCAGCATAATCGGCACCGGTATCAGAGTCCGTGTCGGTATCTGTGTCATCTAATTGGTCAACACTACGTTTCAGTGACCCTTGAAATAAAGCGTCCTCTACTGATTTCTTCCAAATCTGCAGTTCAGAGTCAGATTCAGTGAACTTTTGATTTAACAGTGTAACATTAGCATTTAAAGCAGTTACCCAATCAGCCGTCGGTGGTACCGACAGGACCCCCAAAACATTTGGTGTACCCAATAAATTATCCCCTTGAGAGGAAAATTCTGCCTCAGACATGTTGTCTCCCTAACAGCACCCAAAGAAAAGCCTGTGAGGGAACAAAAGGAAAGGAGCCAGCTCACACCCCAGCGCCAAAGTGCAGGTCTGAAAACACCCTCAAGTGTCACAGAGCTGCAGCGCTATATATCTGTATAGAAATAATCTGCCTCCCCTCGTTTTTATAGCCCCTGGTACTTGTCTGCTGTGAGGAAGGACCAGCGCTGCTGCTTGGAGGAGGAAATGGCGCCGAGTGAGCCTGGAGGAAGAAGCCCCGCCCCCAACATGGCGCACTTCTTCCCGCTTATTTTTACATCTTTATCCTGGCGGGGGTTTGCGGGCAGTGCTAGGGTACTGTACAGATATGCCAGCCTTATTTATGAGGTATTTTTAGCTCCCAAGGGCCCCCACCCCACCCCAGCGCCCTGCAACCAGCGATGTGTACAGTCCGGGAGCCTGGCGCGCACTGAGCAAATCATGCTGCGCGGTACCTCTATATGTAGTCTTTGTTGAAGAGAAGAGGTCTTTTCCTCACATACTCACCTGTCTTCTGACTTCTGGCTTGAAGAGGGGGGGACGGCAAGCTGTGGGAGCGAGCATCCAGGAGAGCCCGGCGTTCATCTCCCCTCAGGAGCTGAAGGCATCCTGTCAGCAGCAGCAGAGCCCTGAAACTCATTAGAAGTGGGTCTAGACTGCTCTCCCCTCTTTCCCACGAAGCAGGGAGTCTGTAGCCAGCAGATCTCCCCAAAATAAAAAACCTAACATTAAGTCTTTTCAGAGAAACTCTAAGAGCTCCCCCGAGCGCCTCCATCTCGCAGGGCACATTTTCTAAACTGGGGAGGGATATAGAGGGAGGAGCCAGGTCACGCCCCCTTTGAAAGTCTTAAAGTGCCCATGTCTTCCGCAGATCCTTCTATATCCCATGGTTCTTTTGGTGTCCCCAACATCCTCAAAGACGTAATAGAAAAACCAATGAGTAATATTTGTGAGCATAATTGGTGCTCTAAAATAATAATTGGTGGTGCTACCTTAGAGTAAATCAACAGTAGAAAAAACAACAAAACCCCTCCCTAAACCGGGAGGGAAAGTACTCTAGTTAAGGAAAGCAACTCATTAATACCTGACCAAGGTAAAGATAAACGGGTACACTCCAATATGCTCAAGAAATGTATTTAAAACTTAACTTTTATTATTAGTTATAGGTAAAATATTTCTGGTATATCAGAACAAAATTACATTAAAAAGGCAAAATATAAACAGACAAATAGAACAAATAACATATATAAAATTGACACCAGGAGAAGAGGTTCATGTAATGAAAAATATCAGGATAATAACCTGTAACCTCTTAATATAACGTATGGCATAATCAGTAATTTAGGAATAGAGAAGGCATGGCTATCAGGGGTGATTCAGAGATTCTGCTGCCCCATATCTACCTACAGGCATCGAATATGGGGTGAGAGACCCCCGAAGTCATCAGCCAATAGAAAAGCAGAAAGGGGTTGGGCTCCGGAGGTGTATCTTCGTTTCTGCTGTCGGATGATGACAAAGTCAGCGCATCCAATGAGAGAACTACTTATGCCCCCTTCTAGTCCAGCCTGGAAATGCGGAGAGGGAGTATTTCTGAGGATAAATGGTTCAAATTTATAAACCTATTTCAGGATAAATTCGTAAAACAACATTGGTATGGACCGATGATGATCTTTACTTATTCTGCAGAAAAGAGACAATGTCATACATGTCCATATTATCACTCTTTTAACATCTAAATGCCCAGGAATTGATAAGCTTTTACATTTGCACATGTAGATGGATATAACATCATATGTAATTTATAGGTAATGTAGCAGACAGATATGTAACACTACAGTGGAGCACAAAACAGTAACCATGTATTTCAGAGAAAGCTAATTGGTAACATAGTAGGCATAAATAGTGTATCCACTATCTCTGGAGTGCCACATAATAATGCACTGTATTGTTGTGGTGTGAAGTGCTCAGGTCACACTGAAATGTGTCTGTCCGTTTATACTATAAAGCAAATTTTTCCGGTCGGTGCAATAAACAGCTTATGCTAAAGAAAAATTGAAACTCCCTTCCTTTTATCTGCTCAATCTCTCATACTTGCAATATATGGAGAAGCCACGTCACTGGTTGAAAGCCTTCAAATACATTGCTCATACAGAACCTGAGTGTCGGGCGGCCCGCTGTACGCAAAGCGACACAGCCTGGAAGCTCCTAAACGTACGTTTCGCCGGTGGGGCTTGTTCACTAGGAGAACAGCTCCAAGCATTGTTTAGGCAAGATTGGGCGGCCATCAGTCAGTATGTGGCCCAGAAGTTGACTGTCAGTATGCCAGGGCGAACTGCAGAAATCTTGAAAAAGAAGGGTCAACACTGCAAATATTGACTCTTTGCATAAACTTAATGGAATTGTCAATCAAAGCCTTTGACACTTATGAAATGCATATAGTTTTACTTCAGTATACCATAGTAACATCTGACAAAAAGGCCTAAAAGCACTGAAGCAGCAAACTTTGTGAAAACCAATACTTGTGTCATTCTCAAAACTTTTAGCCATGGCTGTACAGTGTTATATTTACATACATTTGTGTAGACCATACTAAGAAACACAAACCTTAACGCTGATCCTTTTATTCCTTCTCTATTACATTAGTGGGGTTGACTTTCACCTGCGTCTGGCTTTACATTTTAACTCCAAACTGATGATTAAGAAAGTCCCATAGTTACAGTGAGCAGCAAATAAAAACTCTGGCCATTCTATGGAACCATAAAGGGACAGGTTCTGCCAATACAAGCTTTAGTACAACCTACTGTAACACGTGTGGGTACGGCAAGGTTGACACATAATTAAATGTAAATATTCAATTATAATATAAACTCTGACGCAACAAAAATACTTTAAAAAATCTATTAGAAATATCTCATAAGCAGCTCTTAATGAGGGCCAACTTTGTTGCTATCGATAACTATAAATATAGGAAGCAGTTATCTCTCATATATAAGGATATCCTAAAATACCTCCTCATTTACCTAAATATCCACCTATACAGAGCGCTATAGAGAGAGAATTATAAAAAGTATATCATTTCTCTATCGTCCTAAGTGGATGCTGGGGTTCCTGAAAGGACCATGGGGAATAGCGGCTCCGCAGGAGACAGGGCACAAAAAAGTAAAGCTTTACTAGGTCAGGTGGTGTGCACTGGCTCCTCCCCCTATGACCCTCCTCCAGACTCCAGTTAGATTTTGTGCCCGAACGAGAAGGGTGCAATCTAGGTGGCTCTCCTAAAGAGCTGCTTAGAGAAAGTTTAGTTTAGGTTTTTTTCTTTACAGTGAGTCCTGCTGGCAACAGGATCACTGCAACGTGGGACTTAGGGGGAAAGTAGTAAACTCACCTGCATGCAGAGTGGATTTGCTGCTTGGCTACTGGACACCATTAGCTCCAGAGGGATCGAACACAGGCCCAGCCGTGGAGTCCGGTCCCGGAGCCGCGCCGCCGACCCCCTTGCAGATGCTGAAGCGTGAAGAGGTCCGGAAACCGGCGGCTGAAGACTCCTCAGTCTTCATAAGGTAGCGGCACAGCACTGCAGCTGTGCGCCATTTTCCTCTCAGCACACTTCACTGGGCAGTCACTGAGGGTGCAGAGCGCTGGGGGGGGGCGCTCTGAGAGGCAAATATAAACCTTATACAAGGCTAAAAATACCTCACATATAGCCCATAGGGGCTATATGGAGATATTTAACCCCTGCCTGACTGGAAAAATAGCGGGAGAAGAACCCGCCGAAAAAGGGGCGGGGCCTATCTCCTCAGCACACGGCGCCATTTTCTGTCACAGCTCCGCTGGTCAGAACGGCTCCCAGGTCTCTCCCCTGCACTGCACTACAGAAACAGGGTAAAACAGAGAGGGGGGGCACATTAATGGCTATATATATATATATATTAAAGCAGCTATAAGGGAGCACTTAATATAAGGATATCCCTTGTATATATAGCGCTTTGTGGTGTGTGCTGGCAGACTCTCCCTCTGTCTCCCCAAAAGGGCTAGTGGGTCCTGTCTTCATTAGAGCATTCCCTGTGAGTTTGCGGTGTGTGTCGGTACGTGGTGTCGACATGTATGAGGACGATATTGGTGTGGAGGCGGAGCAATTGCCAAATATGCAGATGTCACCCCCCAGGGGGTCGACACCAGAATGGATGCCTTTATTTGTGGAATTACGTGATGGTTTATCTTCCCTTAAACAGTCAGTTGAGGACATGAGGCGGCCGGACAATCAATTAATGCCTGTCCAGGCGCCTCAAACACCGTCAGGGGCTGTAAAACGCCCTTTGCCTCAGTCGGTCGACACAGACCCAGACACGGGCACTGATTCCAGTGACGACGGTAGAAATTCAAACGTATTTTCCAGTAGGGCCACACGTTATATGATTTTGGCAATGAAGGAGACGTTACATTTAGCTGATACTACAGATACCGTAAAACAGGGTATTAGGTATGGTGTGAAAAAACTACAAACAGTTTTTCCTGAATCAGAAGAATTAAATGACGTGTGTGATGAAGCGTGGGTTGCTCCTGATAAAAAGTTGATAATTTCAAAAAAGTTATTGGCATTATACCCTTTCCCGCCAGAGGTTAGGGCGCGCTGGGAAACACCCCCTAAGGTGGACAAGGCGCTCACACGCTTATCCAAACAAGTGGCGTTACCCTCTCCTGAGACGGCCGCACTTAAGGATCCATCAGATAGAAAGATGGAAGTTATTCAAAAGAATATATACACACATGCAGGTGTTATACTACGACCAGCTATAGCAACTGCCTGGATGTGCAGTGCTGGAGTAGTTTGGTCAGAATCCCTGATTGAAAATATTGATACCCTAGATAGGGACAATGTTTTACTGTCGTTAGAACAAATAAAGGATGCATTTATCTATATGCGTGATGCACAGAGGGATATTTGCACACTGGCATCTCGGGTGAGTGCTATGTCCATTTCAGCCAGAAGAGCCTTATGGACACGACAGTGGACAGGCGATGCGGATTCAAAACGTCACATGGAGGTTTTGCCGTATAAAGGGGAGGAGTTATTTGGAGTTGGTCTATCAGACTTGGTGGCCACGGCTACTGCCGGGAAATCCACTTTTTTACCTCAAGTCACTCCCCAACAGAGAAAGGCACCGACCTTTCAACCGCAGCCTTTTCGCTCCTACAAAAATAAGAGAGCAAAGGGCTTGTCGTACCTGCCACGAGGCAGAGGAAGAGGGAAGAGACACCAACAGGCAGCTCCTTCCCAGGAACAGAAGCCCTCCCCGGCTCCTGCAAAAACCTCAGCATGACGCTGGGGCCTCTCAAGCGGACTCGGGGACAGTGGGGGGCCGTCTCAAAAATTACAGCGCGCAGTGGGCTCACTCGCAGGTAGACCCCTGGATCCTGCAGATAATATCTCAGGGGTACAGGTTGGAATTAGAGACGGATCCTCCTCATCGTTTCCTGAAGTCTGCCTTACCAACCGTCTCTTCCGAAAGGGAGAGGGTGTTGGAAGCCATTCACAAGCTGTACGCTCAGCAGGTGATAGTCAAAGTACCCCTATTACAACAAGGAAAGGGGTATTATTCCACTCTATTTGTGGTACCGAAGCCGGATGGCTCGGTAAGGCCTATTCTAAATCTGAAGTCCTTGAACCTCTACATAAAAAAGTTCAAGTTCAAGATGGAGTCACTCAGAGCAGTGATAGCGAACCTGGAAGAAGGGGACTTTATGGTATCCTTGGACATCAAGGATGCGTATCTACACGTTCCGATTTACCCCGCACACCAGGGGTACCTCAGGTTCATTGTTCAAAACTGTCACTATCAGTTTCAGACGCTGCCGTTCGGATTGTCCACGGCGCCTCGGGTCTTTACCAAGGTAATGGCCGAGATGATGATTCTTCTTCGAAGAAAAGGCGTATTAGTTATCCCATACTTGGACGATCTCCTAATAAGGGCAAGGTCCAGAGAACAGCTGGAGACAGCTTTAGCACTATCTCAAGAGGTGCTAAGACAACACGGGTGGATTCTGAATATTCCAAAATCCCATTTAATCCCGACAACTCGTCTGCTGTTCCTAGGAATGATTCTGGACACGGTTCAGAAAAAGGTTTTCCTTCCAGAGGAAAAAGCCAAGGAGTTATCCGATCTGGTCAGGAACCTCCTAAAACCAGGAAAAGTGTCAGTACATCAATGCACAAGAGTCCTGGGAAAAATGGTGGCTTCTTACGAAGCAATTCCATTCGGCAGATTCCATGCAAGAATATTCCAAAGGGATCTGTTGGACAAATGGTCAGGGTCGCATCTGCAGATGCACCTGCGAATAACCCTGTCACCAAAGACAAGGGTGTCACTTCTGTGGTGGTTGCAGAAGGCTCACCTATTAGAAGGCCGCAGATTCGGCATTCAGGATTGGATCCTGGTGACCACGGACGCCAGCCTGAGAGGCTGGGGAGCAGTCACACAAGGAAGAAACTTCCAGGGAGTATGGACGAGTCTGGAAAAGTCTCTTCACATAAACATTCTGGAACTAAGAGCAATCTACAATGCTCTAAGCCAGGCGGAACTTCTCCTGCAAGGAAAGCCGGTGTTGATTCAGTCGGACAACATCACGGCGGTCGCCCATGTAAACAGGCAGGGCGGCACAAGAAGCAGGAGTGCAATGGCAGAAGCTGCCAAGATTCTTCGCTGGGCGGAGAATCACGTGATAGCACTGTCAGCAGTGTTCATCCCGGGCGTGGACAACTGGGAAGCAGACTTCCTCAGCAGACACGATCTTCATCCGGGAGAGTGGGGTCTACATCCAGAAGTCTTCAACATGTTAATAGACCGTTGGGAAAGACCAATTGTAGACATGATGGCGTCTCGCCTCAACAAGAAACTGGACAAATATTGCGCCAGGTCAAGAGATCCACAGGCAATAGCTGTGGACGCACTGGTAACTCCTTGGGTGTACCAGTCAGTGTATGTGTTTCCTCCTCTGCCGCTCATACCAAAGGTATTGAAGATCATACGGCAAAGAAGAGTAAGAACAATACTAGTGGTTCCGGATTGGCCGAGAAGGACTTGGTATCCGGAACTTCAAGAGATGCTCACGGACGAACCGTGGCCTCTACCTCTGAGAAGGGACCTGCTACAGCAGGGTCCCTGTCTTTTTCAAGACTTACCGCGGCTGCGTTTGAAGGCATGGCGGTTGAACGCCAGATCCTAAAAGGGAAAGGCATTCCAGAAGAAGTCATTCCTACCTTGATTAAGGCACGGAAGGAAGTCACCGTGAAACATTATCACCGCATTTGGCGAAAATATGTAGCGTGGTGCGAGGATCGGAGGGTTCCGACGGAGGAATTCCAACTGGGTCGTTTCCTACATTTCCTGCAATCAGGATTATCTATGGGTCTCAAATTGGGATCCATTAAGGTTCAAATTTCGGCCCTGTCAATATTCTTCCAAAAAGAATTGGCCTCTGTCCCTGAGGTCCAGACTTTTGTCAAGGGAGTACTGCATATACAGCCTCCTGTGGTGCCTCCGGTGGCACCGTGGGATCTAAATGTAGTTTTAGATTTCCTCAAATCCCATTGGTTTGAACCATTGAAAAAGGTGGATTTGAAATATCTCACATTGAAAGTGACTATGTTACTAGCCCTGGCCTCTGCCAGGAGAGTATCTGAATTGGCGGCTTTATCTTATAAAAGTCCTTATCTAATCTTCCATTCGGATAGGGCAGAACTGCGGACTCGTCCGCATTTTCTCCCTAAAGTGGTATCAGCATTTCATCTGAACCAACCTATTGTGGTGCCTGCGGCCACTAGCGACTTGGAGGACTCCAAGTTGTTGGACGTTGTCAGAGCCTTAAAAATATACATTGCAAGGACGGCTGGAGTCAGAAAATCTGACTCGCTGTTTATATTGTATGCACCCAACAAGTTGGGCGCACCTGCTTCTAAGCAGTCGATTGCTCGTTGGATTTGTAACACAATTCAACTTGCACATTCTGTGGCAGGCCTGCCACAGCCTAAAACTGTAAAAGCCCACTCCACAAGGAAGGTGGGCTCATCTTGGGCGGCTGCCCGAGGGGTCTCGGCATTACAACTCTGCCGAGCAGCTACGTGGTCGGGGGAGAACACGTTTGTAAAATTTTACAAATTTGATACCCTGGCAAAGGAGGACCTGGAGTTCTCTCATTCGGTGCTGCAGAGTCATCCGCACTCTCCCGCCCGTTTGGGAGCTTTGGTATAATCCCCATGGTCCTTTCAGGAACCCCAGCATCCACTTAGGACGATAGAGAAAATAAGAATTTACTTACCGATAATTCTATTTCTCGGAGTCCGTAGTGGATGCTGGGCGCCCATCCCAAGTGCGGATTATCTGCAATACTTGTACATAGTTATTGTTAACTAATTCGGGTTATTGTTAAGGAGCCATCTTTAAGAGGCCCTTTCTGTTGTCATACTGTTAACTGGGTTTAGATCACAAGTTGTACGGTGTGATTGGTGTGGCTGGTATGAGTCTTACCCGGGATTCAAAATGCCTCCCTTATTGTGTATGCTCGTCCGGGCACAGTACCTAACTGGAGTCTGGAGGAGGGTCATAGGGGGAGGAGCCAGTGCACACCACCTGACCTAGTAAAGCTTTACTTTTTTGTGCCCTGTCTCCTGCGGAGCCGCTATTCCCCATGGTCCTTTCAGGAACCCCAGCATCCACTACGGACTCCGAGAAATAGAATTATCGGTAAGTAAATTCTTATTTTAATATGCAAACAAAAAAATATCTATTAAATCATGTCTCAAGCTGTAAAACAGCAAAGTCTTATGCACACATAAAAAATATTTTAATGTGACCTCTATGTGGGCACTGCTATTATGTAGTGTTAGGACTGCTGATATCGGAGAAGCCTTGGCGAGGCTCAGCAGCTAAACATGCATTTGCAAACACGTGTGACTATTCTCTGAAATTCTATTACCAGACAGGTTCAGGTATAGTTACAGGTAATTTTTCAGTGTGCTGGGAGGATACTGGGGGAAGGTGGGGGGGACTGGAGGGGGTGCACCCCCCCCTGCACCCCCCTCCCCCTTGTCTGCTATTTGTCTGTGACCCCTCCCCTTTTCTGGCATCTGATATATAAATTATCTCCAGGAATGATAGAGCAACTGCCACTGTTTGTCAACCTCTAGGGAGTCTCTGTAGTACGAACCCCGATATTGGGGGGGTTGACTTGAAAATCAGTAATGGAATACACACAGTGTCACTTGTGTTAAACATGATTCATAGGGTGTTCCTTGAATTGATCTTACTTCACTCCAAAGACCTCTTTATATAGTGCTTTTTTCCCAGATCCGCAATCCTAAAATGGCCATTAGTAAACTTACAAACAGCCGCTGTATGGACCTCCAAAGTCCAGCAGTATTACTCTGCCTATAACGCACAATTAATTGGCAGTACGGTGGGCAATTCTCGATAATGGTGGGCCGCCAGCTGATGCTACCTCTGATTGTTGCACGGCACACAGCCAATACGGTGACAGATTGAGTAGCCCTGGGGTAGTAGCAGCAGTCAGCCTCCGATTCTTCCTGCTCCAATGGCTTTCCGTATACAGGTAGAATAGAGATCGGGTGTCCAAGTGGGTCCATCCGGCAACAGATGGCAGTCATATAAGGTCCACTAACCATTTGTGTAAAATTGTAGCTTGTGCGTTTTCTCCACTCCTGCAGTTTCATCATAGGGAATCGGAAATATCACACAATTTCAATTTGGACACATGATCCACCCAGAGAAATAAGATGTGGCTTTATAAGCAAGTTAGTTCCTTGGGATGCGGTTAATATACTGCCCTTCAGGAGCCTGGCGTTCAAAATCTCAATGCCGGAATCCCAACAGGCGTTGAAATGCCAGCGGTCGGAATCCCGACCTCAGCCCAGTATTCCCACTCGGAACATAACCTGTGGCGAGCGAAGAAAGCCACCGGGCCCAAAGCGTGGTGAGCGTGAGGGGACTCGCTGTCGGGATTCCAACAGACGGGATGTAGATGTCAGGATTCTGACAGCCGGCATTCAGTCAATCGACCAATCATACAGAGTCCAGTACCTTAGCTGGTATCTGATAAAATACTCTGCTGCAAACCCTCACCAATGACAGCAACATTCTAGGTCTGGTCCCACTGTTCTAGATTAACTAGTCATATAACTTTGGGAATAGCGTAAATTGTTCCTAGACCAGTGGTTCCCAAACTTTTTTGAATCAAACCTCCCTTGAGTATCAGAATTTTTTTTCATGGCACCCCTAGGCCAAAAGTTTTTTTATTGAGAAATTGTGAAAAAAAAAAATAAGATTTTACTTACCGATAAATCTATTTCTCGTAGTCCGTAGTGGATGCTGGGACTCCGTCAGGACCATGGGGATTAGCGGCTCCGCAGGAGACAGGGCACAAAAATAAAAGCTTTAGGACTAGGTGGTGTGCACTGGCTCCTCCCCCTATGACCCTCCTCCAAGCCTCAGTTAGGATACTGTGCCCGGACGAGCGTACACAATAAGGAAGGATTTTGAATCCCGGGTAAGACTCATACCAGCCACACCAATCACACCGTACAACTTGTGATCTGAACCCAGTTAACAGTATGACAAACGTAGGAGCCTCTGAACAGACGGCTCACAACAATAACAACCCGATTTTTTTGTAACAATAACTATGTACAAGTATTGCAGACAATCCGCACTTGGGATGGGCGCCCAGCATCCACTACGGACTACGAGAAATAGATTTATCGGTAAGTAAAATCTTATTTTCTCTGACGTCCTAGTGGATGCTGGGACTCCGTCAGGACCATGGGGATTATACCAAAGCTCCCAAACGGGCGGGAGAGTGCGGATGACTCTGCAGCACCGAATGAGAGAACTCCAGGTCCTCTTTAGCCAGGGTATCAAATTTGTAGAATTTTACAAACGTGTTCTCCCCCGACCACGTAGCTGCTCGGCAGAGTTGTAATGCCGAGACCCCTCGGGCAGCCGCCCAAGATGAGCCCACCTTCCTTGTGGAATGGGCCTTGATAGATTTAGGCTGTGGCAGGCCTGCCACAGAATGTGCAAGTTGAATTGTGCTACAAATCCAACGAGCAATCGTCTGCTTAGAAGCAGGAGCACCCAGCTTGTTGGGTGCATACAGTATAAACAGCGAGTCAGATTTTCTGACTCCAGCCGTCCTTGAAATATATATTTTCAATGCCCTGACAACGTCCAGCAACTTGGAATCCTCCAAATCGCTAGTAGCCGCAGGCACCACAATAGGCTGGTTCAGGTGAAACGCTGAAACCACCTTAGGCAGAAACTGAGGACGCGTCCGCAGTTCTGCCCTGTCCGAATGGAAAATCAGATATGGGCTTTTATACGATAAAGCCGCCAATTCTGACACTTTCCTGGCTGAAGCCAGGGCCAGTAGCATGGTTACTTTCCATGTAAGATATTTCAAATCCACCGATTTGAGTGGCTCAAACCAATGGGATTTGAGAAAATCCAAAACTACATTAAGATCCCACGGAGCCACTGGGGGCACAACCGGGGGCTGTATATGTAGTACTCCTTTACAAAAGTCTGGACTTCAGGAACTGAAGCCAATTCTTTCTGGAAGAAAATCGACAGGGCCGAAATTCGAACCTTAATGGACCCTAATTTGAGGCCCATAGACAATCCTGTTTGCAGGAAATGTAGGAATCGACCCAGTTGAAATTCCTCCGTCGGGGCCTTCCTGGCCTCACACCACGCAACATATTTTCTCCAAATGCGGTGATAATGTTGTGCAGTCACCTCCTTCCTGGCTTTTACCAGGGTAGGGATGACCTCTTCCGGAATGCCTTTTTCCCTTAGAATTCGGCGTTCAACCGCCATGCCGTCAAACGCAGCCGCGGTAAGTCTTGGAATAGACACGGTCCCTGCTGAAGCAGGTCCCGTCTTAGAGGTAGAGGCCACGGATCTTCCGTGAGCATCTCCTGAAGTTCCGGGTACCAAGTTCTTCTTGGCCAATCCGGAGCCACTAGTATCGTTCTTACTCCCCTTTGCCGTATAATTCTCAGTACTTTTGGTATGAGAGGCAGAGGAGGAAACACATACACTGACTGGAACACCCACGGTGTTACCAGAGCGTCCACAGCTATTGCTTGAGGGTCTCTTGACCTGGCGCAATACCTGTCCAGTTTTTTGTTGAGGCGGGACGCCATCATATCCACCTTTGGTTTTTCCCAACGGTTCACAATCATGTGGAAGACTTCTGGATGAAGTCCCCACTCTCCCGGGTGTAGATCGTGTCTGCTGAGGAAGTCCGCTTCCCAGTTGTCCACTCCCGGAATGAACACTGCTGACAGTGCTATCACATGATCTTCCGCCCAGCGAAGAATCCTTGCAGCTTCTGCCATTGCCCTCCTGCTTCTTGTGCCGCCCTGTCTGTTTATGTGGGCGACTGCCGTGATGTTGTCCGACTGGATCAACACCGGCTGACCCTGAAGCAGGGGTTTTGCCAGGCTTAGAGCATTGTAAATCGCTCTTAGCTCCAGTATATTTATGTGAAGAGACATCTCCAGGCTTGACCACACTCCCTGGAAGTTTCTTCCCTGTGTGACCGCTCCCCAGCCTCTCAGACTGGCATCCGTGGTCACCAGGACCCAGTCCTGTATGCAGAATCTGCGGCCCTCTAACAGATGAGCACTCTGCAACCACCACAGAAGAGACACCCTTGTCCGTGGAGACAAAGTTATCCGCTGATGCATCTGCAGATGCGATCCGGACCATTTGTCCAGCAGATCCCACTGAAAAGTTCGTGCGTGGAATCTGCCAAATGGAATCGCTTCGTAAGAAGCCACCATTTTTCCCAGGACTCTTGTGCATTGATGCACAGACACTTTTCCTGGTTTTAGGAGGTTCCTGACAAGTTCGGATAACTCCCTGGCTTTCTCCTCCGGAAGAAACACCTTTTTCTGAACCGTGTCCAGAATCATTCCCAGGAACAGCAGACGTGTCGTCGGGGTCAATTGAGATTTTGGAAAATTCAGAATCCACCCGTGCTGTTGCAGCACTACTTGGGTTAGTGCTACTACGTCCCCCAGCTGTTCTCTGGACCTTGCCCTTATCAGGAGATCGTCCAAGTAAGGGATAATTAATACGCCTTTTCTTCGCAGAAGAAACATCATTTCGGCCATTACCTTGGTAAAGACCCGAGGTGCCGTGGACAATCCAAACGGCAGCGTCTGAAACTGATAATGACAGTTTTGCACCACGAACCTGAGGTACCCTTGATGTGAAGGGCAAATTGGGACATGCAGGTAAGCATCCTTGATGTCTAGGGACACCATAAAGTCCCCTTCTTCCAGATTCGCTATCACTGCTCTGAGTGACTCCATCTTGAACTTGAATTTTTGTATGTACAGGTTCAAAGATTTCAGATTTAGAATAGGTCTTACCGAGCCGTCCGGCTTCGGTACCACAAATAGTATGGAATAATACCCCTTTCCCTGTTGTAGGAGGGGTACCTTGACTATCACCTGCTGAGAATACAGCTTGTGAATGGCTTCCAATACCGTCGCCCTGTCTGAGGGAGACGTTGGCAGAGCAGACTTTAGGAACCGGCGAGGGGGAGACTTCTCGAATTCCAACCTGTAACCCTGAGATACTACCTGCAGGATCCAGGGGTCCACCTGTGAGTGAGCCCACTGTGCGCTGAAATTCTTGAGTCGACCCCCCACCGCCCCTGAGTCCGCTTGTAAAGCCCCAACGTCATGCTGAGGGCTTTGCAGAAGCCGGGGAGGGCTTCTGCTCCTGGGAGGGAGCTGCTTGGTGCACTCTCTTACCCTTTCCTTTGCCTCGGGGCAGATATGACTGTCCTTTTGCCCTCTTGTTCTTATAGGAACGAAAGGACTGCGGCTGAAAAGACGGTGTCTTTTTCTGTTGGGAGGGGACCTGAGGTAAAAAGGTGGATTTCCCGGCTGTTGCCGTGGCCACCAAATCCGATAGACCGACCCCAAATAATTCCTCCCCTTTATACGGCAATACTTCCATATGCCGTTTGGAATCCGCATCACCTGACCACTGTCGCGTCCATAAACTTCTTCTGGCAGATATGGACATCGCACTTACTCTCGATGCCAGAGTGCAAATATCCCTCTGAGCATCTCGCATATAAAGAAAAGCATCCTTTAATTGCTCTATAGTCAATAAAATACTGTCCCTATCCAGGGTATCAATATTTTCAGTCAGGGAATCCGACCAAACCACCCCAGCACTGCACATCCATGCAGAGGCGATGGCTGGTCGCAGTATAACACCAGTATGAGTGTATATACTTTTCAGGGTAGTTTCCAGTCTCCTATCAGCTGGATCCTTGAGGGCGGCCGTTTCAGGAGACGGTAACGCCACTTGTTTTGATAAGCGTGTGAGTGCCTTATCCACCCTAGGGGGTGTTTCCCAGCGCGCCCTAACCTCTGGCGGGAAAGGATATAATGCCAATAACTTCTTTGAAATTAGCAGTTTTCTATCGGGGTTAACCCACGCTTCATCACACACTTCATTCAATTCCTCTGATTCAGGAAAAACTACAGGTAGTTTTTTCAGACCCCACATAATACCCCTTTTTGTGGTACTTGCAGTATCAGAGATATGCAAAGCCTCCTTCATTGCCGTGATCATATAACGTGTGGCCCTACTGGAAAATACGTTTGTTTCTTCACCGTCGACACTAGATTCGGTGTCCGTGTCTGGGTCTGTGTCGACCGACTGAGGTAAAGGGCGTTTTACAGCCCCTGACGGTGTCTGAGACGCCTGGACAGGTACTAACTGGTTTGCCGGCCGTCTCATGTCGTCAACTGATTTTTGTAACGTGCTGACATTATCACGTAATTCCATAAACAAAGCCATCCATTCCGGTGTCGACTCCCTAGGGGGTGACATCACCATTACCGGCAATTGCTCCGCCTCCACACCAACATCGTCCTCATACATGTCGACACACAGGTACCGACACACAGCAGACACACAGGGAATGCTCTTATCGAAGACAGGACCCCACTAGCCCTTTGGGGAGACAGAGGGAGAGTTTGCCAGCACACACCCAAGCGCTATAAATATATAGGAACAACCCTACAGAAGTGTTGTTTCCTTTATAGCAGCTTAATATATCAATATCGCCAAAAAAGTGCCCCCCCTCTCTGTTTTTTTTACCCTGTTTCTGTAGTGCAGTGCAGGGGAGAGTCCTGGGAGCCTTCCTCGCAGCGGAGCTGTGCAGGAAAATGGTGCTGTGTGCTGAGGAGATAGGCCCCGCCCCCTATTTCGGCGGGCTCTTCTCCCGATGTTTGTGAGACCTGGCAGGGGTTAAATACATCCATATAGCCCCAGGGGCTATATGTGATGTATTTTTAGCCAGAACAAGGTATTATCATTGCTGCCCAGGGCGCCCCCCCCCAGCGCCCTGCACCCTCAGTGACCGCTGGTGTGAAGTGTGCTGACAACAATGGCGCACAGCTGCAGTGCTGTGCGCTACCTCATGAAGACTGAAAAGTCTTCTGCCGCCGGTTTCTGGACCTCTTCACTTTTCGGCATCTGCAAGGGGGTCGGCGGCGCGGCTCCAGGACCGGACTCCATGGCTGGGCCTGTGTTCGATCCCTCTGGAGCTAATGGTGTCCAGTAGCCTAAGAAGCCAATCCATCCTGCACGCAGGTGAGTTCACTTCTTCTCCCCTAAGTCCCTCGTTGCAGTGAGCCTGTTGCCAGCAGGACTCACTGAAAATAAAAAACCTAATAACTTTTTCTAAGCAGCTCTTTAGGAGAGCCACCTAGATTGCACCCTGCTCGGACGGGCACAAAAACCTAACTGAGGCTTGGAGGAGGGTCATAGGGGGAGGAGCCAGTGCACACCACCTAGTCCTAAAGCTTTTATTTTTGTGCCCTGTCTCCTGCGGAGCCGCTAATCCCCATGGTCCTGACGGAGTCCCAGCATCCACTAGGACGTCAGAGAAATTATATTAAATAAACAGTGTTTATAAGTTATCCTTCGGTTTAATTAAGTGGTGAGGGACAACATTTGCTTATGTTTGTCCACATATTTTATGATTGCAGCCACAAGCACTAGTTTTGCCTATCACACTGACCATAAATAATTTGAATTGGTCCTAGACCACCAATCCAAAGCACCCCTGCAAGTGCCTCGAGGCACCCCAGGGTGCCAAGGTACAAAGTTTGGGAACCACTGTCCTGTCATTGAGGAAGAAGAATACCATGCTGCCAGAGTACCAACATAACTCTGAACCCGATTATTAAGCACAAGTAAAATCTAAAATGCTGGGTGGTGCAATTTTGCATCTTATCAAAACCATGTTACACTGAAGGGGGTGCAAACTGTAAGATTTAGAGTGCTATGCAAGATGTGTCATAGCTCCACTCTAAAATCACTAGACCGCTCAGCACACATCTCTGGGGAAATCTCCCTTTCTGTATGGCCCTTAACCCCTTCCTAAATACAGTGGTACTGATTCAGGATAAGACTATTTTGGATGCAGATTGTATCTAACACTAGGCGTATAATATCTTTCTAACTATGTAATATCCTTAACATAAATAAAGACATATTGGGGGGAAATTCAATTGTTGAAATGTCAGTTGGGTGTCTGTTTTTTTCTATCTAATAGACAGGAAAAAAACAGACACCCAACCGACTTTTCAAACATTTGAATCTCCCCCCAATATGTTCTAGGGAAACTTGAACCTAAATTTCCAACTGTAACTAATTTGAATACCTGGCAACGACCTTTACACACACTGGGGGAGATTCAAATGTTTGAAAAGTCGGTTGGGTGTCTGTTTTTTCCTGTCTATTAGATAGGAAAAAACAGACACCCAACTGACTTTTCAAACATTTGAATCTCCCCCATTAATTACTTAACACATATCGTACCATCTCAGTGAACATTCCAAAACCATAACTAGTGAAGATAACGTTTCAGCCAGTAATGCGTATTGAGGAGTTTCGATTTCACACTCTACCTTTTCCAGAGTAATCCAGCACTTGCAGACACTGCCGTTGCTCCTACAAAAGCTGCCATCATTAGCCTCCGCCTGCTGCGAGCTGGATTGGCCACTCCATGGTATCGGCGGGAGACAACTGTCAGCCCTGCCACCGCTGGCAAAAAGCGAAGTCGAAACATCCTAAAAGAAAAATTTCAATAGAAGTTTAATAGGTGATTAGAGCCTGGTGACATAAACCAAGTGAAACAGTCCCCACAAAAACAAATCACATAGTGCTATTACACAGCTAAAAAATATTTCCATTATCACATGGGGAATGTAAGTCAATTAAGGTTATATTGTCATGTCTTGCTCTAGAACTAATAATGTACTGGCAGTGTGTGTTAATGCATAAAATATAGATTGTGCAGCTTCCATAAATTATAAATGCACCATTAAACTTTTAGGACAGAATGATGGGAACAGCACCACGGACTACTACTTGACCTATTTTGAATGTAAAGTTTATGCATCTATTCAAATATAAAAAGGGGATAGGTGCGAACAAGCCCTTAGGGTCACCCTAATAAATTTGAGCTGAAAAGTAAGATTTCAGTATCACCATATAAAAAGCAAACATACATTTTCCTAACATACAGGAGTATAATATCCAAATGACCTTTGTATCCTTGTTTATAACGGAGGGGGGAAAAAGTTGTTTTAGTAACTTTGCAACCAACGCATACAGGGATGGCAGATTCCAAAATACAGCAGGGGGCAGCATCTTACATAGGCCGGCGTTCAATAAGCTTTCTCTGCTGTCAAAACAAAGTGTGGTGCTGGGTAGCGACATCCTGCCCAATTTCAACTTGCCCTGTGTGTTTTGATTCTTTTCCCCTCATTTTACACCAATTTATCAGTTTTCACTGAAAATGTGATACAGGAGTACAGCTGTCAGAATTCATTATACTAACCTGTATTGTGCTAGTACTGTATGTATGAACAGGGTCAGCATGGGAGTAGTGTGTGAATGATTTATTTGCGAGCTGCAGCCAAATACATGTTCTGACTATCATTCTTTCCCCAATATAAGTTTTGTTTTCATTAGCGCAGCCAGAGCTCTCTCTTTACGCGTCATTGTCATTCTCGCCTGCTTGAAATCTCCTGTTCAGTCCTCATTAAGTAATGTAATACTCTGGCAGATTTATTTGCTGGCAGCTGCTAGTTGGTAGCAATTTCTGCAATGCAGTAAAGACTGTAGCTTAAGCCTTACATGAGGTAGCTTTAGACAGCTAATGCGAGTATTAAATAAGAATGCTTTTATCTTTAATTATAGCAAACTGATTTCCTATCAATAGGATCCAAGTCAAAATATCAAACCGAAAAGAAACCTGTAAGAAATAAGGAACTTACTGCAAGTAGCCACTTCTGCCTCCCCAGCATATGCTGGAATATTAAAATTGACTATATTTCATGATTGCTTTATGCAGCATATGCACCACATCTTTATAAAGACTAAGGGGATATGCAAATTTTGGGAAATGTTTTCCCTTATAGTTCTACAAGCAATATGAACTACTCAATTTTATCTTGTGATCAAAAAATGCCAATCAGGACCCTGTGTTGAAAATTACCAGCTCACGCTCTAACATTCCTACAGTTTGAAGCTATAAAAGGCTTATTAGCAGTACACTGGGCAAACTTGTCAGTGGCTGGGTTTGAAAATAATTGAATTAATAGGAATTATCTCTTCGGATGGTATCAGATATTCATATCACCCAAACATCACTCAAATGAAAATTGGAATTTAAAAGAAGTGTGATAAAAAAAATAAAAAAAAATACTTAGGTGGATAGTCAATTACCCGTGGTACATTACCACGGGTAATTATTTCGCCCCAGTCTATCCTACTAGCCACGGTAAGCTGCAGCTCGTGGTTTTCGTGTTACTGCACCGGGTGGCTCCTGACAGCTCCCATTGCAGACAGGGTAGCACTGTACCTTCAGCTCCCTGGTCACATGACCGCTCCACATCATTTGACCGCCACTGGGGCGTGGGAAGAGGGGTGATGTGGGTCACGGCGCTGCTCTGGCTTCCCTTACGGGGGGGTTACAGCGATGAGTTCCGTTCCTGGGTGCCCTCACTGCAGTCCCCGCCTGCTGCTGCAGTGGGCATGGGACATTGATGTGTCGCCGTGGCTTATTTTGGTTTGCATGCGGCAGGCGAAACAAAATCCCCGATAAGAGATGGCTTTTAGGGTCATCGGTGCACAAAAACACACAAGTTTCACTGAACCTGTGTGTTTTCACCCCAAAAACTATTTATTTCTTTTTTTTTACAGAAGATCCAATTGGATAGCAAAAAAACCTCTGTAAAAGTACTCCCGATGCTACAGGCAACAGGATACCGCCCTACCTTCATTTGCTAGTTATCTTTACCGGACTATAGTATGGGGTAATTTACGTAAACTGTGAGTTTGAAGTAATTTTGTTTTGCCAAGACCAGGGGATGCTACTTTGGACCAAAGAAGACATTTCTTTTATTTGTAGGTAATAAAGTGGTTAAATAGGTGTGTAGAGGTATATATTATTATTTTTCTTTACAGGTGCCAGCAGACCCTTGATGCATGGGTATGCTGGCACTTGTGGTTCTCCAAGTACCCCATGCCGGCTTGCTGAGACCAGTAGTCCACATGTAAAGAACAATATTAATATTATCAATTAATTACCACCAAACCTACCTCTCGCTAACATTGGTTTACAGAAGAGCAATGGGCTTCCAGCCCAGGGCTGGTTGTCCTTGGGAAGTACAGATGTAGCCACCTTTATCTTGACTGGCTGAGGCGTTTGTCCCGATCGAACATACGCAGCGTACCGGAGCGTAGGGAGGCGCGAGAGAGGCGTACCTAAATCGCACGGAGGCAGACAGAGCGTTACCTTAAGCTTTGGCGTTACCTTTACGTGTAATACCTGCGATCATCCTCCAGATGTCGCCTTTTACAATCACCACTGCGCATGCGTGTGGTCTCCCGTAAAATACAATACTGAAATATATAATAAGGACTACTTTACTAAGCGTCTCATTACGCTGCATACAGTAAATACTCATTACGCTGCATTATTTAATACAGTATATACGGTACAGACGCAAAAAGTACAGCATACAGTATATGATCCATCTACAGTACTTTATGAATATGTGAGCGTCCAAGTCCCGCAGACAAAACAACATAAAACCAGTAGTGTACACTGTCGCAAATGGACGTGTTAGAAGTTCACTATTGCCTCTTGAGAATAGGAATTTTGTACAGTATGTTAGCGTACTAATCCCATAGCCATTACAGCATAATCAAAACCAGTGGATGTATTCATTTGTCTGCGGCGAAGTGGTGAAGTGTTCCGCTTCCTATACTCAGAGTCCCGAGTTCGATTTCTAAAGTACGAATGCATGTTAGTTTTTTCCAGACACTTTATTATTTTTTTATTCACATAAACCAGGGCAAAGCTGCAGGAGCGGTTCTACTGTTAAGGTTCTATGCACCGTACAGTACACATACAATTCTGTAGCAGGGCAGACTCAATAGAAATGGCTACCACCTATGACTCCTTGCCCACGGAGGCCCTAGGCTACGGAGCAAGCAACAGTCCAGATTTTGCAGGCTATGGGGCAGTGCTGAAGGAGCGTCACAATCCCCTAGCTAAAATACACAGGGGCGATAGGAATAAGCGAGGTCTATGCACATTACGGTACACCGGACTCAATCGCACAGCACACTGGCAAAATGGCCGCCGCCCCTGAACCCCCACCTCATGGCAGGCAGCGCTCGGATATGGAGTGAGAGATGGCAAAAGTTTTGCAGGCTACGGGGCAATGCTGAAGGAGCGTCACAATCCCCTATCCAAAATACACAGGGGCGATAGAGATAAGCGAGGTCTATGCACATTACGTTACACCGGGCTCGATCACGTAGCAAACTGACAAAACACAAGTTTTACATAAAGCAGGGCAAAGCTGCAGGAGAGTTTCTACTGTCAAGGTTTTATGTACCGTACGGTACACATACAATTCTATAGCAGGGCAGACTCAATTGAAATGGCTACCGCCTGTGACTCCTAGCTCCATGGAGGCACTTGGCTATGGAGCAAGAAACAGCACAGATTTTGCAGGCTACGGGGCAATGCTGAAGGAGCGTTAGAATCCCCTAGCTAAAATACACAGGGCGATAGGGATAAGCGAGGTCTATGCACATAACGATACACCGGACCCCATCGCATTGCAAAGTGACAAAATGTCCAAGGCACGTGAACCCCTGCCTTGTGGCAGCACTCAGCTATGGAGCGAGCAATGGCATAGGGTTTGCAGGCTATGGGGTAATGCTGAAGGAGCGTCAGAATCCCCTAGCTAAAATACACAGGGGTGATAGGGATAAGCGAGGTCTATGCACATAACGATACACCGTAAAGTTCCCCATGGTTTTGATTATGCATTTTCTTTGAACACAGTATTTTCCACTGCCTCGCCCTACCCCCATCCCACTTTCCCCTTCCCCCCTGGGAGCCTGCAAAGTACATGCAGTAGACAGGAAGGGAGTTCCGATCAGGTTACAAGACATGTGCAACAGTATACTACTGTATGTAAGAAAATCCCCCACCCACTCTGATTTATGTGAAACCTGGGTGCACCCTTCCATTGAATGTATAACAAAGAAAAAATAATAATAAAGTGAATGTCACGGGAACATATATAAAAAAAAAAAAAAAAGTTGGCACTTTGAGACTCAAACCTGGGACTCTCAGCGTGGGAGGTGGGAGCCTTCATCGCTAGGTTGATATGGAAGGGAAGACAATTAGCTGCCGAAGGGTACCAACCCCAAGTTTCTGTGACCCCCACAAGGCTCATGGCAAGCGTCGGAACCCATGGTGGGCCTGAATTAACGGGCCCATTATAGTCTATGGGAAAATGGGTCCACTTTGTGTACTGATATCGCTGGTTCTGGGTGTCCCAGAGACTCCGGACTGGTACCATACAAAAGAGGAGACTCTTGGCTTTCGGGGCAGACCAACCACTAGTTTATGTGACATTGGAAAGGGAAACAGGAAGCAACCGTGTATCGGGTCCCCTACAGTTGTCCGCCTAGCTTGCACAGGATGCAGGGTTTCTGGCTAGATAGGAAATACTGTACAGAAATGCTAAGCATGGTAATTTGACATCCAAGAACATAGGGAGGAGTTTTTATCTCTCTCCATTATACTTAGAAAAATTACACCTGCCACTGTACGTTACAAGCTGTTCGTGCTAATTAGTACACTAGTAGAACATACTGTACAGAGATACTAAGTACAGTGATTTGGCATCCACGAACTTAGGGAGGAGCTTTAATCTCTCTCCATTGTAATCTTTCTAAGTATAATGGAGATAAAAGCTCCTCCCTAAATTCCTGGGTGCCAAATCACCGTACTTAGTATCTCTGTATAGTATTTTCTATTAGGGTACTAATTAGCACGAACAGCTAATTAGTACCCTAATAGAACATACTGTACAGAGATACTAAGTACGGTGATTTGGCATCCGGGAACTTACCGAGGAGCTTTTATCTCTCTCCATTATACATAGAAAGATTAAACTTGCCGCTGTACGTTACGAGCTGTTCGTGCTAATTAGTACCCTAATAGAACATACTGTACAGAGATACTAAGTACGGTGATTTGGCATCCAGTTAAAAGCTGTTCGTGCTAATTAGTACACTAGTAGAACATACTGTACAGAGATACTAAGGACGGTGATTTGGTATCTAGGAACTTAGGGAGGAGCTTTTATCTCTCCATTATACATAGAAAGATTAAACTTGCCACTGTACGTTACAAGCTGTTCGTGCTAATTAGTACACTAGAAGAACATACTGGGGACTCAGACTCATACAGTACTTGCATTTCAAAAGCACGGTATTTTCCACCGCCTGCCGCTAGCCCATCGCCCTTCCCCCCTGGGAGCCTGCACAGGTCATGCAGTAGACAGGGAGGGAGTTATTCACATAATCCAGGGCAAAGCTACAGGAGCGGTTGTACTGTTAAGGTTCTATGCACCATACGGTACGCATACAAATCTGTAGCAGGGCAGACTCAATTGAAGTGGCTACCGCCTGTGACTCCTTGCCCCATGGAGGCCCTCGGCTATGGAGCAAGTAACAGCACAGATTTTGTAGGTCACGGGGCAATGCTGAAGGAGTGTCAGAATCCCCTAGCTAAAATACACAGGGTCGATAGGGATAAGCGAGGTCTATGCACTTAATGATACACCGAAAAGTTCCCCATGGTTTTGATTATGCCTTTTCTTTGAACACGGTATTTTCCACTGCCTCGCCCTACCCCCATCCCACTTTCCCCTTCCCCCCTGGGAGCCTGCAAAGTACATGCAGTAGACAGGGAAGGCGTTCCGATCAGGATACAAGACATGTGCAACAGTATACTACTGTATGTAGGAAAATCCCCCGCCCACTCTGATTTATGTGAAACCTGTGTGCACCCTTCCATTGAATGTATAACAAAGAAAGAAAAAAATAATAAAGTGGATGTTACAGGAACACATTAAAAAAAGGTTGGCACTTCCTTCCCATTGGTGTTGGTTTATGCCTTAGGGGACTCGGACGCTAATACTTGTATTTCAAAAGCACGGTATTTTCCACCACATCGCCCTACCCCCATCGCCCTTCCCCCTGGGAGCCTGCACAGGTCATGCAGTGGACAGGGAGGAAGTTCAGGTCAGGTACAATACACAAATGCCGACGATCTACAGTACTGTGTTGCTCAGTTAGTTGCGTCGGAATACACTAATTTATACTCATTACCGCTGTGTATTTGTATATAGCGGAATTAATCGCTGCTGCAGATTTACTTTGATTTGTGTGAAACCTGTGTGCACCCTTTCATTGACTGTATAACAAAGAAAAAAAATTATAAAGTGAATGTCACGGGAACATATATAAAGAAAAAAGGTTGGCACTTTGGGACTCTCAGCGTGGGAGGTGGGAGCCTTCATCGCTAGGTTGGTATGGAAGAGGAGACAATTAGCTACCGGAGGGTACCAACCCCAAGTTTCTGTGACCCCCACAAGGCTCATGGCAAGCGTCGGAACCCATGGTGGGTCTGAATTAACGGGCCCATTATAGTCTATAAGAAAATGGGTCCACTTTGCATACTGATATCTCTGGTTCTGGGTGTCCCAGAGACTCGGGACTGGTACCATACAAAAGAGGAGACTCTTGGCTTTCAGGGCAGACCAACCACTAGTTTATGTGAAACTCGAAAGGGAAACGGGAAGCAACCGTGTATCGGGTCCCCTCCAGTTGTCCGCCTAGCTTGCACAGGATGCAGGGTTTCTGGCTAGATAGGAAATACTGTACAGAAATGCTAAGCATGGTAATTTGACATCCAGGGACATAGGGAGGCGTTTTTATCTCTCTCCATTATACTTAGAAAAATTACACTTGCCACTGTACGTTACAAGCTGTTCGTGCTAATTAGTACACTAGTAGAACATACTGTACAGAGATACTAAGTACAGTGATTTGGCATCCACGAATTTAGGGAGGAGCTTTAATCTCTCTCCATTGTAATCTTTCTAAGTATAATGGAGAGATATAAAAGCTCCTCCCTAAATTCCTGGGTGCCAAATTGCCGTCCTTAGTATCTCTGTACACTATGTGCTACTAGTGTACTAATTAGCATGAACAGCTTGTAACGTACAGTGGCAAGTTTAATCTTTCTATGTATAATGGAGAGAGATAAATGCTCCTCAGTAAGTTCCTGGATGCCAAATCACTGTACTTCGCATCTCTGTACAGTATGTTCTATTAGGGTACTAATTAGCTGTTCGTGCTAATTAGTACACTAGAAGAACATACTGGGGACTCGGACTCATACAGTACTTGCATTTCAAAAGCACGATATTTTCCACCGCCTGCCACTAGCCCATCGCCCTTCCCCCCTGGGAGCCTGCACAGGTCATGCAGTAGACCGGGAGGGAGTTATTCACATAAATCAGGGCAAAGCTGCAGGAGCGGTTGTACTGTTAAGGTTCTATGCACCATACGGTACACATACAATTCTGTAGCAGGGCAGACTCAACTGAAATGGCTACCGCCTGTGACTCTTGCCCCATGGAGGCCCTCGGCTATGGAGCAAGTAACAGCACAGATTTTGTAGGTCACGGGACAATGCTGAAGGAGCGTCAGAATCCCCTAGCTAAAATACACAGGGTCGATGGGGATAAGCGAGGTCTATGCACTTAACGATACCCCAGACCCCATCGCATCACAAAGTGACAAAATGCCTAAGGCACATGAACATCCACCTTGTGTCAGCACTCAGCTATGGAGCGAGTGACAGCATAGGTTTTGCAGGCTTCAGGGCAGTGCTGAAGGAGCGTCGGAATCCCCTAGCTAAAATACACAGGGGCAATAGGGTTAAGCGAGGTCTATGCACATAATTCTACAAAACGGGGGTTCATGTGCCTCGGACATTTTGTCACTTTGTGATGCGATAGGGTCTGGTGTATCGTTATGTGCATAGACCTCGCTTATCCCTATCGACCCTGTGTATTTTAGCTAGGGGATTCTGATGCTCCTTCAGCATTGGCCCGTTCTTTGAACACAGTATTTTCCACTGCCTCGCCCTACCCCCATCCCACTTTCCCCTTCCCCCCCTGGGAACCTGCACAGTTCATGCAGTAGACAGGTAGGGAGTTCCGATCAGGTTACAAGACAAGATTTATGTGAAACCTGTGTGCACCCTTCCATTGAATGTAAAACAAAGAAAAAAATTCTAATAAAATGAATGTCACGGGAACTCGGACGCTCATACTGTACATGTATTTCAAAAGCATGATGTTTATACATTGTACATACTTCCTTTTACACAATTAATTATGTCTCCATACACAATCTTGCATCTGCATACACAAGTGTTTTAACATGTTCGTTTGCGTCTGTATAAACTATTTATATTGAGAACTCTCACCGTCTGACCATTGGTCACCATCTATTAACATTACAGTCATCACTGACCATTTGCCAGAGCTGTAGATCAATACGCCGCTATACGATCGAAAGTACTGGATTAGTGGAGCATTAGCCACCCAGTGGTGGTGAAGTGTAATGCATGCTGAGTATCTAGAATCACCTCAACGCGCCTGCCTGTGATTAAACTCAGCAAGCTAAACTATCGCCTTAGCGTGACTAAACGTCCGTCTAGTCGGAGAATCGGTCAAGATAAAGGTGGCTACATCTGTAAGACCCCTCTTTTTTATGGTGGCAGGATGCAGGGGAAGGGTCACCACTTACATAGGGATTCCAGCCCTGGTTGGAATTAAGGATGCTGCAGTACAAGCATGCCTCTCAGAGGTAAGTTATTTATTTGGGTGAGAATAAGGTGGTTAAATATTGTTATTATCATTACCAGTTATTTATATAGCGCACACATATTCCGCAGCGCTTTACAGAGATTTATGAGGTTTCTATACTTACTGTATATTGTGGTATAAACATTGAGATTCATTTGATGTTCTCTTCTATTCTAAAAAGGGTGGTTTCACAGCGGTTTTGAGCTTAGTAAATCTGTGGGATGCAATCTCGCCAGTAAACCGCTGGGATTTCTAACCTGCAGCTAAGTAAATTTAGAAGTCCTATACTCCCAAAATAAGCTGTGTAGAACTGTTAAAATGCTATTAACAGTTCTAGAAAACATACAAATTAATTTAGTAACCATGTTATATTTAGGGTTCATTATTCTGGAGATCTGAGGAGCTAGTATGAAATCCTATGGGGTATATGCAATTCCGGGCGAATTGCGGCATTTTTTCGCCCGTTTTTAAATTCGACCGTCGACTTCCGGCCGGCGGGTGCCGGAATTCGACATATTCAATAAAAAACGGATTCGACAGTCCCGCTGTCGAAAAACGGACCAATTGACGGATAAGTGCGTCCTGGATTCGTCTTTTCGGACAGCACAAAAATCGTTAAAAAGCCAGAAAAAAAATTGCGTGGGGTCCCCCCTCCTAAGCATAACCAGCCTCGGGCTCTTTGAGGCGGTCCTGGTTGTATAAATATGGGGGGGAAATGGACAGGGGATCCCCCGTATTTTTAGAACCAGCACCGGGCTCTGCGTCCGGTCCTGGTGCAAAAAATACGGGGGACAAGAAGCGTAGGGGGTCCCCCGTATTTTTAGAACCAGCACCGGGCTCCACTAGCTGGGGAGATAATGCCACATCCGGGGGACACTTTTATACCGCTCCCTGCGGCCGTGGCATTAAATACCCAACTAGTCACCCCTGGCCGGGGTACCCTGGTGTGGGGACCCCTTAAATCAAGGGGTCCCCCCCCTCCAGCCACCCAAGGGCCAGGGGTGAAGCCCGAGGCTGTCCCCCCCCCCCCCATCCAAGGGCTGCGGATGGGGGGCTGATAGCCATGTGTAAAAATGAAAGAATATAGTTTTTTGCAGAAGAACTACAAGTCCCAGCAAGCCTCCCCCGCAAGCTGGTACTTGGAGAACCACAAGTACCAGCATGCAGGGGGAATGGGCCTGCTGGTACCTGTAGTTCTTCTGCAAAAAAAATACCCAAATAAAAACAGGACACAGACACCATGAAAGTAAAACTTTATTACATACATCCCGAAACACACACATACTTACCTATGTTCACACGCCGACTCTGTCCACACGTCTCCAAGTAGAATCCGGGGTACCTGTAAATAAAATTATACTCACCTAAATCCAGTGTCCTGTTCTATTTTTGTAATCCACGTACTTGGCAAAAAAAAAAAAGCATTTACCCGATCCACACGGACTGAAAGGGGTCCCATGTTTACACATGGGACCCCTTTCCCCGAATGCTGAGACCCCCCGTGACTCCTGTCACAGAGGGTCCCTTCAGCCAATCAGGGAGCGCCACGTCGTGGCACTCTCTTGATTGGCTATGCGCGTCTGAGCTGTCAGACAGCGCATCGCAAAGCCTCTTCATTATCTTAAATGGTGGGAACTTTGCAGTCAGCGGTGAGGTTACCCGCGGTCAGGTTCCCCAGCTAGTGGAGCCCGGTGCTGGTTCAAAAAATACGGGGGACCCCTACGCTTTTTGTCCCCCGTATTTTTTGCACCAGGACCGGACGCAGAGCCCGGTGCTGGTTCTAAAAATACGGGGGATCCCCTGTCCATTTTTCCCCCGTATTTTTACAACCAGGACCGGCTCAAAGAGCCCGCGGCTGGTTATGCTTAGGAGGGGGGACCCCACGCATTTTTTTTTTCAGAATTTTAACCCATTCCCACTGAAAACCATGCTCTCTCAATTTTAGTCCGTTAAAAAAAATATTATTTTAAAAAAATATATAAATAGTTTAAAATCCTAATAGACAAACCAAGTACCTAATCCCTTCTAATATGCTATTAGCAATAAAAAAAAAAACACACAAAAAAAATGTTTTTAATTTTTTTTATTAGATTCCGCAGGCAAAGTGAGGCGGAATGAAATTGACGAATTTACTGTCGAAAAGCACTGTTGTCGAATCAACATTTTTCAAATTGAATATACTTTTGTCTAAAAGCCGCATTTTTACCATTGCAGACATGTCGAATTTGCGAACAGTCGAATTTCAAAAAGTCGAATCTGAAAAGTCAGTTTTTTTGTCGAAAAGTACTGTATTGCATTGTCGATTTTTTTTTTGTCGAAAATGCCCCGTTTTTCGACATTTTCGGCAATTCGACCGCAATTGCATATACCCCTATGTGAGGGTGAGTAGTGCCAAATCATGGTGTGCATAAATAGCACTTTTTAACCTCTTATTTTTCATGGCCATGGCCTTTTGGAGAAAAACATATGGGATGTGTAACAGTTGAAATCCTTACAGGCTATGGTGGCCAATCCCTGGATCGGGATCAGCAAGAACCTGGCCTAAAATTGGCCGGGATTAAATCCCGGGATTGGAGCTTCCAATCCCGGGGATTTAAGGATTGGCCACCAATTTACAGAAAAAAGAACCCGGGATTGATAATTTTTCAATGCCGATTCCGGGACTGAAAAAAATGGCCTGGGATTGGCCACCCTATTACAGGCAATTTTACCTATTCTAGGGGAGGTGTTTTGGCTTTCAGGGCTCTGCCACCCAGAAGATTGTGAAGGTCCCGTATCTGGATGCCTGAGCAAAGCTTTAGCAGAGTCCATGTACAAAGTGGGCTTCCCAAACCTCGTGGAAAATTGAGGACAGAAGACCCTTGCTATGGAGCCCTATGGCTCTGAGGGGGAAGGAATAAAGAACTTTTGTTGCTGTGGAGAAGGTTCTAAAATCTCGTAATCCCTCGTGCATTTTACACTATTTTTGCATTAAGCAGAAAGGAAACAACAGGCTGATCAGTCTTAACAAAAAACATGTCCAATTAGATACCTCTTTCTCCTGCCCCCTAAGTAGTCAACCTCCTCATTGTTTTCCTATACCCTTTGCTGTCCAGCTATGGCCTTCTCCTCTTTCCTATTGACCTAAATTGTCACGTTCTCTTTTGGGCAGGAAAGCAAAATTCCCCCCTACCCTGAAAAAAATTAAATTATGTCCACATTGTTTGTTACACATTATGTAACTAATATGTTTTTTGGCTTGGCACCAATGAAGGGAATCAAATCAGATTCAGTAATTGCTTCCTTGCTTTATATAGGTGACTATACCAGTGAAGCACCTATTATCGATGAACGGACAGGGAATTGGAGAAATTCTTAATATGAAAAATGTCCGATTTGCCAATAGAATTTTTTTTAATGAAATATCTTGAGATAAACATTTACAAGAATATATAAAGCATAGCTTCATTCCACAATACAAAGTCACGTATATTAATGCTAGAGAACATTGCATTCAACAACCCAAAAAACAAAACAAAAAAAAAGAAAGAAAACAAATGCACAGTCGATATAGAACTGGTTAGTACCTTTATCTTAAACATGTAGATTTTTACTAATTGAACACACCAATGTACCTGAATAACATAGTGTGCGTGGAGCACTATTAACAAGTCAATAATAGAAGGTATAATAAACAAAGATTGGTATTTTGTAGAAGCAGAAAGGAGAAAGAGGAGGAAGATGGGGGAGGGGGGAGGTGAAAAGATACAAAGAGGGGGTGAGTGGGAAGGGGAGTGCAATGTCTTAAATGGGAAATAGGACGTGTTCATATAATCCTTTCAGGTTTCCAGAAGGTGCTTAAGGTAGTAGGTTATAAGTTTGTTATACACAGTGAGAGTAGGAGGTTTATAGCCCAAAAATACTTAATTCAGAGTCGCATGAAAAAATAGGATTTTAATTACCTACCGGTAAAACCTTTTCTCGTAGTCCGTAGAAGATGCTGGGGTCCACATTAGTACCATGGGGGATAGACGGGTCCACTAGGAGCCACTGGCACTTTAAGAGTTTGAGAGTGTGGGCTGGCTCCTCTCTCTATGCCCCTCCTACCAGACTCAGTCTAGAAACTGTTCCCGAGGAGACTGACAACTTTGAGAGAAGGATTATACACAGATAGTGGCGAGATTCACACCAGCTCACACATACAAGGCAAACCAAGCTAACCAGCTTGAAAACTCAGCAACGGCTGAATAAGATTACTTAACCAAGTAATAAAACCAGTACCTATCCAAGAACTAAGAAGTACTGAACTAAGTAACCACTGCAGGATCACGAAGCGCTGGGCGGGCGCCCAGCATCCTCTACGGACTACGAGAAAAGGATTTACCGGTAGGTAACTAAAATCCTATTTTCTCTTACGTCCTAGAGGATGCTGGGGTCCACATTAGTACGATAGGGATGTACAAAAGCTCCCAGAACAGGAGGGAGAGCGCGGAGGCTCCTGCAGAACTGACTGACCAAACTTAAGGTCCTCAGAGGCCAAAGTATCAAATCTGTAAAACTTAGCAAATGTGTTCGACCCAGACCGAGTAGCCGCTCGGCAAAGCTGTAAAGCAGAGACACTTCGGGCAGCCGCCCAGGAAGAACCCACCTTACGAGTAGAGTGGGCCTTAAAAGATGTAGGACACGGCAATCCTGCCGTAGAATACACATGCTGGATAGTGAACCTGATCCAGTCTGCTTAGAAGCAGGACACCCAAGTTTCTTGGGATCATACAGGACAAAGAGTCAGATTTTCTGTGACGAGCAGTCCTCTTCAAATAGATTTTAAGAGCCCTTACAACATCCAAGGACTTTGATGAAATTGAGGAGTCAGTAGCAACTGGCACCACAATAGGTTTGTTGATATGAAATGCCGACACAAACTTCGCAAGGAACTGCTGACGTGTCCGGAGCTCAGCTCTATCTTCATGGAAAATTAAGTAGGGGCTTTTACAAGACAAAGCCCCCAAATCCGACACTCCGACCTGGAACAATACCTCCGAAGCTTCTTGTTAAGACGGGAGACTATCATGTCTATTTGAGGTACAGCCCAAAGATCTGTTACCTCCTTGAACACCTCCGGATGGAGTCCCCACTCTCCTGGATGTAGATCGTGTCTGCTGAGGAAGTCCACTATCCCAGTTGTCTACTCCCGGAATGAAGATTGCTGACAGCGCCACCGCATGCTTTTCTGCCCAGAGGATGATTCTCGTTACCTCTGGGATTGCAGCTCTGCTCTTCGTTCCGCCCTGTCGGTTTATGTAGGCTACCGTCGTTACATTGTCCGACTGCACTTGAATGGCTCGATCTCGCAGAAGATGAGCCGCTTGGAGAAGACCGTTGTAAACGGCTCTTAGTTCCAGAATGTTTATTTGAAGACTGGATTCCAGGCTTGACCACCTTCCTTGGAAGGTTCCCCCCGGAGACTTGCATCCGTGGTAAGAAGGACCCTTTCCTGAATCCCGAACCTGCGGTCCTCCAGAAGGTGAGACATTTGCAGCCACCAGAGGAGTGAAATCCTGGCTTTCGGCGACAGGCGTATCCTCTGGTGCATGTGTAGGCGAGAACCCAACCATTTGTCTAGGAGACCCATTTGGAAGGACAAAGCATGAAACCTTCCGTACTATAGAGCCTCGATGGAGGCAAACATCTTCCCTAGAAGGCGAATGCACTGATGAACTGATACCTGGGTTGGGCTCAGGACATCCCGGACCATTGTTTGAATCACCAACGCTTTCTCCTCCGGCAGAAACACCCTCTGCACTTCCGTGTCGAGGATCATCCCCAGAAGACTATCTCCTTGTCGGCTGCAACTGTGACTTTGGAAGGTTCAGAATCCAACCGTGTTCCCTGAGCAGATGAGTCATGAGAACAATGGACTGCAACAACGTTTCCCGGGACGATGCCTTTATCAGCAGATCGTCCAGATATGGGATTATGTTCACCCCCTGTCTGCGGAGAACCATCATCTCAGCCATCACCTTGCTCATTGTAAGGAAGCTTGCATTTTAAATTGTAGCTTGGATTTTTAAGTGTATGCGAGTTAGATACTCACCTGCTGCTGATTCCAATTATTCTCTAATTATTCTCTGTCTATCCATATAGGGATAGTAATATTGTGGAAGAAAGTTAGTGTGAATTTGATCATTTGTATCTGTACTGTGCTTTTTTTTTAAAAAGGTGTGAGGAGAAATCCAGAGGGAGGGGGTTGAATCAGGTGTGAGTAATCAGGAGGAGGAGGTGCTGATTACAGCAGCTGGCTGAGAGCCTATATAATCAGTGAACAGACTCATTTGAGCTTGCTCATTGTAAGGAAGCTTGCATTTTAAAGTGTAGCTTGGATTTGTTGAGTCACTGTTAGAAGGAAGAAAAAGAGGGGGAGGCACGACATCTCGGATCTATCAAACCCGAACAAATTTGCCCGATTGGACGATGATTCGGTGGATGATAGCGACGAAATGACGGAGCTGGAGGAGACTGCTACCTCTAGCAACTGGAGGAGTGGTCCCTCTGGATCAGATGGGATGAAAGCTAGAGAGGCGCCAAGGCAGATGGTGGTGGTAGGGGACTCTATAATTAGGAAGGCAGATAGGGCAATCTGCTACCGGGACCGTGATCGCCGTACGGTCTGTAGTCTCCCGGGTGCTCGGGTACAGCACATCGCGGACCGGGTAGATAGATTGTTGGGAGGGGCTGGGAAAGACCCGGCGGTCTTGGTGCACGTTGGCACCAACGACAAAGTTAGTGGTAGGTGGGATGTCCTGAAGAAAGATTATAGGGACTTAGGCCAGAAACTAAAAAGAAGGACATCTAAGGTAATTTTCTCCGAAATATTACCAGTGCCACGTGCTAGCCCAGGGAGATAGAGGGAGATTAGGGAGGTAAATGTGTGGCTCAGAGACTGGTGTAGGAAAGAGGGGTTTGTGTTCTTGGAACACTGGGCGGACTTCTCAGTCAGGCGTCATCTTTTTTCTTGTGACGGATTGCACCTGAATGAGGAAGGGACTGCGGTGCTGGGGGGTAGGATGGTTAGTAGGTTGGAGGAGATTTTAAACTAGGAGCCTGGGGGGAGGGTTTAGTTAGAAACTATGGGTCATGCAGCGAGTATAGTAGGGATGACATGGGTTCTAATAAGGATGTTAAGAAAGGTATTGCTAAAGTATTAAATAATAACAATTATGTGTCATCATTACAGCCTATAGAAAATGCTGTACGGGACTTAAGGGAAAATACTTATGTCAGGGCCGTGAATTTAGACGGGAACATTGGGTTGACCAAAGAGAAAAGTAAGGTGGGCAATACTAAGTACGGTGGGGTTGGAGAGGGAGCGAGAAGGACAGTCTGTATCAGTAACTCTACGGATGCACTAGTTAACCAGGATGGGAAATCTTTAGGAAAATAAACAAATAAAGGAACCGATAAACTAAAATGTATGCTTGCAAACGCAAGAAGTCTAGCAGGTAAAATGGGGGAATTGGAATTGTTAGCATCAAAGGCTGAGTATGACATTATAGGTATTACGGAAACATGGTGGGACGACTCTCACGGCTGGGTTGCTAACTTGGAGGGGTATTCTCTTTTCAGGAGGGACAGGGCTAATAAAAGAGGAGGAGGTGTATGTCTTTATGTTAAACCATCACTTAAACCATACCTAAAGGAGGTTATCTATGAGGAGACTGGCGATAATGTGGAGTCACTATGGGTCGAAATCTCAAGTGGGGGAATTGATGCAAAAAAAGCTAGTCATAGGCACGTGCTACAAACAGCTGGATATTAGCATAGATGAGGAAGAACAACTATTGCAGCAAATCAAAACGGCTGCGGGATTGGGGGACATCCTTGTGATTGGGGATTTTAATTACCCGGGTATAAACTGGAGTAACGATTGATGTGCTAAAGCGAGGGGCAGCAGGTTCTTAAATATGTTTAGGGATTACTACTTGTCTCAATTAGTCGAGGACCCAACTAGGGTTAAAACTACCCTGGATCTAGTAATTACTAATAATGTGGACATTATAACAAACACTAAAGTTGGGGAGACTTTGGGTAACAGTGATCACTATATGATCACATTCGACATCAGTTTCAGGAAACATAGCTACAGGGGTTCCACCAAAACTTTTAACTTTAACTTCAGTTAACTTTTAACTAATTTCAGTATGCTTAGATGTGCACTTAATGACATAGAGTGGGAGGTTCTGTTTAATAACAAGAACACTTCGGAAATGTGGGATGTTTTAAAAGGGTTGCTGGATAGCAATATTCATAACTTTATTCCCATGGGCATTAAACGCAGGAGTATTAAACTAAAACTGATGTGGCTTAACAAGAAGGTTAAGGCAGAAATGGATTTTAAAAAAAAGCGGGCTTTCAAAGCATTTAAATCTAATGGAAAGGAGGAGTCCTTCAAGTATTACAAGGAGTGTAATAAGAAATGCAAAAAAGCAATAAGAGCAGCTAAAATGGAAAATGAAAAGCAAAATCGCTAGAAAGTGTAAATACATAAACGGTAAAAGGTTAAAAAAGGAGAATATAGGTCCATTAAAAGATGAATTAGGAGAATTTATAAATGATGATGAAATAAAAGTGGAAATACTGAACAAATTCTTTTCATCAGTATTCACCAGTGAAGAACTGATGGTGGGAGTAGAGCATAACAATTGTGACAGTAATGATTCATGGTTAGATACTTGTTTAACCGAAGAAGTAGTCAGGGAGAGACTAAGCAAGATTAAGATTAATAAATCACCTGGTCCTGATGGACTACACCTGAGGGATCTTATGGAGCTTAGTTCACAACTAGCACGATCCCTATACTTGATTTTAAATAGTTCAATTAGATCAGGCATGGTACCGAAGGATTGGCGTATAGCTGAGGTATGCTTATTTAAAAAGGGATCCAAAAATCTTTCGGGAAACTACAGACCAGTTAGTTTAACATCTATAGTGGGGAAAATATTTGAAGGAATTCTAAGGGACGGCATACAGGAGTATCTACAGTCCGCTAGGATTATTAGCAAGAACCAGCATGGCTTTGTGAGGGACAGGTCATGTCAGACTAACTTAATTAGCTTCTACGAGGAAGTGAGCAATAATCTTGATCAAGGAAAAGCAGTGGATGTGGTCTTCGTAGATTTTGCAAAAGCCTTCGATACAGTTCCTCACAGGAGACTGATGATGAAATTAAAGGATCTTGGCCTAGGAAAAACTATTTGCACATGGATAAGCAGCTGGTTGGATAGCAGGGTACAGCGAGTAGTGGTCAACGGGAAGTCCTCAACCTGGTCCCCAGTAGTCAGCGGAATACCACAAGGGTCCATACTCGGACCACTACTGTTCAACATATTTATCAATGACCTAGAAATAGGCCTGGAAAGAACAGTGTCAATCTTTGCAGATGATACTAAACTGTGTAAGGTAATTAATTCAGAATTGGATGCAGAGTCCTTGCAGAATGATCTATCTAAACTTGAGCTCTGGGCTTCTAAATGGAAAATGAGGTTCAATACAGACAAATGCAAGGTTATGCATTTTGGGACTAAAAACAAACTTGCATCCTACATATTAAATGGGGAACGCCTAGGGGAAACAGAGTTGAAAAAAGATTTGGGGGTATTCATTGATAATAGGCTTAATAACCATACACAATGTCATAACGCAGTAAAGAAGGCAAGTAAGGTGCTAGCGTGCATAAAAAGGGGAATTGAGACAAGGGACTCGGATGTAATCGTGCCGCTGTATAAGGCATTGGTACGTCTGCACCTGGAATATTGTGTTCAGTTTTGGGCACCATTGTATAAAAAAAAAACATCAGTGAACTCGAAAGTGTTCAAAGGCGAGCTACTAAATTGATTAAAGGCCTAGAAGGACTGGACTATAAGGAAATACTTACTAGGCTGAATATGTATACACTAGAAAAGAGGCGCCTAAGAGGAGATATTATTAATATCTTCAAATATGTAAAGGGACATCACAAAGAGTTATCAGAGGAATTATTTATTAAAAGAACACAGTTTAGGACACGTGGGCACTCGCTGCGACTGGAGGAGAGAAAGTTCCGAACGCAACGGAGGAAAGGGTTCTTCACTGTTAGGGCAATCAGGATGTGGAATTCCCTGCAAGGGAAGGTGGTAATGGCGGACTCTGTAATTGGATTTAAAAAAGGAATTGATACATTTCTGAATGAAAAAGCTATCCAAGGTTATAATACTTGAAATATCAACGTGGTTAATCCGGAGGTAACATGAGTTGTAGTAGCTAACTAGTCATAAAACATTATTCAGCAAGTATGTAGAATCATCACAACTTAAAACAGGCTGAACACGATGGGCAATTTGCCTCTATTCAACCTCAAATACTATGTTACCTTGATGAACACCTTCGGTGCTGTGGAGAGGCCGAATGGCAGTGTCTGAAATCGATAGTGACAGAGGTACCGGCACTACCACTCCTGTATCCAGGAGGGATTGTACAACCAAGTGTAGAGCTTGTGCTTTTAACGGATCCGCAGGGATAACAGTTGTGCAAAACAGGCGAGGGGGACGTCTCTTGAAAAAGACTGCATACCCGTGAGAGACAGCTTCCCACACCCAGGTGTCTGAAGCGGTCTTTAACCAGGCCTGGGTGAACTGCAGAAGTCGGCCTCCCACCCTGGGGTCCCCCAGTGGGAGGCCCGCTCCATCATGCAGCAGACTTGTCTTGTTTGGAATCAGGATGACGGGCGGCCCAAGAATGTTTAGATTTAGGCTTAGTGGTTTTGGAAGCACGAGCCTGTCACGGATACGCCTGACCCTTTGCTTTACCTGAAGTTCGAAAGGAACGAAAGGTGGTACTCTTAGCCTTCGGAACAGAAGGATTAGTATTTGGAAGACACGCAGTCTTGGCAGTAGCCAACTCCGTTACAATCTTGCTCAGATCCTCCCCAAATAGGTTGTCTCCCTTAAAAGGGAGCACCTCCAAGGTCTTTTTAGAGTCCAAGTCCACCTTCCAGGACATCTACCACATAATTAGATGAGCCAGGATTGACGTAGTAGATGCCTTCTCTGCCATTACACCTTCATCAGAGGCCGCCTCCTGAATATAGTGGGAGGCTGTGGTAATATAAGACAGATATTGTCTGGTAGTGTCAGAAAAATCCTGAGGCAGCTCATCCTCAATTGCCTGAACCCATTGCAGCCCAGGAGGCTGCTATAGTGGGTCTATGTACAGCGCCAGTAAGGGAGTAAACAGACTTCAGGCAACCCTCCACACGCTTATCCGTCGGTTCCTTCAGTGAGGTGACAGTGGTGAAAGGCAGAGTAGATGACACCACAAGACAGGCAACATGAGAGTCCACCAGCGGTGGAGTTTCCCACTTGTTACTCAACTCCGCAGGGATAGGATAACGAGCTAGCATCTTTTTAGACAGGGAAAATTTCTTTCCTGGCGACGACCAGGATTCCTGACGTATGTCAATTATGTGGTCAGAATGTGGTAAGACTACTTTAGCAACCTTCTGACGTTTGACCTTTTCAGGTTTCTTAGACACAGTAGTAGGCTCAATGTCATCTATTTGAAGAATTACTGTAGCTTAATAGCCTCCACTAGGTCAGGAACATCAACATGGGTTGTAGATTTCTCATCAGAAGTGACTGTATCAGTGTCTGACGGATCAATATCTTCCCCATCCTCATCGGAAGAATTATCCGAAAAATTAGTGGATTGTAAGGAAGAAATAATAAGATTTTAAACCTACCGGCAAATCTTTTTCTCGAAGTCCGTAGAGGATGCTGGGGACTCCGTAAGGACCATGGGGATAGACGGGCTCCGCAGGAGACATGGGCACTTTAAGAAAGACTTTAAATCTGGTGTGCACTGGCTCCTCCCTCTATGCCCCTCCTCCAGACCTCAGTTAGAGAAACTGTGCCCAGAGGAGACGGACAGTACGAGGAAAGGATTTTTGTTAATCCAAGGGCAAGATTCATACCAGCCACACCAATCACACCGTATAACTTGTGATATACTATCCAGTTAACAGTATGAAAACGACATAGCATCAGTCCAAGACCGATGAGACTATAACATAACCCTTATTTAAGCAATAACTATATACAAGTCTTGCAGAAGTAGTCCGCACTTGGGACGGGCGCCCAACATCCTATACGGACTACGAGAAAAAGATTTACCGGTAGGTTTAAAATCTTATTTTCTCTTACGTCCTAGAGGATGCTGGGGACTCCGTAAGGACCATGGGGATTATACCAAAGCTCCCAAACGGGTGGGAGAGTGCGGATGACTCTGCAGCACCGATTGAGAAAACAGGAGGTCCTCCTCAGCCAGGGTACCAAACTTATAGAACTTTGCAAAGGAGTTTGAACCCGACCAAGTAGTAGCTCGGCACAGCTGTAGCGCCGAGACCTCTCTGGCAGCCGCCCAAGAAGAGCCCACCTTCCTAGTGGAATGGGCCTTGACCGATTTAGATAACGGCAATCCCGCTGTAGAATGCGCCTGCTGAATCGTGTTACAGATCCAGCGAGCGATAGTCTACTTTGAAGCAGGGGCACCAATCTTGTTGGTTGCATACATGACAAACAGTGCTTCTGTTTTTCTGACTGTAGCCGATCTGGCCACGTAAATTTTCAAAACCCTGACCACATCAAGGGACTCGGGATCCTCCAAGTCACGCATAGCCACAGGCACCACAATAGTTCATATGAAAGGATGCAACCACTTTTGGCAGGAATTGAGGACGGGTCCGCAATTCCGCTCTATCCATATGGAAAACCAGATAGGGGCTTTTATGTATAAAGCCGCTAATTCCGACACTCGCCTAGCCGAAGCCAAGGCTAATAACATGACCACCTTCCAAGTGAGATTTATCAACTCCACCATTTTAAGTGGTTCAAACCAGTGTGACTTAATGAAACTTAACATCACAATAAGGTCCCAAGGCATCACCGGAGGTACAAAAGGAGGCTGAATATGCAGTACTCCCTACACAAAAGTTTGTACTTCAGGGAGAGAGGCCAATTCCTTTTGAAAGAAAATGGATAAGGCCGAAATCTGAACCTTAATAGATCCTAATTTTAGGCCGAAATTCACTCCAGTTTGCAGGAAGTGAAGGAAACGGCCCAGATGGAATTCTTCCGTAGGAGCATTCCTGGCCTCACACCAAGAAACATTTTCGCCATATACGGTTATAATGTTTAGATGTCATGTCCTTCCTAGCCTTTATTAGCGTAGGAATGACCTCATCCGGAATACCCTTATCCGCTAGGATCCGGCGTTCAACCGCCATGCCGTCCAACGCAGCCACGGTAAGTCTTGGAATAGACATGGCCCCTGTTGCAACCGGTCCTGTCTTAGAGGAAGAGGCCACGATCTTCTGTGAGCATTTCCTGCAGATCCGGATACCAGGTCCTTCGTGGCCAATCTGGAACAATGAGGATTGTTCTCATTCCTCTCCCTCCTACCATTCTCAACACCTTGGGTATGAGAGGAAGAGGGGGAAATACATAGACCGACTGGAACACCCATGGTGTCACTAGGGCATCTACAGCTACTGCCTGAGGGTCTCTTGACCTGGTGCAATACCTCTGTAGCTTCTTGTTGAGGCGGGACGCCATCATATCTATCTGTGGCAGTTCCCACTGACTTGCAATCTGTGCGAAGGCTTCCTAAAGAAGTCCTCTCTTGGATGCAGGTCGTGTTAGCTGAGGAAGTCTGCTTCTCAGTTGTCCACTCCCGGAATGAACTGCTGAAAATGCGCTTACATGATTTTCCGCCCCGCAGAGAATCCTGGTGGCTTCTGCCATTTCCACTCTGCTCTTTGTGCCGCCTTGGCGGTTTACATGAGCCACTGCGGTGATGTTGTCTGACTGGATCAGAACCGGTAGGTCGCGAAGCAATGTTTCCGCTTGCCGAAGGGCATTGTATATGGCCCTCAGCTCCAGGATGTTGATTTGAATACAAGTTTTTTAACTTGACCCAAAGACCTTGGAAGTTTCTTCCCTGTGTGACTGCTCCCCCACTTCAGAGGCCCGCGTCCGTGACTACCAGAATCCAGTCCTGGATGGCGAACTTGCAACCCTGCAGCCACCATAGGAGAGACACCCTGGCCCTAGGGGACAGGGTGATTAACTGATGCATCTGTAGATGTGATCCGGACCACTTGTTCCGTAGATCCCATTGGAAAGTCCTCGCATGGAACCTGCTGAAGGGAATGGCCCCGTAAGATGCCACCATCTTTCCCAGGACCCGAGTGCAGTGATGCACTGACACCTGTTTTGGCTTTAATAGGTGTTCTACCAGAGTCATTAGTTCCTGGGCCTTCTCTATCGGAAGATAAACCCATTTCTGGTCCGTATTCAGAATCATACCCAAGAAGGGCAGACGAGTCATAGGAACCAACTGTGACTTCGGGATATTGAGAATCCAGACGAGTTGCTGTGACACCTTCAGCGAAAGTGACACGCTGTTCAACAACTGCTCTTTTGATCTCGCCCTTATTAGGAGATCGTCCAAGTATGGGATCATTGTGACTCCTTGCTTGCGTAGGAGCACCATCATTTCCGCCAATTACCCTGAAATTGGTAATGACAATACTGTACCGTAATTCTCAGGTACGCCTGATGGGGTGGATAAATGGGAACATGAAGGTATGCAGCCTTTATGTCTAGATACACCATAAAATCCCCCCTCTTCCAGGCTGGCGGACTTCTGTTCCTGGGAACTAGCTGTGCCCTGCGCCCTTACCTCTGGTAAGAAAGGACGCTCCTCGTACTTTCTTGTTTTTCTGCGACCGAAAGGACTGCATTTGATAATGTCGTGCTTTCGTAGGCTGTGAGGGAATATAAGGCAAAAGATCAGATTTACTAGCTATAGCTGTGGAGACCAGGTCCGAGAGCCCTTCTCCACACAATTCCTCACCCTTGTAAGGTAAAACCTCCATATGCCTCTTTTAGTCGGCATCACCTGTTCAGTGCATGTTCCACAGGACACGTCTAGCAGAAATCGACATAGCGTTGACTCTAGAACCCAGTAGACCAATGTCTCTTTGAGCATGTCTTATATATAAGACAGCATCTTTTATATATCCTAGGGTCAATAACATGGTATCCTTATCTAAGGTTTCAATCTCCGCTGATAAGGTATCTGTCCACGCTGCTACAGCGCTATAAACCCCTGCCGACACAATCGCCGGTCTGAGTAGTGTACCAGAATGTGTGTAAATGGACTTCAAAGTACTTTTCTGCATGCTATCTGCAGGATCCCTGAGGGTAGCTGTATCTTGGTATGTCAGCGCTACCTTTTGGGGAAACGTGTCAACGCCTTGTCCACCCTATGGGAGGATTCCCATCGTATCCTGGCCCTAGCAGGGAAAGGATACGCCATGAGAATTCTTTTGGGAAACTGCAGTTTCTTGTCTGGAAATTCCCGCTCTTTTTCACACAATTCATTTGGTTCATGAGAGGGGGGAAATGTTATGTCATCTTTTTTCCCCTTAAACATGTGTACCCTCGTGTCAGGGACAGACGGGTCATCAGTGATATGCAAAACATCTTTTATTACAATAATCATATATTGAATACTTTTCTGCCAGTTTTGGCTGTAACTTTGCATCATCGTACTCGACACTGGAGTCAGACTCCGTGTTGGTATCAGTGTCTATTATTTTGGATAGTGGGCGTTTTGAGACTGAAGGTCCCTGCGACATAGGGACAGACATGGGTAGATTCCCTGTCTGTTCTCTAATCTTTTGTGCAATAAATTTACCTCAGCACTTAATTCCACATATCCAGTCAGGTGTCGGCGTTGTCGACGGAGACACCACACACACACATTTGCTACATCTCCTCCTTAGAAGAGCCTTTTACCTCAGACATCTCGACACACACGTACCGACACACCACACACTCAGGGAATCCTCTTATCTGAAGACAGTTCCCCCACAAGGCCCTTTGGAGAGACAGAGAGAGAAAGTATGCCAGCACACACCCAGCGCTAATACCCCAGGAAAAACACACAATGTGTTTACCCAGTAGCGCTGTAATACTATTATTTGCTGCCAATTATGTGCCCCCCCCCCCCTCTTCTCTGAAACCCCTTCACCGTGGATAAGTAGGGGAGAGTCCGGGGAGCTTCCTCTCAGCTGTGCTGTGGAGAAAATGGCGCTGGTGAGTGCTGAGGGAGAAGCCCCGCCCCCTCGACGGCGGGCTTCTGTCCCGCTTAAATACAATAAAAACTGGCGGGGGCTCTTCATATATACAGTGCCTAGCTGTATATATATATATATATATATATATATATATATATATATATATATATATATATATATCTTTTGCCAGAAATGAGGTTTATATTGCTGCCCAGGGCGTCCCCCCCTGCGCCCTGCACCCTTACAGTAACTGCCGTGTGTGAGGTGTGTGGGAGCAATGGCACACAGCTGCACTGCTGTGCGTTACCTCAGTGAAGATCATGAAGTCTTCTGCCGCCTCTGAAGTCTTCTTTTCTTCTCATACTCACCCGGCTTCTATCTTCTGGCTCTGTGAGGAGGACGGCGGCGCGGCTCCGGGACGAACTCCAGGGTGAAACCTGTGTTCTGACTCCCTCTGGAGCTAATGGTGTCCAGTAGCCTAAGAAGCAGAGCCTTGAAACTCACAGAAGTAGGCCTGCTTCTCTCCCTCAGTCCCTCGATGCAGGGAGTCTGTTGCCAGCAGGCTCCCTGAAAATAAAAAATCTAACAAATATACTTTGTCAGAAAGCTCAGGAGAGCTCTCTGAAAAGCAACCAGTCTCCATTGGGCACAGTATCAAACTGAGGTTTGTTTGCTCAATCAGTGCTGCAGAGTCATCCCCGCACTCTCCCACCCGTTTGGGAGCTTTGGTATAATCCCCATGGTCCTTACAGAGTCCCCAGCATCCTCTAGGACGTAAGAGAAAATAGGATTTTAAACCTACCGGTAAATCTTTTTCTCGTAGTCCGTATAGGATGCTGGGCGCCCGTCCCAAGTGCGGACTACTTCTGCAAGACTTGTATATAGTTATTGCTTAAATAAGGGTTATGTTATAGTCTCATCGGTCTTGGACTGATGCTATGTCGTTTTCATACTGTTAACTGGATAGTATATCACAAGTTATACGGTGTGATTGGTGTGGCTGGTATGAATCTTGCCCTTGGATTAACAAAATAAGAATTTACTTACCGATAATTCTATTTCTCATAGTCCGTAGTGGATGCTGGGGACTCCGTAAGGACCATGGGGAATAGCGGCTCCGCAGGAGACTGGGCACATCTAAAGAAAGCTTTAGGACTAACTGGTGTGCACTGGCTCCTCCCCCTATGACCCTCCTCCAAGCCTCAGTTAGGATACTGTGCCCAGACGAGCGTACACAATAAGGAAGGATTTTGAATCCCGGGTAAGACTCATACCAGCCACACCAATCACACCGTATAACTTGTGATCTGAACAGTATGATAACAGAGGAGCCTCTGAAAAGATGGCTCCCAACAATAATAACCCGATTTTTGTAACAATAACTATGCACAAGTATTGCAGACAATCCGCACTTGGGATGGGCGCCCAGCATCCACTACGGACTATGAGAAATAGAATTATCGGTAAGTAAATTCTTATTTTCTCTAACGTCCTAAGTGGATGCTGGGGACTCCGTAAGGACCATGGGGATTATACCAAAGCTCCCAAACGGGCGGGAGAGTGCGGATGACTCTGCAGCACCGAATGAGAGAACTCCAGGTCCTCCTCAGCCAGGGTATCAAATTTGTAGAATTTAGCAAACGTGTTTGCCCCTGACCAAGTAGCTGCTCGGCAAAGTTGTAAAGCCGAGACCCCTCGGGCAGCCGCCCAAGATGAGCCCACTTTCCTTGTGGAACGGGCTTTTACAGATTTTAGCTGTGGCAGGCCTGCCACAGAATGTGCAAGCTGAATTGTACTACAAATCCAACGAGCAATAGTCTGCTTAGAAGCAGGAGCACCCAGCTTGTTGGGTGCATACAGGATAAACAGCGAGTCAGATTTCCTGACTCCAGCCGTCCTGGAAATATTTTCAGGGCCCTGACAACATCCAGCAACTTGGATTCCTCCAAGTCCCTAGTAGCCGCAGGCACCACAATAGGTTGGTTCAGGTGAAAACGCTGGAACCACCTTAGGGAGAAACTGAGGACGAGTCCTCAATTCCGCCCTGTCCGAAAGGAAAATCAGATAAGGGCTTTTACAGGATAAAGCCGCCAATTCTGACACGCGCCTGGCCCAGGCAAGGGCCAACAGCATGACCACTTTCCATGTGAGATATTTTAACTCCACAGATTTAAGTGGTTCAAACCAATGTGACTTTTGGAACCCAAACTACATTGAGATCCCAAATTGCCACTGGAGGCACAAAAGGAGGCTGTATATGCAGTACCCCTTTTACAAACGTCTAAACTTCAGGGACTGAAGATAGTTCTTTTTTTTTTTTTTTGGAAGAAAATTGACAGGGCCGAAATCTGAACCTTAATGGACCCCAATTTCAGGCCCATAGACACTCCTGTTTGCAGGAAATGTAGGAATCGACCCAGTTGAATTTCCTCCGTCGGGCCTTACTGGCCTCGCACTACGCAACATATTTTCGCCAATTGCGGTGATAATGTTTTTGCGGTTACATCCTTCCTGGCTTTAGATCAGGATATGGATGACTTCATCCGGAAAGCCTTTTTTCCTTCAGGATCCGGTGTTAAACCGGCATGCCGTCAAAAACGCAGCCGCGGTAAGTCTTGGAACAGACAGGGTCCTTGCTGGAGCAGGTCCCTTCTTAGAGGTAGAGGCCACGGATCCTTCGTGAGCATCTCTTGAAGTTCCGGTTACCAAGTCCTTCTTGGCCAATCCGGAGCCACGAATATAGTGCTTTCTCCTCTCCATCTTATCAATCTCAGTACCTTGGGTATGAGAGGCAGAGGAGGGAACACATACACTGACTGGTACACCCACGGTGTTACCAGAGCGTCTACAACTATTGCCTGAGGGTCTCTTGACCTGGCGCAATACCTGTCGAGTTTTTTAATCATGTGGACGACTTCTGGGTGAAGTCCCCACTCTCCCGGGTGGAGGTCGTGCTGAGGAAGTCTGCTTCCCAGTTGTCCACTCCCGGAATGAATACTGTTGACAGTGCTATCACATGATTTTCCGCCCAGCGAAGAATCCCTGCAGCTTCTGCCATTGCCCTCCTGCCTCTTGTGCCACCCTGTCTGTTTACGTGGGTGACTGCCATGATGTTGTCCGACTGGATCAACACCGGCTGACCTTGAAGCAGAGGTCTTGCTAAGCTTAGAGCATTGTAAATGGCCCTTAGCTTCAGGATATTTATGTGAAGTGATGTATCCAGGCTTGACCCTAAGCCCTGAGTATTCCTTCCCTGTGTGACTGCTCCCCAGCCTTGCAGGCTGGCATCCGTGGTCACCAGGACCCAGTCCTGAATGCCGAATCTGCGGCCCTCTAGAAGATGAGCACTCTGCAACCACCACAGGATGGATACCCTTGTCCTTGGTGACAGGGTTATCCGCTGATGCATCTGAAAATGCGACCTGGACCATTTGTCCAGTAGGTTCCACTGGAAAGTTCTTGCGTGGAATCTAACGAATGGGATTGCTTCGTAGGAAGCCACCATTTTTACCCAGAACCCTTGTGCATTGATGCACTGAGACTTGGTTCGGTTTTAGGAGGTTCCTGACTAGCTCGGATAACTCCCTGGCTTTCTCTTCCGGGAGAAACACCTTTTTTCTGGACTGTGTCCAGGAACATCCCTAGGAAACAGAAGACAAGTCGTCGGAACCAGCTGCGATTTTGGAATATTGAGAATCCAATCGTGCTGCCGCAACACTACCTGAGATAGTGCTACACCGACTTCCAACTGTTCCCTGGATCTTACCCTTATCAGGGAATCGTCCAAGTAAGGGATAACTAAAATTCCCTTCCTTCGAAGGGATATCATTTCGGCCATTACCTTGGTAAAGGCAGCGTCTGAACTGATAGTGACAGTTCTGTACCATAACCTGAGGTACCCTTGGTGAGAAGGGTAAATTTTGACATGAAGGTAAGCATCCTTGATGTCCCGAGACATCATGTAGTCCCCTTCTTCCAGGTTCGCAATCACTGCTCTGAGTGACTCAATCTTGAATTTGAACCTCTGTATGTAAGTGTTCAAAGATTTTAGATTTTAGATTTAGATTTAGAATCGGTCTCACCGAGCCGTCTGGCTTCGGTACCACAATAGTGTGGAATAATACCCCGTTCCCTGTTGCAGGAGGGGTACCTTGATTATCACCTGCTGGGAATACAGCTTGTGAATGGCTTCCAAAACTGCCTCCCTGTCAGAGGGAGACGTCGGTAAAGCCGACTTTTGGAAACGGCGAGGGGGAGACGTCTCGAATTCCAATATGTACCCTTGAGATATTACCTGAAGGATCCAGGGGTCTACTTGCGAGTGAGCCCACTGCGCACTGAAATTCATTGAGAACGGGCCCCCACCGTGCCTGAGCTTGTAAGGCCCTAGCGTCATACTGAGGGCTTGGCAGAGGCGGGAAAGGGTTTCTGTTCCTGGGAACTGGCTAATCTCTTCAGCCTTTTTCCTCTCCCTCTGTCACGAGCAGAAAAGAGGAACCTTTTGTCCGCTTGCCCACAAAGGACTGCGCCTGATAATACGGCGTCTTATTTTGAGAGGCGACCTGGGGTACAAACGTGGATTTCCCAGTTGTTGCCGTGGCCACCAGGTCTAAAAGACCGACCCCAAATGTCCCTTTTCAAAGGCAATACTTCCAAATGCCGTTTGGAATCCGCATCACCTGACCATTTTACTGGTAGAATTGGACAACGCACTTATACTTGATGCCAGTCGGCAAATATTCCGCTGTGCATCATGCATATATAGAAATGCATCTTTTAAATGCTCTATAGGCAATAATATACTATCCTTATCTAGGATATCAATATTTCCAGTCAGGGAATCCGACCATGCCAACCCAGCACTGCACCTCCAGGCTGAGGCGATTGCTGGTCGCAGTATAACACCAGTATGTGTGTGAATACATTTTTGGATACCCTCCTGCTTTCTATCAGCAGGATCCTTAAGGGCGGCCATCTCATGAGAGGGTAGAGCCCTTGTTCTTACAAGCGTGTGAGCGCCTTATCCCCCCTAGGGGGAGTTTCCCAACGCACCCTAACCTCTGGCGGGAAAGGGTATACACCAATACTTTTTAAGAAATTATCAATTGTTATCGGGGGGAAACCCACGCATCATCACACACCTCATTTTATTTCTCAGATTCAGGAAAACTACAGGTAGTTTTTCCCTCACCGAACATAATACCCCTTTTTGGTGGTACTCGTATTATCAGAAATGTATAAAACATTTTCCATTGCCTCAATCATGTAACGTGTGGCCCTACTGGAAATCACGGTTGTCTCTTCACCGTCGACACAGGAGTCAGTATCCGTGTCGGCGTCTGTATCTGCCATCTGAGGTAACGGGCGCTTTAGAGCCCCTGACGGCCTATGAGACGTCTGGACAGGCACAAGCTGAGTAGCCGGCTGTCTCATGTCAACCACTGTTTTTTTATACAGAGCTGACACTGTCACGTAATTTTCAACAGTACATCCACTCAGGTGTCGACCCCCTAGGTGGTGACATCACGGTTACAGACACTCTGCTCAGTCTCCACATCATTTTTCTCCTCATACATGTCGACACAAACGTACCGACACACAGCACACACACAGGGAATGCTCTGATAGAGGACAGGACCCCACTAGCCCTTTGGGGAGACAGAGGGAGAGTATGCCAGCACACACCAGAGCGCTATATATATATATATATATATATATATATATATATACACACATACACACACACACACACACACAGGGATAACCTTATATAAGTGTTTTTCCCCTTATAGCTGCTGTATGTTTTAATACTGCGCCTAATTAGTGCCCCCTCTCTTTTTTCAACCCTTTCTGTACTGTAGTGACTGCAGGGAAGAGCCAGGGAGCATCCCTCCAACTGAGCTGTGAGGGAAATGGCGCCAGTGTGCTGAGGAGATAGGCTCCGCCCCCTTTTCGGCGGCCTTATCTCCCGTTTTTCTGTATATTCTGGCAGGGGTTAAATGCATCCATATAGCCCAGGAGCTATATGTGATGTATTTTTTTTGCCATGTAAGGTATTTTTATCATGTTTTATTGCGTCTCAGGGCGCCCCCCCCAGCGCCCTGCACCCTCAGTGACCGGAGTATGAAGTGTGCTGAGAGCAATGGCGCACAGCTGCAGTGCTGTGCGCTACCTTATTGAAGACAGGAACGTCTTCTGCCGCCGATTTTTCCGGACCTCTTCGCTCTTCTGGCTCTGTAAGGGGGCCGGCGGCGCGGCTCCGGGACCCATCCAGGCTGGGCCTGTGATCGTCCCTCTGGAGCTAATGTCCAGTAGCCAAGAAGCCCAATCCACTCTGCACGCAGGTGAGTTCGCTTCTTCTCCCCTTAGTCCCTCGATGCAGTGAGCCTGTTGCCAGCAGGTCTCACTGAAAATAACAAACCTAAACTAAAACTTTCACTAAGAAGCTCAGGAGAGCCCCTAGTGTGCACCCTTCTCGTCGGGCACAGAAATCTAACCGAGGCTTGGAGGAGGGTCATAGGGGGAGGAGCCAGTGCACACCAGTTAGTCCTAAAGCTTTCTTTAGATGTGCCCAGTCTCCTGCGGAGCCACTATTCCCCATGGTCCTTACGGAGTCCCCAGCATCCACTTAGGACGTTAGAGAAAAATCCTTTCCTCATACTGTCCATCTCCTCTGGGCACAGTTTCTCTAACTGAGGTCTGGAGGAGGGGCATAGAGGGAGGAGCCAGTGCACACCAGATCTAAAGTCTTTCTTAAAGTGCCCATGTCTCCTGCGGAGCCAGTCTATCCCCATGGTCCTTACGGCGTCCCCAGCATCCTCTAGGACACTAGAGAAAGCCCGTTTAGATGACTCCTTGACCCAAGAGCGGCGTGGGGTAGACTTTTGTCTAACCAAGGATTGATTTAACTGTTGTAATTGGGTAAACAGAGTATCCGCCCAGGGTGGATTAACTACCGGGACAATATGTGGCTGCAAGGGCACTGGTGGTCCCACAGGCCCCCTGTGGGACCACCAGTGCCATTGCAGCCACAGATTGTCCCGGTAGTTAGTACACTTGTGAGACGTGTCACAAGTGTACTCAGCATACTTGAGAACGCTGCCCAAGGTGGGACCTGATTGCCCACAGGTGCTGCAGGTTGACTGGGTTTATGGCACTCAGCGCCTGAACCAGCAGCTAAAACTTGCCCCTCAGGTAAATCTGTGGTGCCAGTACTGCAGGATGCAGAAGCGTCCGCGGATTTCCCGCCCTGTGTGGCAGACATTATAAGGAATGTAGCCTTAGGGAGTAACAGTACAATATAGCCAGACAAACACAATACCAGGAAACAAAACTTGTGTTCTGTATTTACTGTCACATAACGTAAAACAGAAGATTTAAGCGATATGAAGTGACTGAAACACACAGTAGAAATACCAAATTGTATATTCTGTGTAACAGTGTGTGTGTGTGTGTGTGTGTGTGTGTGTGTGTGTGTGTGTGTGTGTGTGTGTGTGTGTGTGTGTGTGTGTGACCCTGTCGCACCTAGCCCCTCAGGGTACAGAATACAGTGATACAAATAAGTGATACAGGAAAATGGAATCCCCCACAACAGCTACAGTCACACGTACAATGCAGTAGTTATTACATATAAACAATAAAACTGCACTGGACTAGTAAATTTACATATAACTATGTATGAGTATGGATATAACACTGCACAGTAGATACTGGATGTATATCACAGAATACTTGTACTAAATATTCAGATAGCAGTACACTTGTTCTTAGCCAATACTGTCTAAAATGACATGTGGAATACATTAGTGCCTGTAAATGCACAGCGCTGATGAGACAGGCGGCTTTACAGAGGAGACAGTGCCCAGCAGTGTCGTAGATCAGCCCAGCTAGTAGTGAAGAGGGCGTCAAAATCTCTGTCAGGGAGTGAGGGAGAGTGAAATGCAGCTCCAGGGCAGGAACACCAGCAGTAGATGACGCCCGGAGCTGAGGTAGAGGCTACAGGTCAGCGCCTTATCCCCTATGCTGGTCCTCACCACCGGGTACTGTGGAGCCTATATCAAACGGATTTTAGTAAATCCAACCTGTGCCCCCTTGCCCTGGTGGATATAGTGGGGTCCCTGCGCAGTACAGTGTCCACACCAGTGGTTCAGTCCGTCTCCTGGGACCGCGAACGGACCGCGCTTTATGGACGGGTCCAACCTAGGGTACCCTCTTACCTCCTCCCTGATGTGCAGCCACGCGATCCTGGAGAGAGTCAGCGGTGATGTGCCTGATGATTGGTGCGCCTCCGCTGCATGTACCCGGGAACCCTGCCACAGGAGTATGCAGCGTTGCTGGGGGAGGTGATGGAGTCACAGCACAGCATGTCATAAAGACACAGAAGGTGCTGTGGCCCTTGAAGTCTTCTTAAAAGCTTTTTTCAGAGCTGCCTAGCACAGCCCCACCTATTAGTGACCTGTTCTGTAGGCACCAACTTACAAACTGAGCTCCAGTGCCTGGAGGTGGGGTTATAGAGGAGGCGGTGCAATGCATCCTTGGAACAGTCAAAGCTTTAGGCTATTGGTGCCTCGGATCAAGATCCAACACTACACCCCCGATGTATTCCCTGTGGAATACCAGTGTACCCCGCTGTAGAAATAACAAAGTAATAAAGAGTTCAAGTCAGTTAGTTTCAAGGTGAATTAAAGTGAGGAGGAAATGGTTACTATTAAACAGTTATACTTGCGTAACAGTGAGCGTGGAACCTATAAGAATGTAAAGTCTTTCTGATCACGGAGGAGGGACGGATCAGAGATACCTTGGTATCGAGCACCTACTTTGTTAGATTCATTCAGATACGCCTAACCATCAACTGGATCAGTGAAGTCAGCCTAAGTGTCTCCCAGGAAAAGACGAAGTCTCTCCAGATAGATTAGGGTAAACTTCTTTTTGTCACGAACAAGATGCGAGCAGATGGGAGAAAAGGCTTTCCAGGCCCTTGTGAGTTCCACTGAGAAGTCCTGGAATAGGAGCAGCTTTTTACCTTCCTATTTTTCCGTTTTCTCAAAATATCCAAATAGCAAGCTTGTGAAGATAATTTAAACACTTGAAGATGTTAACCCTTGGGCAGTTATCGGATTGTCTGGGTGTGGGACCAATTCTGTGAACACGCTCAATCCCTAAATCGCGACATTCATCTTCAATCCCCAAGATAGTGGGATGGGTTATTTTCACAAATTGCACCAACTCTGGACCGTTAACTGATTCAGGTAATCCGACCATCCAGGGATTACTTCTCTATGACCTATTCTCAATGTCATCAAGTTTATTCCATAGATGGAAATTCTCATTCTTGAGATCACTAACGGTACATTGTAAATCTGGCATGTCATGGCAAATACCACCAATGCGTTGTTCATTAACTGAGACACGCTGCGATAATTGCTGAGGCTGGGTGGTAATATCATCTATAGCCTGGTTTAATAGTGGACCCACAGTTGATTTGATGGCATCCACCACATCTGCATATGATACAAGGGCATCTAGAGTATGCTGCACCAGCGGGAAATCATTGACCTAAGAAGTGCTGCGGCTTTCTTAGAAGCCAGGTGGGCTGCCTGTGTTCCTGCATCCGGCACCATATTGGTACCGGCACAGCATCTCTGCTGTGACGGCTGCGGTGAAGCGGGGCCGGACGGAGTCGATAGGAATTTATCCAAACAGCGGCGTTAAGCTCACCTAGTAGTGCGGGAGGTGAGGAAGCCCTTTTGGAGACTTCCAGCAGCCTTGAGAGGGGTATATACACCGGGATCGTTGAGGGGCAGAACAGGGCAGCAGCTCACCCCATGCAGCAAGAACCGGAAGTCGATCAATTTAAACATGTTTAATATTCCCAGACCAGGCTGTTATGGGATGAGGACATTGAGGCAGTATGTTGCAGATGCAAATGGGACATTACTCTTGTACAATATAACTGATGTACCAAATTATTTCTCTTGATTTTACTCTACGGTAGGCGGTGGGCAAAATATGTCCCACAAACCAATCCTACCTGAACCGCTGCCTCCCACCACCGTGCAATGACAAGTGGACCAAGTGGCTGCTTGTCATTGCGCTACTATAGCTCCAAGCTATTGGGGACCACCGCTGAGTCAGGCACTAGTGTAGCTGAATAGAAGGACCTTGTCGGTGCCAGACGATGTTGGGGGTGGAGCCAAAAGCAGGAATCAGAAGCGGGAGATTTAAATGCAGCTGATGCACTGACTGCAGTGGTGGCCTGGACTGGTGACAGGATCAGTAAGGTACCATGTCTGTGGGGCATCAGTGTTTGTATGGCTAACCAGTGTCAGCGGGGAGGGGGTTCTAAGTCTGCCCAGCATGGGTGTGGAGCTAAGTGTGCAAAGGGAGGAGACAGAGCTTGTATCTGTGGCCAAGGTGGGAGGGAGGCAAACTGGTAACTGTGGCCAAGGTGGGAGGGAGGCAAACTGGTAACTGTGGCCAAGGTGGGAGGGAGGCAAAATGGTAACTGTGGCCAAGGTGGGAGAGAGGCAAACTGGTAGCTGTGCCCAAGGTGGGAGGGAGGCAAACTGGTAGCTGTGCCCAAGGTGGGAGGGAGGCACTGGTAGCTGTGCCCAAGGTGGGAGGGAGGCAAACTGGTAGCTGCGCCCAAGGTGGGAGGGAGGCGAACTGGTAACTGTGCCCAAGGAGGGAGGCGAACTGGTAACTGTGCCCAAGGAGGGAGGCGAACTGGTAACTGTGCCCAAGGAGGGAGGCGAACTGGTAACTGTGCCCAAGGAGGGAGGCGAACTGGTAACTGTGCCCAAGGAGGGAAGGAGGGGGGGCTGGTAACTGTGCCCAAGGAAGGATGGAGGAAGGGGGATGGGAGCTGGTAACTGTGGCCAAGGAGGGAGGGGAGCTGGTAACTTTGCCCAAGGAGGGAGGGAGGGAGGGAGAGGAGCTGGTAACTCTGCTGAAGGAGGGGAGGGTGTCAGGAAGCTGGTAATTGTGCCCAAGGAGGCAGGGGAGCTTGTAACTGTGCACCAGGAAGCTGGAAGGGAGAGGGGAAGGAGCTGGTAACTGCGCCCAAGGAGGGGGGGAGAGAGAGGAGCTGCTAATACACTGGATGCTGTTTCTTTGTTTTCAGCACTCTATTATTATTATTTTTTAATTACTGGCTTATAGTGGTTTCTGTATCTGAATGAAGATCTCCTATTTATTTTATTTAGACATTTCTATCTATTTTTGCCTATCCCAATTAGTAATAGATTAATAAAAATAAGAATTTACTTACCGATAATTCTATTTCTCGGAGTCCGTAGTGGATGCTGGGGTTCCTGAAAGGACCATGGGGAATAGCGGCTCCGCAGGAGACAGGGCACAAAAAGTAAAGCTTTACGATCAGGTGGTGTGTACTGGCTCCTCCCCCCATGACCCTCCTCCAAGCCTCAGTTAGGTACTGTGCCCGGACGAGCGTACACAATAAGGAAGGATTTATGAATCCCGGGTAAGACTCATACCAGCCACACCAATCACACCGTACAACCTGTGATCTAAACCCAGTTAACAGTATGATAACAGCGGAGCCTCTGAAAAGATGGCTCACAACAATAATAACCCGATTTTTGTAACTATGTACAAGTAATGCAGATAATCCGCACTTGGGATGGGCGCCCAGCATCCACTACGGACTCCGAGAAATAGAATTATCGGTAAGTAAATTCTTATTTTCTCTATCGTCCTAGTGGATGCTGGGGTTCCTGAAAGGACCATGGGGATTATACCAAAGCTCCCAAACGGGCGGGAGAGTGCGGATGACTCTGCAGCACCGAATGAGAGAACTCCAGGTCCTCCTTAGCCAGGGTATCAAATTTGTAGAATTTTACAAACGTGTTCTCCCCCGACCACGTAGCCGCTCGGCAGAGTTGTAATGCCGAGACCCCTCGGGCAGCCGCCCAAGAAGAACCCACCTTCCTTGTGGAGTGGGCTTTTACCGATTTTGGCTGTGGCAGGCCTGCCACAGAATGTGCAAGCTGAATCGTACTACAAATCCAGCGAGCAATAGTCTGCTTAGACGCAGGAGCGCCCAACTTGTTGGGAGCATATAGTATAAACAGCGAGTCAGATTTCCTGACTCCAGCTGTCCTTGAAATGTATATTTTTAAAGCTCTGACAACGTCCAACAACTTGGAGTCCTCCAAGTCGCTTGTAGCCGCAGGCACTACAATAGGTTGGTTCAGATGAAATGCTGACACCACCTTAGGGAGAAAATGCGGACGAGTCCGCAGTTCTGCCCTGTCCGAATGGAAAATCAGATATGGGCTTTTGTAAGATAAAGCTGCCAGTTCTGACACTCTCCTGGCCGAAGCCAGGGCTAGTAGCATGGTCACTTTCCATGTGAGATATTTCAAATCCACAGTTTTTAGTGGTTCAAACCAATGAGATTTGAGAAAGTCCAAAACAACATTGAGATCCCACGGTGCCACTGGAGGCACCACAGGGGGCTGTATATGCAGCACTCCCTTAACAAAAGTCTGGACTTCAGGAACTGAAGCCAATTCTTTTTGGAAGAAAATCGACAGGGCCGAAATTTGAACCTTAATAGATCCCAATTTGAGACCCATAGACAATCCTGATTGCAGGAAATGTAGGAATCGACCCAGTTGAAATTCCTCCGTCGGAGCACTCCGATCCTCGCACCACGCAACATATTTTCGCCAAATGCGGTGATAATGTTGCGCGGTTACTTCCTTCCTTGCTTTAATCAAAGTAGGAATGACTTCTTCCGGCATGCCTTTTTCCTTTAGGATCCGGCGTTCAACCGCCATGCCGTCAAACGCAGCCGCGGTAAGTCTTGAAACAGACAGGGACCCTGCTGAAGCAAGTCCCTTCTCAGAGGTAGAGGCCACGGATCTTCCGTGATCATCTCTTGAAGTTCCGGGTACCAAGTCCTTCTTGGCCAATCCGGAACCACTAGTATCGTTCTTACGCCTCTTTGCCGTATAATTCTCAATACTTTTGGTATGAGAGGCAGAGGAGGAAACACATACACCGACTGGTACACCCAAGGCGTTACCAGCGCGTCCACAGCTATTGCCTGCGGATCTCTTGACCTGGCGCAATACCTGTCCAGTTTTTTGTTGAGGCGAGACGCCATCATGTCCACCATTGGTCTTTCCCAACGGGTTACCAGCATGTGGAAAACCTCTGGATGAAGTCCCCACTCTCCCGGGTGAAGGTCGTGTCTGCTGAGGAAGTCTGCTTCCCAGTTGTCCACTCCCGGGATGAACACTGCTGACAGTGCTATCACATGATTCTCTGCCCAGCGAAGAATCCTTGCAGCTTCTGCCATTGCACTCCTGCTTCTTGTGCCGCCCTGTCTGTTCACATGGGCGACTGCCGTGATGTTGTCCGACTGGATCAACACCGGTTTTCCTTGAAGCAGAGGTTCTGCCTGGCTTAGAGCATTGTAGATTGCTCTTAGTTCCAGAATGTTTATGTGAAGAGACGTTTCCAGGCTCGACCACACACCCTGGAAGTTTCTTCCTTGTGTGACTGCTCCCCAGCCTCTCAGGCTGGCGTCCGTGGTCACCAGGATCCAATCCTGTATGCCGAATCTGCGGCCCTCCAATAGATGAGCACTCTGCAACCACCACAGAAGAGATACCCTTGTCCTTGGAGACAGGGTTATCCGCTGGTGCATCTGAAGATGCGACCCTGACCATTTGTCCAACAGATCCCTCTGGAAAATTCTTGCGTGGAATCTGCCGAATGGAATTGCTTCGTAAGAAGCCACCATTTTTCCCAGGACTCTTGTGCATTGATGTACAGACACCTTTCCTGGTTTTAGGAGGTTCCTGACAAGCTCGGATAACTCCTTGGCTTTTTCCTCCGGGAGAAAAACCTTTTTCTGAACCGTGTCCAGAATCATCCCTAGGAACAGCAGACGTGTTGTCGGAATTAACTGGGATTTTGGAATATTCAGAATCCACCCGTGCTGTTTTAGCACTTCTTGAGACAGTGCTAATCCCATCTCTAGCTGTTCTCTGGACCTTGCCCTTATTAGGAGATCGTCCAAGTATGGGATAATTAATACGCCTTTTCTTCGAAGAAGAATCATCATCTCGGCCATTACCTTGGTAAAGACCCGAGGTGCCGTGGATAATCCGAACGGCAGCGTCTGAAACTGATAGTGACAGTTCTGTACGACGAACCTGAGGTACCCCTGGTGTGAGGGGTAAATTGGAACGTGGAGATACGCATCCTTGATGTCCAAGGATACCATAAAATCCCCTTCTTCCAGGTTCGCTATCACTGCTCTGAGTGACTCCATCTTGAACTTGAACTTCTTTATGTACAGGTTCAAGGATTTCAGATTTAGAATAGGTCTTACCGAGCCATCCGGCTTCGGTACCACAAATAGAGTGGAATAATACCCCTTTCCTTGTTGTAAAAGGGGTACCTTGACTATCACCTGCTGAGAGTACAGCTTGTGAATGGCTTCCAAGACCGTCACCCTGTCGGAGGGGGACGTTGGTAAAGCAGACTTCAGGAAACGGCGAGGTGGATCCGTCTCTAGTTCCAACCTGTACCCCTGAGATATTATCTGCAGGATCCAGGGATCTACCTGCGAGTGAGCCCACTGCGCGCTGAAATTCTTGAGACGACCCCCCACCGCCCCCGAGTCCGCTTGAGAAGCCCCAGCGTCATGCTGAGGCTTTTGTTGAAGCGGGGGAGGGCTTCTGTTCCTGGGAAGGAGCTGCCTGTTGCTGTCTCTTCCCCCTTCCTCTGCCTCGTGGCAGATATGAATATCCCTTTGCTCTCTTGTTTTTAAAGGAACGAAAGGGCTGCGGTTGAAAAGTCGGTGTCTTTTTCTGTTGGGGAGTGACTTGAGGTAAAAAGGTGGATTTCCCGGCTGTAGCCGTGGCCACCAAATCCGATAGACCGACACCAAATAACTCCTCCCCTTTATACGGCAAAACTTCCATATGCCGTTTTGAGTCCGCATCGCCTGACCACTGTCGCGTCCATAAACTTCTTCTGGCCGAAATGGACATAGCACTTACCCGTGATGCCAGTGTGCAGATATCCCTCTGTGCATCACGCATATAAAGAAATGCATCCTTTATTTGCTCTAAAGACAGTAAAACATTGTCCCTATCCAGGGTATCAATATTTTCAATCAGGGACTCTGACCAAGCTACCCCAGCACTGCACATCCAGGCTGTCGCTATAGCTGGTCGTAGTATAACACCTGTATGTGTGTATATACTTTTTTGGATATTTTCCATCCTCCTATCTGCTGGATCTTTAAGTGCGGCCGTCTCAGGAGAGGGTAACGCCACTTGTTTTGATAAGCGTGTGAGCGCCTTGTCCACCCTAGGAGGTGTTTCCCAGCGCGCCCTAACCTCTGGCGGGAAAGGGTATAAAGCCAATAACTTCTTTGAAATTAGCATTTTTTTATCGGGGGCAACCCACGCTTCATCACACACCTCATTTAATTCCTCTGATTCAGGAAAAACTATAGGTAGTTTTTTCACACCCCACATGATACCCTGTTTTGTGGTACCTGTAGTATCAGCAATATGTAACGCCTCCTTCATTGCCAAAATCATATAACGTGTGGCCCTACTAGAAAATACGGTTGATTCGTCACCGTCGCCACTGGAATCAGTGCCTGTGTCTGGGTCTGTGTCGACCGACTGAGGCAAAGGGCGTTTTACAGCCCCTGACGGTGTTTGAGGCGCCTGGACAGGCACTAATTGATTGTCCGGCCGTCTCATGTCGTCAAACGACTGCTTTAGCGTGTTGACACTATCCCGTAATTCCATAAATAAAGGCATCCATTCTGGTGTCGACCCCCTAGGAGGTGACATCCCCATATTTGGCAATTGCTCCGCCTCCACACCAATATCGTCCTCATACATGTCGACACACACGTACCGACACACAGCAGACACACAGGGAATGCTCTTAACGAAGACAGGACCCCACTAGCCCTTTGGGGAGACAGAGGGAGAGTTTGCCAGCACACACCAAAAGCGCTATATATGACAGGGATAGCCTTATAATAAGTGCTCCCTGTATAGCTGCTTTAATAATATAGTTTTGCCACAATTTTGCCCCCCCTCTCTTGTTTTACCCTGTTTCTGTAGTGCAGTGCAGGGGAGAGCCTGGGAGCCTTCCTGACCAGCGGAGCTGTGTGAGGAAAATGGCGCTGTGTGCTGAGGAGATAGGCCCCGCCCCTTTCTCGGCGGGCTCGTCTCCCGCTCTTTAGTGGATTCTGGCAGGGGTTAAATATCTCCATATAGCCCCCGGAGGCTATATGTGAGGTATTTTTAGCCAAAAAAGGTTTTCATTTGCCTCCCAGGGCGCCCCCCTCCCAGCGCCCTGCACCCTCAGTGACTGCCGTGTGAAGTGTGCTGAGAGGAAAATGGCGCACAGCTGCAGTGCTGTGCGCTACCTTAAGAAGACTGAGGAGTCTTCTGCCGCCGATTCTGGACCTCTTCTCGTTTCAGCATCTGCAAGGGGGCCGGCGGCGAGGCTCCGGTGACCATCCAGGCTGTACCTGTGATCGTCCCTCTGGAGCTAATGTCCAGTAGCCAAGAAGCCAATCCATCCTGCACGCAGGTGAGTTCACTTCTTCTCCCCTAAGTCCCTCGTTGCAGTGATCCTGTTGCCAGCAGGACTCACTGTAAAATAAAAAACCTAAGCTAAACTTTTCTAAGCAGCTCTTTAGGAGAGCCACCTAGATTGCACCCTTCTCGGCCGGGCACAAAAATCTAACTGAGGCTTGGAGGAGGGTCATGGGGGGAGGAGCCAGTACACACCACCTGATCGTAAAGCTTTACTTTTTGTGCCCTGTCTCCTGCGGAGCCGCTATTCCCCATGGTCCTTTCAGGAACCCCAGCATCCACTAGGACGATAGAGAAATATATCATGTATATTGGGGGAGGGGGGTACGCGTATATCTGTGAGTGAGGGGAGGGGGTATCTGGAGTTACAGCAGAAAATAAGATTTTACTTACCGATAAATCTATTTCTCGGAGTCCGTAGTGGATGCTGGGGTTCCTGAAAGGACCATGGGGAATAGCGGCTCCGCAGGAGACAGGGCACAAAAAGTAAAGCTTTTCCGATCAGGTGGTGTGCACTGGCTCCTCCCCCTATGACCCTCCTCCAGACTCCAGTTAGGTACTGTGCCCGGACGAGCGTACACAATAAGGGAGGATTTTGAATCCCGGGTAAGACTCATACCAGCCACACCAATCACACCGTACAACTTGTGATCTAAACCCAGTTAACAGTATGATAACAGCGGAGCCTCTGAAAGATGGCTTCCTTTAACAATAACCCGAATTAGTTAACAATAACTATGTACAACTTATGCAGATAATCCGCACTTGGGATGGGCGCCCAGCATCCACTACGGACTCCGAGAAATAGATTTATCGGTAAGTAAAATCTTATTTTCTCTATCGTCCTAGTGGATGCTGGGGTTCCTGAAAGGACCATGGGGATTATACCAAAGCTCCCAAACGGGCGGGAGAGTGCGGATGACTCTGCAGCACCGAATGAGAGAACTCCAGGTCCTCCTTAGCCAGAGTATCAAATTTGTAAAATTTTACAAACGTGTTCTCCCCTGACCACGTAGCTGCTCGGCAAAGTTGTAATGCCGAGACCCCTCGGGCAGCCGCCCAAGATGAGCCCACCTTCCTTGTGGAGTGGGCCTTTACAGATTTAGGCTGTGGCAAGCCTGCCACAGAATGTGCAAGTTGGATTGTGCTACAGATCCAACGAGCAATCGTCTGCTTAGACGCAGGAGCACCCATCTTGTTGGGTGCATACAATATAAACAACGAGTCAGATTTTCTGACTCCAGCTGTCCTTGCAATATATATTTTTAATGCTCTGACAACGTCCAGTAACTTGGAGTCCTCCAAGTCACTTGTAGCCGCAGGCACTACAATAGGCTGGTTCAGATGAAATGCTGACACCACCTTAGGGAGAAAATGCGGACGAGTTCGCAGTTCTGCCCTGTCCGAATGGAAAATCAGATATGGGCTTTTGTAAGATAAAGCTGCCAATTCTGACACTCTCCTGGCAGAAGCCAGGGCTAGAAGCATGGTCACTTTCCATGTGAGATATTTCAAATCCACCTTTTTTAGTGGTTCAAACCAATGAGATTTTAGGAAGTCCAAAACCACATTTAGATCCCACGGTGCCACTGGAGGCACCACAGGAGGCTGTATATGCAGCACTCCCTTAACAAAGGTCTGGACTTCAGGGACTGAAGCCAATTCTTTTTGAAAGAAAATCGACAGGGCCGAAATTTGAACCTTAATAGATCCCAATTTGAGACCCATTGACAATCCTGATTGCAGGAAATGTAGGAATCGACCCAGTTGAAATTCCTCCGTCGGAGCACTCCGATCTTCGCACCACGCAACAAATTTTCGCCAAATTCGGTGATAATGTTGCACGGTTACTTCCTTCCTTGCTTTAATCAAAGTAGGAATGACTTCTTCCGGCATGCCTCTTTCCTTTAGGATCCGGCGTTCAACCGCCATGCCGTCAAACGCAGCCGCGGTAAGTCTTGAAACAGACAAGTACCCTGCTGAAGCAGGTCCCTTCTCAGAAGTAGAGGCCACGGATCGTCCGTGACCATCTCTTGAAGTTCCGGGTACCAAGTCCTTCTTGGCCAATCCGGAGCCACTAGTCTTACTCCTCTTTGCCGTATAATCCTCAATACCTTTGGTATGAGAGGCAGAGGATGAAACACATACACCGACTGGTACACCCAAGGCGTTACCAGCGCGTCCACAGCTATTGCCTGCGGATCTCTTGACCTGGCGCAATACCTGTCCAGTTTTTTGTTGAGGCGAGACGCCATCATGTCCACCATTGGTCTTTCCCAACGGGTTACCAGCATGTGGAAGACTTCTGGATGAAGTCCCCACTCTCCCGGGTGAAGATCGTGTCTGCTGAGGAAGTCTGCTTCCCAGTTGTCCACTCCCGGGATGAACACTGCTGACAGTGCTATCACATGATTCTCTGCCCAGCGAAGAATCCTTGCAGCTTCTGCCATTGCCCTCCTGCTTCTTGTGCCGCCCTGTCTGTTCACATGGGCGACTGCCGTGATGTTGTCCGACTGGATCAATACCGGTTTTCCCTGAAGCAGAGGTTCTGCCTGGTTTAGAGCATTGTATATTGCTCTTAGTTCCAGAATGTTTATGTGAAGAGACGTTTCCAGGCTCGTCCATACTCCCTGGAAGTTTCTTCCTTGTGTGACTGCTCCCCAGCCTCTCAGGCTGGCGTCCGTGGTCACCAGGATCCAATCCTGTATGCCGAATCTGCGGCCCTCCAATAGATGAGCACTCTGCAACCACCACAGAAGAGACACCCTTGTCCTTGGAGACAGGGTTATCCGTAGGTGCATCTGAAGATGCGACCCTGACCATTTGTCCAACAGATCCCTTTGGAAAATTCTTGCGTGGAATCTGCCGAATGGAATCGCTTCGTAAGAAGCCACCATTTTTCCCAGGACTCTTGTGCATTGATGTACAGACACCTTTCCTGGTTTTAGGAGGTTCCTGACAAGCTCGGATAACTCCTTGGCTTTTTCCTCCGGGAGAAAAACCTTTTTCTGAACCGTGTCCAGAATCATCCCTAGGCACAGCAGACGAGTTGTCGGCATTAACTGGGATTTTGGAATATTCAGAATCCACCCGTGCTGTTTTAGCACTTCTTGAGACAGTGCTAATCCCATCTCTAGCTGTTCTCTGGACCTCGCCCTTATTAGGAGATCGTCCAAGTATGGGATAATTAATACGCCTTTTCTTCGAAGAAGAATCATCATCTCGGCCATTACCTTTGTAAAGATCCGAGGTGCCGTGGACAATCCGAACGGCAGCGTCTGAAACTGATAGTGACAGTTTTGTACAACGAACCTGAGGTACCCCTGGTGTGAGGGGTAAATTGGAACGTGGAGATACGCATCCTTGATGTCCAAGGATACCATAAAGTTCCCCTCTTCCAGGTTCGCTATCACTGCTCTGAGTGACTCCATTTTGAACTTGAACTTCTTTATGTACAGGTTCAAGGACTTCAGATTTAGAATAGGCCTTACCGAGCCATCCGGCTTCGGTACCACAAAAAGAGTGGAATAATACCCCTTCCCTTGTTGCAGAAGAGGTACCTTGACTATCACCTGCTGAGAGTACAGCTTGTGAATGGCTTCCAACACCGTCTCCCTTTCGGAGGGGGACGTTGGTAAAGCAGACCTCAGGAAACGGCGAGGTGGATCTGTCTCTAATTCCAACCTGTATCCCTGAGATATTATCTGCAGGATCCAGGGATCTACTTGCGAGTGAGCCCACTGCGCGCTGTAATTTTTGAGACGACCGCCCACCGTCCCCGAGTCCGCTTGAGAAGCCCCAGCGTCATGCTGAGGCTTTTGTAGAAGCCGGGGAGGGCTTCTGATCCTGGGAAGGAGCTGCGTGTTGCTGTCTCTTCCCTCGACCTTTGCCTCGTGGCAAATATGAATAGCCCTTTGCTCTCTTATTTTTAAAGGAACGAAAGGGCTGCGGTTGAAAAGTCGGTGCCTTTTTCTGTTGGGGAGTGACTTGAGGTAGAAAGGTGGATTTCCCGGCTGTAGCCGTGGCCACCAAATCTGATAGACCGACTCCAAATAATTCCTCCCCCTTATACGGCAAAACTTCCATATGCCGTTTTGAATCCGCATCGCCTGTCCACTGTCGCGTCCATAAAGCTCTTCTGGCCGAAATGGACATAGCACTTACCCGTGATGCCAGTGTGCATATATCCCTCTGTGCATCACGCATATAAAGAAATGCATCCTTTATTTGTTCTAACGACAGTAGAATATTGTCCCTGTCCAGGGTATCAATATTTTCAATCAGGGATTCTGACCAAACTACCCCCGCACTGCCCATCCAGGCAGTTGCTACAGCTGGTCGTAGTATAACACCTGCATGTGTGTATATACTTTTTTGGATATTTTCCATCCTCCTATCTGATGGATCTTTAAGTGCGGCCGTCTCAGGAGAGGGTAACGCCACTTGTTTAGATAAGCGTGTTAGCGCCTTGTCCACCCTAGGAGGTGTTTCCCAGCGCTCCCTAACCTCTGGCGGGAAAGGGTATAATGCCAATAATTTCTTTGAAATTATCAGCTTTTTATCAGGGGCAACCCACGCTTCATTACACACGTCATTTAGTTCTTCTGATTCAGGAAAAACTATAGGTAGTTTTTTCATACCCCACATAATACCCTGTTTAGTGGTACCTGTAGTATCAGCTAAATGTAACGCCTCCTTCATTGCCAAAATCATATAACGTGTGGCCCTACTGGAAAATACGGTTGATTCGTCACCGTCACCACTGGAGTCATCGCCTGTGTCTGGGTCTGTGTCGACCGACTGAGGCAAAGGGCGTTTCACAGCCCCTGACGGTGTTTGAGTCGCCTGGACAGGCACTAATTGATTGTCCGGCCGTCTCATGTCGTCAAACGACTGCTTTAGCGTGTTGACACTATCCCGTAGTTCCATAAATAAAGGCATCCATTCTGGTGTCGACCCCCTAGGAGGTGACATCCCCATATTTGGCAATTGCTCCGCCTCCACACCAATATCGTCCTCATACATGTCGACACACACGTACCGACACACAGCAGACACACAGGGAATGCTCCTAATGAAGACAGGACCCACTAGCCCTTTGGGGAGACAGAGGGAGAGTTTGCCAGCACACACCAAAAGCGCTATATATATATCAGGGATAGCCTTATAATAAGTGCTCCCCTATAGCTGCTTTGTTATATAAAAATATCGCCATAAATTTGCCCCCCCTCTCTGTTTTACCCTGTTTCTGTAGTGCAGTGCAGGGGAGAGACCTGGGAGCCGTCCTGACCAGCGGAGCTGTGAGAGGAAATGGCGCCGTGTGCTGAGGAGATAGGCCCCGCCCCTTTTCCGGCGGGCTCGTCTCCCGCTATTTTGAGAAATCAGGCAGGGGTTAAATATCTCCATATAGCCTCTAGGGCTATATGTGAGGTATTTTTAGCCTTTATAGGTACTCATTTTGCCTCCCAGGGCGCCCCCCTCCCAGCGCCCTGCACCCTCAGTGACTGCCGTGTGAAGTGTGCTGAGAGGAAAATGGCGCACAGCTGCAGTGCTGTGCGCTACCTTTAGAAGACTGCAGGAGTCTTCAGCCGCCGATTCTGGACCTCTTCTGTCTTCAGCATCTGCAAGGGGGCCGGCGGCGCGGCTCCGGTGACCATCCAGGCTGTACCTGTGATCGTCCCTCTGGAGCTTGATGTCCAGTAGCCAAGAAGCCAATCCATCCTGCACGCAGGTGAGTTGACTCCTTCTCCCCTCAGTCCCTCGCTGCAGTGATCCTGTTGCCAGCAGGAATCACTGTAACATAAAAAACCTAGCTAAACTTTCTCTAAGCAGCTCTTTAGGAGAGCCACCTAGATTGCACCCTTCTCGGCCGGGCACAAAAATCTAACAGGAGTCTGGAGGAGGGTCATAGGGGGAGGAGCCAGTGCACACCACCTGATCGGAAAAGCTTTACTTTTTGTGCCCTGTCTCCTGCGGAGCCGCTATTCCCCATGGTCCTTTCAGGAACCCCAGCATCCACTAGGACGATAGAGAAACAATATATTTTGTATGCAGCCCTCGTATATTCACTGGAAAATGTTAAGTTGCACCCTGCTATACAGTCATATAACAATGACTAGTGTTCATTCTAGCACCCTGCACCTCTCATAACCTGTGCAGTTCCTCTTTCCAGCCTGGGGTGCCTCTCTGCTCCGGATGGTTCTAGGACATGCTGATCTATACCTCTGTGCTGAGATACAGACTGGAGTCTGCTAGAAGCACCAGAGCAGAGAGCGACATCCCAGGCAGAAAGGAGGAACTGCACGGGTTGTGAGAGGTGCAGGGTGCTAGAAAGAACACTAGAAACTACACTTTTTAATTAATTATACCTACACATTTATTTTAACGATCAAATTACTTAAAATTCTAGGGAAACTTGATATGCTGAGTACTAGTGAAATTAATCATTTATTTAAATTTAGCTAATACAATTAATGTACCAGTTTGTTTCATTCTTCAGCTCAGGTCAGACATAATAAAATTAAAAGCAACAGATGCCCTGTATCTTGAATCTGCAATATCTGTGCTTTGCTATCCATGCTCTTGGTTTTAATTTCTTCTTCCATTGCTGTATTATTTGTAAACTTTGAAAGTTTACAGTAAAAATACTTGATTTAAAATAAAAATCACAAAAAGACAAAAAAAATGCCCATAAAAGACGTAAGGGATAAACAATATTTTTTAAATTCAACTTTACTACCAGCAGTTCTTTAAATTCAACATATACATAATTTCAGCAATGGTCTAAGCTATGTACACACTATACAATTATCTGTCCAACCTGGCTGTTTGAAATGAAAATCTGGTAAAGTATGAGAATAAGTGACAATCAATCATTTGCTCCAAAATGCTGGAAAATTAACAAAAATGGTCGATTGTCATTTGCTTCCATACATTAGCAGATTTTCATTCCAACCAGCCAGATTGGACAGATAATTTTATAGTGTGTACCTACATTAAGAATATGGTGGACAGCAAGCAGCCATCAGCTGATTTACATAAGTATCCTGACCAGAAGCATTCACTAATATCACACTTTTTAGATTTTCAATTAATACTTCTTACCTATTAACACATAGCTTTTGCTTCTTTCTTATTAACACTCATACCCTTTCACAATGTAAAGGTGGGTCGCACCCGAGGATTGTGCACGAGTCCTTCCCGGATGCAGCACGCCATGAGACCACTTTCAGACTGGCAACCCAACCTTTCAATATGCTGGTTGTGTTGCCATCGGGGGGCGGCGCAGACGTCATCGGGGGCGGGTGTGGAGGCCAGGTTGCTTAACTCAAGATATTTCATCCTGGCCCTTTCACATCACACCTCCACCCGGGTTGACCAGGCAATGTACCGGTTTATTTTGGCGATTTGAAAAGGGGTATTACTAACACCTTAGCCTCTCACTAGTGTGCTGACCTGGGATGGCAGGCCTTCGCTGGCTTAGTGGTGTCCCAAGCCCCACACTTAATATTAGCTTAGTGTTAGGCACCCACCAGAGTTGAGGTCACCTGTATGCTGGTTGGTGGCCATACACTATGCAATACACTGAAGTGAATGGGAGCGAGCTACCATCCATTCTAAAGGGAGCCGCTTGCAATGCGTACGTACGCTGCATACACATTGCAGTCCCGCTACAGTGCGCTTCTATACACAGCAACACACTGTAGCAGGACACATCTGTCATACACATTTTAGCATTCATTAATTAATACCTCTCACCTATGTAATACTCTAAAGGTGGGTACACACTAGTAGATATATCTGCAGATCAATTGATCTGCAGATATATCTATGGACGGATTGAGCATACACACTGCCCGATCCGTCGGGGACTGACGTCATGAACTGGCACCGCCGGCCGCCACAGCATGTGTACGGGCGGTCGGCCGACAGCCGCACACACACAGCGACGCGCCAATATATCGGTAGATATATTGGCCGTCGGCTGTGCTGCAGGGCTGACGCGATACGTCTGTGAACGACAGAGTTCACAGACGTATCGGCCGTACACACTGGCCGACGGACCCACGATAAATCAGACGTTCAAGAGAACGGACGATATATCGGCCAGTGTGTACGGGCCTTAACACACAGTTTATACTTCTTTCTTAACACTTGCTAACACCTTAGCCTCTTACTAGTGTGCTGCCCTAGGCTTCACTGGCTTGGTGGGGTCCCACGCCTCAGACTTAAACTTAGTGTTTGGGACCCACCTGAGATGAGGTCACCTGGACGCTAGTTGGTGTGCCGGTATGTTTGGGCCATAAAGTATGCCAAGCACCTTGATTTTGCTTTATTTTAGACTGCAGAGTTCATTAGAACTATTCTGATTAGCAGTGCTTGGTATTAACAGTTTGCATCAGCATTATATTTTCTCTTTACTTGCAGGTAAGACAGAGGGCAAAAGCAGTACTTTTCCCAGTGTGCGTAGCCATTAATAACCCCAGGCCTTGCATTAGTGTGGGTTCCTACTCAGTCGGCTTCCAAATTGCTAGCACCGCACAGAGCCTTTATACAGAAGCCTATCCTGCTTCCTATTGTCGTGGGGAGCCACCTCGCCGAAGGACTGCAGCTACAAGAAGAGAACTGCCAGGTAATAGAATGTGAGGTAAGCTCTGCGCAGCATAATATAACAACGTTCTCATACGACCCTAGAGACAGGGGGGGGGGGGGGGGGAGACAAGGGGTAGAGGCGGAGCAAGGTTGGCAGTCAGTTTTTTAAGTTCTTCTCTCTACGAGGACAATGGTACAAACCCAGAGTAATAGCTAGCACGGAGGAGTAAATCAGAAAGACATACATGCATATACACATTATATATAAATTGACAAAGGGGCGCTTGGACCCCGAAACGTCGGATCATGTTTTGGGTGTGAAATACACTTAAATTTTCATCAGACTTGGAGTGCCGCCTGCTTTGTTATCTACTATATATATATCTACGCCTGGTGCCTTCCACATGACAGCCTACACGGCTGCACGCAATATACTCCACTGGCGGCACTCCACAAGTCGGCTGTTTTGGGCAACATTTCAGTGCCGTTCAGCGCTTTTATCAAGCCATTTACAAAATCAAATGCACATACCGGTAGCACTTGGGATGGGAGCACTTAAATACCGGTATGTGCATTTGATTTTGTAAATGGCTTGATAAAAGCGCTGAAACGTTGCCCAAAACAGCCGACTTGTGTCATTTTTCAACAGCCCTGGAGTGCCGCCAGTGGAGGAGTGTGTGTGTGTATATATTATATATATATATATATATATATATATATATATATATATATATATATATATATATATATATATATATATATATATATATATATATATACATATACACACACATATACACACACATACATATATATATATATATATATATATATATATACACACACACATATATACAGAGATGGTATCAAGTTGCGCTCGGGATAAACACAAGCAGCTCCTCTAGAAAAATCCCTCGTCAGCAAGGATTCATGGATAATACATACATACAGAATCTGAGGGCGCTAGTCACTTAATTCAGACAATCAGTATAATTTAAAATTTATTCTTAAAATTCGATATATATCATTACTTCATCTTTTCCAATACCATTGTTAACATACAAGATGGATACAACATCAAAAGATTTCGATATACACAAATCAGGTTTTTTGCTCAGTTACAATACCCAATTCAAATATAAACCAATCAGGTTTTAATCAGATGTAGAACCCAACGCGTTTCGTCCCTTGGGACTTCTTCAGGGGTATTAGATCTGAATGAACAGAAAAAGTACAATGACTTAAAATTACAATACATTAATGCAAAAAACCATCCAGACCCATTGGTTAGATACAAAAGTTCCACATGATTTAGCCTTAAGTTAATATCAATATTATTTCTATTTCCAAAGTGCGACTAAAAGCAAAATTTAAATTATAATACAATAACTATTTTGTTAGTGCCAGTAAGTAAGTGAAGTAAGTTCTACTACTCTATAACTCTGGGGGTTCAATATCTCTATATAATCAGGGTTATTTGATTGTTTATAATGGATTTTATTTGTGTATATATTGTGAATCCAACCTATTGGTTTTTTGATACATAGTAATGTGTTATTTGTTATATATTATGAATTCAGAATTTTGATTATGAATTTATAATGTTTCTAGGCACTCAAACTACATGATTTGAGGCCAACTAAAATCTTTTATCTATCCAGTGGTGTACAAAGCACCTAGTATATGGGTATGTATTAAAATATTTATTATCACGATGGTGGTCCAGACACTAAGTGGGTTCCCCTCTTTGAGTTTAATTTTTTCTATTATAGGTCTGATCTAATTATATAGACTTACTTCACGTTTGACTGTTTTTATAAATATCAGTCAAAGGAATTCTCTCTGGTTCCAATTTAATGAGTCTATTGGGTATGTATATGGTATATTATTCCAGTCACATGGGTGATTAATTCTGAGAAACACCCACATACAATTAAAAAAAAAAAAAAAATATTTTTACTATAGGTCCGATCTTGGTGTAGGCTCTTTTTGATCTCACTATTATGGATACCGTCTGGAGTTATTAGCCTCAGACTTATGTCGGTATGTATATCCATTCATCACTTAGTTCACCACACCTGCTCTATCTCCACTTTATACTGGCACTAACAAAATAGTTATTGTATTATAATTTAAATTTTGATATTAGTCGCACTTTGGAAATAGAAATTATATTGATATTAACGTAAGGCTAAATCATGTGGAACTTTTGTATCTAACCAATGGGTCTGGATGGTTTTTTGCATTAATGTATTGTAATTTTAAGTCATTGTACTTTTTCTGTTCATTCAGATCTAATACCCCTGAAGAAGTCCCAAGGGACGAAACGCGTTGGGTTCTACATCTGATTAAAACCTGATTGGTTTATATTTGAATTGGGTATTGTAACTGAGCAAAAAACCTGATTGGTGTATATCGAAATCTTTTGATGTTGTATCCATCTTGTATGTTAACAATGGTATTGGAAAAGATGAAGTAATGATATATATAGAATTTTAAGAATACATTTTAAATTATACTGATTGTCTGAATTAAGTGACTAGCGCCCTCAGATTCTGTATGTATATATATATATATGTAGACACACACTTTTTTGAGAGCATGTTATGCAAAATGAGGAGCAGCTACTTCAAGGCATAATGCTGCTTTAATAAGGAAATTGTCATTCACAGCGTGTCTGAAATTTTCTTGAAAGGTTCCTCTTAGTGTAAAGGTTAATGGAGGCTGTGAGGGATTTCCCTAATGGATACATTAAGTGGAGTAGTTCTGTGAAGATGGGAATTGGTGTTATCTGTGTGACTTGATATAGAAAAAAAATAATATGCTTCGCTGCTGGCACCAACACACCGTATGCTCCCATACAGTCTATTGCAGTGAAACTTCAGCAGTTTAATGAGAAGAGCTACTACATTCCCCAGAGACATATCTGAAAATACAATTTCACAGAATAATTTCTGTAATGTGCAATAAAATATGCACAGAGCTAGTGAGGAACAGGTGATGAAAACAGGTGAGGTTGTATCTTTTTACTTGTGGGAACAATTACTCAAAAAAAAAAACATTAGCAGGAAGCAATAGCCAGTAGTGGTGATTGCACGTAGTTTTGTGAGCTTTGATTTTTGAGGACCATTAAAGCAACAAAATTAAGTTAATCAATAAGCAGAATAGATATATTGGACGATTTGTAATTTTGAGCTGAATTTGAATGACAAATTGTCCATATCTTCTCGTGTATACACACTATTGCACACTCACGTGCATCGTTCATCGCATCTTCTCATCTGCCTGCAGTGCAGTTAGATCTGAAGATACACTGCTGCAAAAAATAAAGGGAACACTAAAATAACACATCCTAGATCTGAATGAATGAAATATTCTTATTAAATACTTTGTTCTTTACATAGTTTAATGTGCTGACAACAAAATCACACAAAAATTATCAATGGAAATCAAATTTATTAACCCATGGAGGTCTGGATTTGGAGTCACCCTCAAAATTAAAGTGGAAAAACACACTACAGGCTGATCCAACTTTGATTTAATGTCCTTAAAACAAGTCAAAATGAGGCTCAGTAGTGTGTGTGGCCTCCACGTGCCTGTATGACCTCCCTACAACCCAGACAAGTGGCTCAGGTAGTGCAGCTCATCCAGGATGGCACATCAATGCGAGCTGTGGCAAAACGGTTTGCTGTCTGTCAGCGTAGTGTCCAGAGCATGGAGGCGCTACCAGGAGACAGGCCAGTACATCAGGAGATGTGGAGGAGGCCGTAGGAGGGCAACAACCAGGCAGCAGGACCGCTACCTCCGCCTGTGTGCAAGGAGGAACAGGAGGAGCACTGCCAGAGCCCTGCAAAATGACCTCCAGCAAGCCACAAATGTGCATGTGTCTACTCAAACGATTAGAAACAGACGCCATGAGGGTGGTATGAGGGCCAGACGTCCACAGGTGGGGGTTGTGCTTACAGCCCAACACCGTGCAGGACGTTTGGCATTTGCCAGAGAACACCAAGATTGGCAAATTCGCCACTGGCGCTCTGTGCTCTTCACAGATGAAAGCAGGTTCTCACTGAGCACATGTGACAGACGTGACAGAGTCTGGAGACGCCAAGGAAAATGTTCTGCTGCCTGCAACATCCTCCAGCATGACCAGTTTGGCAGTGGGTCAGTAATGGTGTGGAGTGGCATTTCTTTGGGGGGCCGCACAGCCCTCCATGTGCTCGCCAGAGGTAGCCTGACTGCCATTAGGTACAGAGATGAGATCCTCAGACCCCTTGTGAGACCATATGCTGGTGCGGTTGGCCCTGGGTTCCTCCTAATGCAAGACAATTCTAGACCTCATGTGGCTGGAGTGTGTCAGCAGTTCCTGCAAGACGAAGGCATTGATGCTATGGACTGGCCCGCCCTTTCTCCAGACCTGAATCCAACTGAGCACATCTGAGACATCATGTCTCGCTCCATCCACCAACGCTATGTTGCACCACAGACTGTCCAGGAGTTGGTGGATGCTTTAGTCCAGGTCTGGGAGGAAATCCCTCAGGAAACCATCCGCCACCTCATCAGGAGCATGCCCAGGCGTTGTAGGGAGGTCATACAGGCACGTGGAGGACACACACATTACTGAGCCTCATTTTGACTTGTTTTAAGGACATTACATCAAAGTTGGATCAGCCTGTAGTGTGTTTTTCCACTTTAATATTGAGGGTGACTCCAAATCCAGACCTCCATGGGTTAATAAATTTGATTTCCATTGATAATTTTTGTGTGATTTTGTGGTCAGCACATTCAACTATGTAAAGAACAAAGTATTTAATAAGAATATTTCATTCATTCAGATCTAGGATGTGTTATTTTAGTGTTCCCTTTATTTTTTTGAGCAGTGTATATTTAACGACAGCAAGCTAATGGATGTGATCACTGAACTATATATGGCGCGGTCACACAATATATCGTTCAGTGTGTACGACAGACTGAGTTTGTTTTGTCAGTTGTGCCATTGCCCATGATGCAGGATCGTCTAGTGCAGTGATGGCTAACCTTGACACTCCAGCTGTTGTTGAATTACACATCCCAGCATGCCCTGCATCAGTTTTAGCATGGCCAAATAGCAAAACCGATGCAGTGCATGCTGGGATGTGTAGTTCAACAACAGCTGGAGTGTCAAGTCATTAATGGTTAATCAGAATATCCTCCAGTCACCCACAGCATACTGCAGAGTGCTGGCATATGCTTGAAAGTATTTCTAACATTTATAAAGAGCATTGTATGTGCAGAGCAAAACACTTTGCTGTTATAAAAGATACTGCCTCCATAATAAAAGCTAGATAGATAGATAGATAGATAGATAGATAGATAGATAGATAGATACTTTGTGTTTACTTAAAAGTTCTTATTTAAGAAGCCCTAAGGGTGCACTTAGTTAAAGGGGGGTACACACCTACATCTCTCCCCCCACTCAGCGCAATGTGTGCTGAGTGCTGAGTGGGGGGGGCCGCTCACTTCACACAGCGGTGAAAGGAGCGACCTGACTAGACTGTGTCTGCATGCAAGCACAATCTAGTACCGGCGATAGTGATGCGCGGGGACGCACATCGCTATCACTATGGGGCATATACACGGAGAGATCAGTGCTTAATTTTCTCTCCGTGTGTACCCCCCTTAAGGATGAGCCCCAAGGGAACACTTCACACAGATTTCAGCTTGTACCCTCCTGAGATGCGAGCAAAAATCCATGCTCCTAGGGCCAGTTGCAATGTTACCATGGGTAGTAATTGAATAGCTGTAACCCAGGAGGTATGGCTTACTGCACCTTAGCCACGGGCAATAACAACAGTATCAGGCACCAAAACCCTGCGGTAAGTCCAGCGGCTAATTGAATAGCCACCAATAAGTAGGAAGGGATGCAATCATTTGAAAGAGGGGACCTCCTTCTTTCTAATATGATTGCACCTTAATTATTGGAATCTAGGTTGAGGAGATAGTCCATGATTCTTGTTGTGCAGGGTGTTTTTGCCTAGCTACCACACTGATCACCAGGCAGTAACGTCTACAGATGCACATTGACAGAAAGGAGAATACTCTCTTTCCTACAATGGTGCCTCCATCTGTCTAAATTGTATGGTGGACAAGAAAGATGGATTTAAACCCCCTTCTGCATCTTTCTCATCATTGGAGCAGATGTATTAACCTGGAGAAGGCACAAGGAAGTGATACACCAGTGATAAGTGCAAGGTGATAAACGCACCAACCAGCCAGTCAGCTCCTAACTGTCAATTTGCATATTGGAGCTGATTAGCAGGTGCGTTTATCACCTTGCACTTATCACTGGTTTATCACTTCCTTATGTTTTCTTCAGGTTAATACATCTGCCCCTTTGTCACTTGATAATATGCGACAATGAAAAAGGTTGAGTCGGTCTAGATTGCATCAGTCACTCCAAATTGTCCGAGAGGTTCTCAATGGGGTTAAGATCTGGACTCTGAGCTGGCCAGTCCATCCGGTTACCGATCTTCTGTATACCAGTCCGGCGTTGCCCTGGAAACATGACATCGAGCAGCCTACGATGACCCCCTTTTCAAACTCGGTTAGCTCCTTCCGGCACACCATTTCATAAGCAAATGATCTAATCAGTGCCCCTCTACTCGTTTGATACCTTCATGAACACGTCTGCTGTAGGAGCACAGGAGGGGAGAGGGGAGGGGGGGGGGGGGGGGGGGGTGTCTAAAAACTTTTGTCTACACAGTGCATTTAGCAACTTTTTGCTGTGAGAAAGAAATCAACCAGAAATTAACTGTTGTATATATTTTCTTTCTTTAACAAACATTATACTAATTAGTAAGTGTGACCAGATGCGCCTCACTGTCTACGCCAAAAACAGAAAACTGTCTTTTCTCCTGTTCATCTCTGTAAACTTTACACAGAGACACAAGAATATCCCCTGGGGGTATTGGCTGTAAACAAGGCTTGGTCATTTTCTACAAGGTCATATTATTTACTATGTGAGAATGTCTCCTGAACTATGGGGGTCATTCCGAGTTGATCGTAGCTGTGCAAAATTTTGCGCAGCTACGATCATCTTTCCCGACATGCGTGGGGACGCCCAGCACAGGGCTAGTCCGCCCCGCATGTCAGTCCGGCCCCCCTCGCAGAAGTGCAAAGGCATCGCACAGTGGCGATGCGTTTGCACTTCAGGAGTAACTCCCGGCCAGCGCAGCTTTAGCGTGCTGGCCGGGAGGTACTCCTCGCTCCCTGGCACGCAGCGACTGCGTATGACGTCACGCAGCCGCTGCAGCCCGCCCCCCCCCCCGTTCGGTCCGGCCACGCGTGCGTTGGCCGGACCGCGCCTATGAAACGGCAACTAAACGCCGTTTTGCCCCCTCCCGCCCATCGATCGTCTCTGCCTGTCAATCAGGCAGAGGCGATCGCTATCCTGCTACGGCCTTCGTCTGTCTCGCATGCACGGGCGCACTACGGCGCCGGCACATGCGCAGCAGGGACCCGTTCGTTCTGCTGCGTTAAAATGCAGCGAGCGAACGGGTTGGAATGACCCCCTATGTTTCCAAATGTCAAAGCCTTTAGAAACACAGGGGGTGATTTAGAGCTGATCGGAGATGTGTTATATTTAGACAGGTGGGGGGACGCCCAGCACAGGGCTAATCCGCCTCGCATGTCAGGCCCTACCTTCTCCCCCCCCCATCCCCCTGCAAGGGTGCAAAGGTATCACACAGTGGCAATGCTTTTGCACCCGCTAAGTAGCTCCCTCCAACGCAGCTCCTGTGCAGCCTAACTGCACTGGCAGGTGGCTACCTGCCAAGCCCCGGGTCGCAACGGCTGCATGTGACATCAAGCAGCCGCCACGACCCGCCCCTGCAATAGACCGGACACGTCTGCGTTGTCCAGACCGCGCCTCACCAACGGCGCTCAAACGCTGTTGGTACGCCTCCTCCCGCCCCACGACCACCTCTGCCTGTCAATGAGGCAGAGGCAATAGCAGCCCTGAGATGCTGTTAGCATCTCACTGGGCCTCCCGGGGTGCGCACATGCATAATTGCAACGTTCATGCATTTACACGTGTTCCCATAATTCTCCAACTACACAAAGCGCAATGAAAATAAGATTAAAAAACATTGGGCCTAATTCAGATGCTGTTACAAAGTGGCTATTGTACACAAATCAGTTGATGTTTTCTTACTGCGCATGCGTCTGACCATCACTGCGTATGCACGATCGAAATGCGATGGCAGTCGCACTGAGGAATTAGTCACAAAGTGAGTGGTAGGAGACAGTGGTTGGGTGTGGGAACAGGGAGTGGTCAGGTAAATGCAGGCGTGTCATGGCAATCCAGAAGGCATTTTCTGGGCAAAATTAGCAGTTGCAATCTTACTTACTACTGGAGAGCTGCTCAGCCTGCGCGTCTTAAGAGGCACTCAGACTCTGCGTCATGATCCGATTTGCAACGATGGTACCGATGTATCAGCAGTTGCGTGCAATGATGCGATATTAATGGGCGTCCCTATGCTCAGGTTAGCTTCTGAGAATATTAGCATATAATCACAATTGTGAACAGTAAAAGATAGCAATTACAGACCAGCCACATCTGAATTCGTCCAATTATTAAACATACATTTAGTCAATTACAGTACACGGCGTCTAGCACCAAATCATCCATTTAAAAAAAAATTGCGAACATGTCATAGGTTTATCATGTGTGCCGTGAGTCCTGCCACAGTAAGTAATGCAGAAAAAAATAACACGTCAATAAAACTAACCGGTCCTTCAGGTAGGAACAAACAGCATAGTCAAGAATCCTTGTTGGAGATGTGGTGCAGCAGCGCACTGAACAAGAGGAGGATAGGCAAATAAAAATAGGATTTTAGTACCTACCGGTAAATCCTTTTCTCCTAGTCCGTAGAGGATGCTGGGGACTCCAAAAGGACCATGGGGGTATAGACGGATCCGCAGGAGCTTGGGCACACTATAAAGACTTAAAGTGGGTGTGAACTGGCTCCTCCCTCTATGCCCCTCCTCCAGACCTCAGTTAGAAACTGTGCCCAGGAGAGATGGACATTTCGAGAAAAGAATTTATAATTTAAATACAGTGAGTGTTATACCAGCTCACACCACAAACATACCGCAAGACAAGGCCTTCAACAGAATACCAGCCCACGGTATGAAAAACATACAGCCATATGCTGAGAGAATATGCAACACAACCTGTGTGTCAACACAACCAATAATAAGAAACCGCATGCAACGGCATGAACAACGTCAGCGACAACCTGACAGAAAAGAACCACCACAAAGTGCAACCATAACCAATAACTGCAGGCACAGTACGCACTGGGACGGGCGCCCAGCATCCTCAACGGACTAGGAGAAAAGGATTTACCGGTAGGTACTAAAATCCTATTTTCTCTTACGTCCTAGAGGATGCTGGCGACTCCAAAAGGACCATGGGGTCTATACCAAAGCTCCAGACCGGGCGGGAGAGTGCGGACGACTCTGCAGCACCGATTGAGCAAACATGAGGTCCTCATCAGCCAGGGTATCAAACTTGTAGAACTTAGCAAAGTGTTTGAACCCGACCAAGTAGCTGCTCGGCAAAGTTGAACCGCCGAGACTCCTCGGGCATCCGCCCAAGAAGAGCCCACCTTCCTGGTAGAATGGGCCTTCACCGACTTCGGTAACGGCAATCCAGCCGTAGAATGAACATGCCGAATCCTATCACAGATCCAGCGTGTAACAGTCTGCTTAGAAGCAGGGGCCCCAATTTTGTTGGGATCATACAGGATAAACAGAGCTTCTGTTTCCCCAATCCGAGCCGGTCTGGTGACACAAATATTCAAAGCTCTGACTATATCGAGAGACTTCGAATCAGCCAAGGCTTAAGTAGCCCCAGGCACCACAATAGGCTGGTTCCTGTGAAACGCAGAAACCACTTTTGGCAGAAATTGTTGCAGAGTTCTCAATTCCGCTCTATCCACATGGAAGATCAAATAGAGGCTCCTGTGAGACAAAGCCGCTAATTCCTACCCCCGCCTTGCGGACGCCAAGGCCAATAGCATGACCACTTTCCAAGTGAGAAATTTTAACTCAACCTCTCGTAAAGGTTCCAACCAGTGTGACATAAGAAACTGCAACACCACGTTAAGGTCCCATGGTGCCACTGGGGGCACAAATGGAGGTTGGATGTGCAGCACTCCTTTCACGAAAGTCTGAACTTCTGGAAAGGTGGCCAATTCTTTTTGAAAGAAAATTGATAAGTCCGAAATCTGTACTTTAATGGAGCCTAACTTTAGGCCTGCATCCACCTCTGCTTGCAAAAAAAAAAAAATGGAGAAAACGACCCAGCTGAAATTCTTCCGTAGGAGCCTTCTTGGATTTACACCAAGACACATACTTACTCCAAATACAAATACTCCAAATAAAGCTTCGCCGTTACTCCTTTCCTAGCCTGAAGCAATGTGGGAATGACTTCACCGGAAATACCCTTACGGGCTAGGATATGGCGTACAACCGTCATGCCGTCAAACGCAGCCGCGGTAAGTCTTGATACACGCCCGGTCCTTGCTTTAACAGGTCCCCTCGTAGAGGAAGAGGCCAGGGATCTTCTATGAGTAAGTCTTGAAGATCTGGATACCAAGCCCTCCTTGACTATACCGGAACAATGAGGATCGCCTGAACCTTTGTTCTTCTTTTGTTTATCACCTTTGGAAAGAGTGAAAGTGGAGGGAACACATAGACCGACTGAAACACCCAAGGTGTCACAAGGGCGTCCATTGCTATAGCTTGAGTGTCCCTTGACCTGGAACAATATCCCTGAAGTTTCTTGTTGAGGCGAGACGCCATCATGTCTAATTGAGAAATTCCCCAAAGACTTGTCACTTCTGTGAAAACTTCTTGATGAAGACCCCACTCTCCTGGATGGAGATCGTGTCTGCTGTTGAAGTCTATTTCTCCGTTGTCTACACCCGGAACGAAGACCGCTAATAGAGCGTTTACATGCCTTTCCGCCCAGCGGAAAACCTTTGCGGCTTCTGCCATTGTCGCTTTGCTCCTCGTTCCGCCGTAGCGGCTTACTTACACCACTGCTGTTAAGTCGTCCTACAGAATTAAGACGGGCAGATCGCGAAGAAGATGTTCGTTGTAAATAGCTCTTAATTCAAGAATGCTTATTGCAGACAAGCTTCCCGGCTTGACCTTTTCCCCTAGAAATTCTTCCCCTGGTAAGACTGCTCCCCTTCCTCGGAGACCTGCATCCATGGACTCCAGGATCTAATCCTGGATCCCGAACCTTCGTCCCGCTAGGAGGTGAGAACTGTGCAGCCACCACAGGAGAGATATCCTGGTGGTGAGACCCGGACCACATGTCCAACTGGTCCCACCAAAACCACTCTGGCATTTGACCTGCTCACCGAATGGCCTCGTAGGCCGCAACCATCTTCTTCATCAACGGAACGTATTGATGGGTTTACACTGTTGCAAATCTGATCCGACTCTGGATCCTCAGATCTCTTTCCACAGGAAAAAACACGGAACCTCAACCGGTCAGTATCCACTCTGACACCCACCTCCGAACTCTGCGTCGTTGGTAACAACAGTCATTCCCACTGTTGAAAGAACAGTCAGAGAGAAACAACGATTTGCACCACTCGTTTCTTGATCTCGCCTTAATCTGGAGAGCGTCCCAGAACAGAATAAGAATGGCTCTTACTGTTGAAAGAGAACCATCATACCGCCATTACTCCTATGAAATGGCAAAGACAATCCTGGATATCCACCCAGGTAATCCGAATGCGGAGAACCACGCATTGAAACCTCTTAGTCTTTTTTTTTTTTTGGAACAGCAGAACAATTCCCGGAACCTGACGCACCTCTGTACGGCGTCACGTACTACCTCCTCTTCCAGAAGGGAAACGGCAAGATCTAATAGAAAAACTGTGAGGGGTAACATTTGTAACTCAGAATGTCCCCCCTCGGATTATACAATCAAGTAACAGGTCCTAGTCAATTCTCAGACTAACGGAAAATTAGTAGACGAGTCCCCACCGGAGTGGGATCCAGCCAGATAGACTCAGCGACCTGTGGCGGACGTGTTAAAAACAGAAACCGAGATCCGGTTCTGCGGACCAAACAGGGCTGCAGAACTCTTACCTTTTCAGCTTCCACTGTCTGCACAGAAAAGGAAAAAGGAACGGTATCGAACGATTAAAACAACTGCATCCCACCAAAGAATGCATCCCCAACCGTTGCGAAGGAGTCTAACTCACAAAGCTAGACTTACCAGTGGTATCCGCCGAGATTGACTGAACTGAGGCATCCCAGTATCTATCGGAAACAACCTCAGCAGTTTTCCCCGGCCACACCTCCTGCCGTCACGCGGCAACCTGCTGCAATGTTATAGAATATAATCAACATAAGCAACCTTACCCACACTCTGTAGGGTAATTCTATAGGATGCCTGTCCGAACAGAACACTCCCCCATGTACATGCGGTGCAAATAAGCATAGAAAAAAAATATCACTTAGCTTCCTGTGTATGATCCTTTGCGACCGGCTCTGCGTCGACCAGGAGTTGACTGCCACAATGTTCTCGCCGCGTCAGGAAGAGAATAATATTCGGACTCCTTGAGAGGATCAAAAACCAACTCATCACGCCAATCTAGAGCTTAATCAACAGAGCGACCAGCACATGAGAAGAATACCATTATTTCAGCATTCATGGATATACATAATGTAATACACAATAAAACATACATATCCTAACCATGCATATGTAAACACATACATACATTATATATATATATATATATATATATATATATATATATATATATATATATATATATATATATATATATATATATATATATATATAATAAGAATTTACTTACCGATAATTCTATTTCTCGGAGTCCGTAGTGGATGCTGGGGTTCCTGAAAGGACCATGGGGAATAGCGGCTCCGCAGGAGACAGGGCACAAAAAGTAAAGCTTTAGGATCAGGTGGTGTGCACTGGCTCCTCCCCCTATGACCCTCCTCCAAGCCAGTTAGGTACTGTGCCCGGACGAGCGTACACAATAAGGGAGGAATTTTGAATCCCGGGTAAGACTCATACCAGCCACACCAATCACACCGTACAACTTGTGATCTAAACCCAGTTAACAGTATGATAACAGCGGAGCCTCTGAAAAGATGGCTCACAACAATAATAACCCGATTTTTGTAACTATGTACAAGTATTGCAGATAAACCGCACTTGGGATGGGCGCCCAGCATCCACTACGGACTCCGAGAAATAGAATTATCGGTAAGTAAATTCTTATTTTCTCTATCGTCCTAGTGGATGCTGGGGTTCCTGAAAGGACCATGGGGATTATACCAAAGCTCCCAAACGGGCGGGAGAGTGCGGATGACTCTGCAGCACCGAATGAGAGAACTCCAGGTCCTCTTTTGCCAGGGTATCAAATTTGTAGAATTTTACAAACGTGTTCTCCCCTGACCACGTAGCTGCTCGGCAGAGTTGTAATGCCGAGACCTCTCGGGCAGCCGCCCAAGATGAGCCCACCTTCCTTGTGGAATGGGCCTTAACCGATTTAGACTGTGGCAGGCCTGCCTCAGAATGTGCAAGTTGAATTGTGTTACAAATCCAACGAGCAATCGACTGCCTAGAAGCAGGCGCACCCAACTTGTTGGGTGCATACAGTATAAACAGCGAGTCAGATTTTCTGACTCCATCTGTCCTGGAACATATTTTCAGGGCCCTGACAACTTCTAGCAACTTGGAGTCCTCCAAGTCCCTAGTAGGTGCAAGGCACCACAATAAGCTGGTTCAGGTGAAACACTGACACCACCTTAGGGAGAGAACTGGGGACGAGTCCGCAGCTCTGCCCTGTCCGAATGGACAAACAGATATGGGCTTTTTTGAGAAAAAACCACCAATTTGACACTCGCCTGGTCCAGGCCAGGGCCAAGAGCATGGTCACTTTTTATGTGAGATGCTTCAAATCCACATATTTGACTGGTTTTAAACCAATGTGATTTGAGGAATCCCAGAACTACGTTGAGATCCCACAGTGCCACTGGAGGCACAAAAAAGGGGTTTGTATATGCAATACTCCCTTGACAAACTTCTGGACTTCAGGAACTGAAGCCAATTCTTTCTGGAAGAAAATTTACAGGGCCGAATTTGAACCTTAATGGACCCCAATTTGAGGCCCATAGACACTCCTGTTTGCAGGAAATGCAGGAAACGACCGAGTTGAAATTTCTTTGTAGGGCCTTCCTGGCCTCACACCACGCAACATATTTTTGCCACACGTGGTGATAATGTTGTGCGGTCACCTCCTTTCTGGCTTTGACCAGGGTAGGAATGACCTCTTCCGGAATGCCTTTTTTTCCTTTAGGATCCGGCTTTCCATCGCCATGCCGACAAACGCAGCTGCGGTAAGTCTTGGAACAGACATGGTACTTGCTGAAGCAAGTCCCTTCTTAGCGGCAGAGGCCATAAGACCTCTGTAAGCATCTCTTGAAGTTCCGGGTACCAAGTCCTTCTTGGCCAATCCGGAGCCATGAGTATAGTTCTTACTCCTCTACGTCTTATAATTCTCAGCACCTTAGGTATGAGAAGCAGAGGAGGGAACACATACACCGACTGGTACACCCACGGTGTTACCAGAACGTCCACATCTATTGCCTGAGGGTCTCTTGACCTGGCGCAATACCTGTCCCGTTTTTTGTTCAGACGGGACGCCATCATGTCCACCTTTGGTATTTCCCAACGGTTTACAATCATGTGGAAAAAACTTCTCAATGAAGTTTCCACTCTCCCGGGTGGAGGTCGTGCTGAGGAAGTCTGCTTCCCAGTTTCCATTCCCGGGATGAAAAACTGCTGACAGTGTTATCACATGATTTTCCGCCCAGCGAAAAGTCCTTGCAGTTTCTGCCATTGCCCTCCTGCTTCTTGTGTCGCCCTGTCTGTTTACGTGGGCGACTGCCGTGATGTTTTTCCCACTGGATCAATACCGGCTGACCTTGAAGCAGAGGTCTTGCTAAGCTTAGAGCATTATAAATTTACCCTTAGCTCCAGTATATTTATGTGGAGAAAAGTCTCCATACTTGATCACACTCCCTGGAAATTTTTTCCCTTGTGTGACTGCTCCCCAGCCTCTCAGGCTGGGCTCCGTGGTTACCAGCATCCAATCCTGAATGCCGAATCTGCGCCCTCTAGAAGATGAGCACTCTATAACCACCACAGGAGAGACACCCTTGTCCTTGGATATTGGGTTATCCGCTGATGCATCTGAAGATGCGATCCGGACCATTTGTCCAGCAGATCCCACTGAAAGGTTCTTACGTGAAATCTGCCGAATGGAATTGCTTCGTAGGAAGCCACCATTTTTACCAGGACCCTTGTGCAATGATGCACTGTTTTTAGGAGGTTCCTGACTTGCTCGGATAACTCCCTGGCTTTCTCTTCCGGGAGAAACACCTTTTTCTGGACTGTGTCCAGAATCATCCCTAGGCACAGCAGACGTGTCGTCGGGATCAGCTGCGATTTTGGAATATTTAGAATCCACCCGTGCTGATTGTAGCAGTATCCGAGATAGTGCTACTCCGACCTCCAACTGTTCCCTGGACTATGCCCCTATCAGGAGATCGTCCAAGTAAGGGATAATTAAGACGCCTTTTCTTCGAAGAAGAATCATCAATTCGGCCATTACCTTGGTAAAGACCCCGGGGTGCCGTGGACAATCCAAACGGCAGCGTCTGAAACTGATAGTGACAGTTCTGCACCACGAACCTGAGGTACCCTTAGTGAGAAGGGCAAATTTGGGACATAGAGGTAAGCATCCCTGATGTCCCGGGACACTATATAGTCCCCTTCTTCCTGGTTCGTTATCACTGCTCTGAGTGACTTCATCTTAATTTGAACCTTTGTAAGTGTTCAAAAAAAAATTTTTTTTTTTTTTTTTTTTTTTTTTTAGAATAAGTCTCACCTAGCCTTCTGGCTTCAGTACCACAATATAGTGTGGAATAATACCCCTTTTCTGTAGTAGGAGGGGTAATTTAATTATCACCTGCTGGGAATACAGCTTGTGAATTTTTTCCCATACTACCTCCTTGTCGGAGGGAGACTTGGTAAAGCAGACTTCAGGAGCCTGCGAAGGGGAAACGTCTCGACATTCCCATCTGTACCCCCGGGATACTACTTGTAGGATCCAGGGGTCCTGTACGGTCTCAGCGCCATGCTGAGAACTTGTCAGACGCGGTGGAACGCTTCTGTTCCTGGGAATGGGCTGCCTGCTGCAGTCTTCTTCCCTTTCCTCTATCCCTGGGCAGATATGATCTTATAGGGACGAGAGGACTGAGGTTGAAAAGACGGTGTCTTTTTCTGCAGAGATGTGACTTAGGGTAAAAAACGGTGGATTTTCCAGCAGTTGCCGTGACCACCAGGTCCGATGGACCGACCCCAAACAAGTCCTCTTCCTTTATACGGCCATACTGTGCCGTTTGGAATCTGCATCACCTGACCACTGTCGTGTCCATAACATCTTCTGGCAGTTATGGACATCGCGTTTATTCATGATGCCAGAGTGCAAATATCCCTCTGTGCATCTCGCATATATATAAATGCTCTATAGTCAATAAAATACTGTCCCTGTCAAGGGTATCAATATTTTTAGTCAGGGAATCCGACCAAGCCACCCTAGCTCTGCACATCCAGGCTGAGGCGATCGCTGGCCGCAGTATAACACCAGTATGTGTGTATATACTTTTTATTATATTTTCCAGCCTTGTCAGCTGGTCCTTGAGGACGGCCCTATCTATAGACGGTACCGCCACTTGTTTTGATAAGCGTGTGAGCGCCTTATCCACCTTAAGGGGTGTTTCCCAACGCGCCCTAACTTCTGGCGGGAAAGGGTATACCGCCCATAATTTTCTATCGGGGGGAACCCACGCATCATCACACACTTTATTTAATTTATCTGATTCAGGAAAAACTATGGTAGTTTTTTCACATCCCACATAATACCCTCTTTTGTGGTACTTGTAGTATCAGAAATACGTAACACCTCCTTCATTGCCTTTAACGTGTGGCCCTAATAAGGAATACGTTTGTTTATTCACCGTCGACACTGGATTCAGTGTCCCTGTCTGTGTCTGTGTCGACCGACTAAAGTAAACGGGCGTTTTAAAACCCTTGACGGTGTTTTTGAGACGTCTGGACCGTACTAATTGTTTGTCGGCCGTCTCATGTCGTCAACCGACTTTGCAGCGTGTTGACAGTATCACGTAATTTCCTAAATAAGCCATCCATTCCGGTGTCGACTCCCTAGAGAGTGACATCACCATTACAGGCAATTGCTCCGCCTCCTCACCAACATCGTCCTCCTACCTGTCGACACACACGTACCGACACACAGCACACACACAGGGAATGCTCTGATAGAGGACAGGACCCACTAGCCCTTTGGAGAGACAGAGGGAGAGTTTTCCAGCACACACCAAAAACGCTATAATTATATAGGGACAACCTTATATAAGTGTTTTCCCTTATAGCATTTTAATATATATATAAGCATATCGCCAAATTAGTGCCCCCCCTCTCTGTTTTAACCCTGTTTCTGTAGTGCAGTGCAGGGGAGAGCCTGGGAGCCTTCCCTCCAGCCTTTCTGTGAGGGAAAATGGCGCTGTGTGCTGAGGAGATAGGCCCCGCCCCTTTTTCGGCGGCCTCGTCTCCCGCTCTTAACGGATTCTGGCAGGGGTTAAATATCTCCATATAGCCTCCGGAGGCTATATGTGAGGTATTTTTAGCCAAAATAGGTATTCATTTGCCTCCCAGGGCGCCCCCCTCCCAGCGCCCTGCACCCTCAGTGACTGCCGTGTGAAGTGTGCCGAGAGGAAAATGGCGCACAGCTGCAGTGCTGTGCGCTACCTTTAGAAGACTGAGGAGTCTTCTGCCGCCGATTCTGGACCTCTTCTTACTTCAGCATCTGCAAGGGGGCCGGCGGCAAGGCTCCGGTGACCATCCAGGCTGTACCTGTGATCGTCCCTCTGGAGCTGATGTCCAGTAGCCAAGAAGCCAATCCATCCTGCACGCAGGTGAGTTCACTTCTTCTCCCCTAAGTCCCTCGTTGCAGTGATCCTGTTGCCAGCAGGACTCACTGTAAAATAAAAAACCTAAGCTAAACTTTCCTAAGCAGCTCTTTAGGAGAGCCACCTAGATTGCACCCTTCTCGGCCGGGCACAAAAATCTAACTGGCTTGGAGGAGGGTCATAGGGGGAGGAGCCAGTGCACACCACCTGATCCTAAAGCTTTACTTTTTGTGCCCTGTCTCCTGCGGAGCCGCTATTCCCCATGGTCCTTTCAGGAACCCCAGCATCCACTAGGACGATAGAGAAATATATATACACACACACACACATACATATATACATATTATATATATATAATAAGATTTTACTTACCGATAAATCTATTTCTCGTAGTCCGTAGTGGATGCTGGGACTCCGTAAGGACCATGGGGAATAGCGGCTCCGCAGGAGACAGGGCACAAGAATAAAAGCTTTAGGATCAGGTGGTGTGCACTGGCTCCTCCCCCTATGACCCTCCTCCAAGCCTCAGTTAGGATACTGTGCCCGGACGAGCGTACATAATAAGGAAGGATATTGAATCCCGGGTAAGACTCATACCAGCCACACCAATCACACCGTACAACTTGTGATCTGAACCCAGTTAACAGTATGATAAAACGAAAAGGAGCCTCTGAAAAGATGGCTCACAACAATAATAACCCGAATTTTTGTAACAATAACTATATACAAGTATTGCAGACAATCCGCACTTGGGATGGGCGCCCAGCATCCACTACGGACTACGAGAAATAGATTTATCGGTAAGTAAAATCTTATTTTCTCTGACGTCCTAGTGGATGCTGGGACTCCGTAAGGACCATGGGGATTATACCAAAGCTCCCAAACGGGCGGGAGAGTGCGGATGACTCTGCAGCACCGAATGAGAGAACTCCAGGTCCTCCTCAGCCAGGGTATCAAATTTGTAGAATTTTGCAAACGTGTTTGCCCCTGACCAAGTAGCTGCTCGGCAAAGTTGTAAAGCCGAGACCCCTCGGGCAGCCGCCCAAGATGAGCCCACTTTCCGTGTGGAATGGGCTTTTACCGATTTTGGCTGTGGCAGGCCTGCCACAGAATGTGCAAGCTGAATTGTACTACAAATCCAACGAGCAATCGTCTGCTTAGAAGCAGGAGCACCCAGCTTGTTGGGTGCATACAGGATAAACAGCGAGTCAGATTTTCTGACTCCAGCCGTCCTGGAAACATATATTTTCAGGGCCCTGACAACGTCAAGCAACTTGGAGTCCTCCAAGTCCCTAGTAGCCGCAGGTACCACAATAGGTTGGTTCATGTGAAATGCAGAAACCACCTTAGGTAGAAATTGAGGACGAGTCCTCAATTCTGCCCTGTCAGAATGAAAAATTAAGTAAGGACTTTTATATGATAAAGCCGCCAATTCTGACACACGCCTGGCTGAAGCCAGGGCTAACAGCATCGTCACCTTCCATGTGAGATATTTGAAGTCCACAGTGGTGAGTGGTTCAAACCAATGTGACTTTAGAAAACTCAACACAACATTGAGATCCCAAGGTGCCACTGGAGGCACAAAAGGAGGCTGTATATGCAGTACCCCTTTTACAAATGTCTGAACTTCAGGCATTGAAGCCAGTTCTTTCTGGAAGAAAATCGACAGGGCCGAAATTTGAACCTTAATGGACCCTAATTTTAGGCCCATAGATAGACCTGTTTGCAGGAAATGGAGGAAACGACCCAGTTGAAATTCCTCTGTAGGGGCCTTCTTGGCCTCACACCACGCAACATATTTTCGCCAAATGCGGTGATAATGTTTTGCGGTTACGTCCTTCCTGGCCTTGACCAGGGTAGGGATGACTTCATCTGGAATGCCTTTTTCCCTCAGAATCCGGCGTTCAACCGCCATGCCGTCAAACGCAGCCGCGGTAAGTCTTGGAACAGACAAGGCCCCTGCTGGAGCAGGTCCTTTCTCAGAGGTAGAGGCCACGGTTCGTCCGTGAGCATCTCTTGAAGTTCCGGGTACCAAGTCCTTCTTGGCCAATCCGGAGCCACGAGTATAGTTCTTACTCCTCTCCTTCTTATGATTCTCAGTACCTTTGGTATGAGAGGCAGAGGAGGGAACACATACACTGACTGGTACACCCACGGCGTTACCAGGGCGTCCACCGCTATTGCCTGAGGGTCCCTTGACCTGGCGCAATATCTGTCTCGTTTTTTGTTTAGACGGGACGCCATCATGTCCACCTTTGGTTCTTCCCAACGGTTTACTATCAGGTGGAAGACTTCTGGGTGAAGTCCCCACTCTCCCGGGTGGAGGTCGTGTCTGCTGAGGAAGTCTGCTTCCCAGTTGTCCACTCCCGGAATGAACACTGCTGACAGTGCTATCACATGATTTTCCGCCCAGCGAAGAATCCTTGCAGCTTCTGCCATTGCCCTCCTGCTTCTCGTGCCGCCCTGTCTGTTTACGTGGGCGACTGACGTGATGTTGTCCGATTGGATCAATACCGCCTGACCCTGAAGCAGGGGTTTCGCTTGACTTAGGGCATTGTAAATGGCCCTTAGTTCCAGAATGTTTATATGAAGAGATGCTTCCATGCTTGACCACAAGCCCTGGAAATTTCTTCCCTGTGTGACTTCTCCCCAGCCTCTCAGGCTTGCATCCGTGGTCACCAGGATCCAATCCTGAATGCCAAATCTGCGGCCCTCTAGTAGATGAGCACTCTGCAGCCACCACAGAAGAGACACCCTTCTCCTTGGCGACAGGGTTATCCGCTGATGCATCTGAAGATGCGATCCGGACCATTTGTCCAGCAGATCCCACTGAAAAGTTCTTGCATGGAATCTTCCGAATGGAATCGCTTCGTAAGAAGCCACCATTTTTCCCAGGACCCTCGTGCACTGATGCACTGACACCTGGCCTGGTTTTAGGAGGTTCCTGACTAGCTCGGATAACTCCCTGGCCTTCTCCTCCGGGAGAAACACCTTTTTCTGGACTGTGTCCAGAATCATTCCTAGGAACAGTAGACGTGTCGTAGGAATCAGCTGCGATTTTGGAATATTTAGGATCCACCCGTGCCGACGTAACACTACCTGAGATAGTGCTACTCCGACTTCTAACTGTTCCCTGGACCTTGCCCTTATCAGGAGATCGTCCAAGTAAGGGATAATTAAGATGCCTTTTCTTCGAAGAAGAATCATCATTTCGGCCATTACCTTGGTAAAGACCCGAGGTGCCGTGGACAACCCAAACGGCAGCGTCTGAAACTGATAATGACAGTTTTGTACTACAAACCTGAGGTACACTTGGTGAGACGGGTAGATTGGGACGTGGAGATAAGCATCCTTGATGTCCAGAGACACCATATAGTCCCCTTCTTCCAGGTTTGCTATCACCGCTCTGAGTGATTCCATCTTGAATTTGAACCTCTTTATGTAAGTGTTCAAGGATTTCAGATTTAAAATTGGTCTCACCGAGCCGTCCGGCTTCGGTACCACAAACAGCGTGGAATAATACCCCTTTCCCTGTTGTAGGAGGGGTACCTTGATTATCACCTGCTGGGAATACAGCTTGTGAATGGCTTCCAAAACTGCCTCCCTGTCGGAGGGAGACTTTGGTAGAGCAGACTTCAGGAACCGGCGAGGGGGAAACGCCTCGAATTCCAGTTTGTACCCCTGCGATACTACCTGTAGAATCCAGGGGTCCACTTGCGAGTGAGCCCACTGCGCGTTGAAATTCTTGAGACGGGCCCCCACCATGTCTGAGTCTGCTTGTAAAGCCCCAGCGTCATGCTGAAGACTTGGCAGAAGCAGGGGAGGGCTTCTGCTCCTGGGAAGCGGCTGCATGGTGCAGTCTTTTTCCCCTTCCTCTGCCCCGGGGCAGGAAGGAATGGCCTTTAGCTCGCTTGTACTTATGGGAACGAAAGGACTGAGTTTGAAAAGACGGTGTCTTTTTCTGCTGATGTGAAGTGACCTGGGGTAAAAAGGTGGATTTTCCAGCCGTTGCCGTGGCCACCAGGTCCGATAGACCAGCCCCAAATAACTCCTCCCCTTTATACGGCAATACTTCCATATGTCGTTTGGAATCCGCATCGCCTGACCACTGTCGCGTCCATAACGCTCTTCTGGCAGAAATGGACATAGCACTTACTCTTGATGCCAGGGTGCAGATATCCCTCTGTGCATCACGCATATATAGTAATGCATCCTTCAAATGCTCTATAGTTAGCAGTATATTGTCCCTATCCAGGGTATCAATATTTTCAGTCAGGGAATCCGACCACGCGACTCCAGCACTGCACATCCAGGCTGAAGCGATTGCTGGTCGCAGTATAACACCAGTATGTGTGTATATACTTTTAAGAATATTTTCCAGCCTTCTATCTGCTGGTTCCTTGAGGGTGGCCGTATCAGGAGACGGTAACGCTACTTGTTTAGATAAACGTGTGAGCGCCTTATCTACCCTAGGGGGTGTTTCCCAACGCGTCCTAACCTCTGACGGGAAAGGATATAGTGCCAATAATTTTTTAGAAATTAGCAGTTTTTTGTCGGGGGAAACCCACGCTTTATCACACACCTCATTTAACTCATCTGACTCAGGGAAAACTATTGGTAGTTTTTTCACACCCCACATAATACCCTTCTTTGTGGTACTTGTAGTGTCAGAAATGTTCAATGCTTCCTTCATTGCCGTGATCATGTAACGTGTGGCCCTACTGGACATTACGTTTGTCTCCTCACCGTCGACACTAGACTCAGTATCTGTGTCTGGGTCTGTGTCGACCCACTGAGGTAACGGGCGTTTTAGGGCCCCTGACGGTGTCTGAGACGCCTGGACAGGCACTAATTGATTTGCCGGCTGTCTCATGTCATCAACCGTTTTTTGCAAAGTGCTGACATTATCACTTAATTCTTTAAATACGATCATCCAGTCAGGTGTCGACACCCTAGGGGGTGACATCACTAACCCAGGCAATTGCTCCGCCTCCACATCATTTTCCTCCTCAAACATGTCGACACACACGTACCAACACACAGCACACACACCGGGAATGCTCTGATAGAGGACAGGACCCCACAAGCCCTTTGGAGAGACAGAGGGAGAGTCTGCCAGCACACACCAAGCGCTATATATATACAGGGATAACCTTATATAAGTGTTATTCCCTTATAGCTGCTGTTTATATAATTTTTAGCTGCCAATAGTGCCCCCCCTTCTCTTTTTTACCCTGATTCTGTAGCAAGTCTGCAGGGGAGAGTCAGGGAGCCGTCCTTCCAGCGGAGCTGTGAGGGAAAATGGCGCTTGTGTGCTGAGGAGATAGGCTACGCCCCTTCACGACGTCCTTATCTCCCGCTCTTTTCTGTAATAATGGCAGGGGTTAAAATACATCCATATAGCCCAAGAGCTATATGTGATGTATTCTTTTGCCAACCTAAGGTATTATCTGTTATATTGCGTCTCAGGGCGCTCCCCCCCAGCGCCCTGCACCCTCAGTGACCGGAGTGTGAAGTGTGCTGAGAGCAATGGCGCACAGCTGCGGTGCTGTGCGCTACCTTAGTCTGAAGACAGGATCGTCTTCTGCCGCCGATTTCACCGGACCTCTTCGCTCTTCTGGCTCTGTAAGGGGGCCGGCGGCGCGGCTCCGGGACCCATCCAGGCTGAACCTGTGATCGTCCCTCTGGAGCTAATGTCCAGTAGCCTAAGAAACCCAATCCACTCTGCACGCAGGTGAGTCCGTTTCTTCTCCCCTTAGTCCCACGATGCAGTGAGCCTGTTGCCAGCAGGACTCACTGAAAATAAAAAACCTAAAATATACTTTTATTCTAAGCAGCTCAGGAGAGCCACCTAGCCTGCACCCTTCTCGTTCGGGCACAAAAATCTAACTGAGGCTTGGAGGAGGGTCATAGGGGGAGGAGCCAGTGCACACCACCTGATCCTAAAGCTTTTATTCTTGTGCCCTGTCTCCTGCGGAGCCGCTATTCCCCATGGTCCTTACGGAGTCCCAGCATCCACTAGGACGTCAGAGAAATATATATATATATATATATATATAACCTATACGCAAGTGGATTGTCCAGACCCGTCAGGTCCCTAGTGACAGTAATGCAGTAATGTGTTCTGAATGTGTATGACCATGTACTGACATGCCCCAGATGTGGATCTACCAGGAACGTTATGGTCGACAGAAACTTAGTATATGTCGACAGCAGGGGATATTAAACAGGCAAAAAATAACAATCTTGGAACCCCGAGGGGTCTGAGGGAAGCATACATATACAATTTCAATAAGACTCCCCCCACATATATCTATAAATATATATACATACATCCATGTATTGCCGGCACTCACTTGATAAACAGCATGCCCTGGTGCAGCATAATCGAATTCACAACTCCATGTAAGAAATGGCACTCAGAGTCAGCATTAGTAAGCAAAAAGACGAATCTGTATTGAAGTTGAGTACTTTCGGGGACAGCACCCCGTCCTCAGAACCTTACAGCAGATAAGACAGATACTACAATAGCAAACTTACCCACAATTTAAACCTCCAGTCACCAATCACCACTGTTCAAGCCTCCCGCGGTTCAGTCAGCGTCCACAGCTGGGACCCGACGAGCGTGACGTCACCCGGCGGAAGTGGTCACGTCGCCATGGAAACAGCAGGCTTGCGCTCCACCAGGACCGGAAGACTGCGCTCCAAGACGTGCGGCCCTCCCAGCGGCTGTCACTGCATAGCCGGTCACATGACAGTGACGCTGACTGAGCTAATCCCGGGGTTCTCGAACATGGGAACTGGCCCCAAACACCCCCACCCTAGACACAAAGTGATACACACATATCACAGCACAGATATATCACATAAGAATATGCCAACATACCACATGGAATTTAAAAACATACAATAGCAGCAGTTTAGTGGAGACTATCTCCAATTGTACACCGAGTACTCTCAATATATAGAGAAACCCAATGTACCAAAGGAGAAAGTGAATAAACATAATCACAGATATTGGACAAAAAACTGAACATATATACCCCCCCCCAAAAAAAGGGACTAATCATATAGCCTACAATCAAGTATGCCATTCAAAATCATGGACAGAAAATCACCTAAATGCAAGGAGGCATATCGTACAGCAAAACGAGGAACACCCAAGTTAATTCAAACTGTTCCAGTTTATCTTATCATTAAGACCTCCTGGTTTGATGGTACCCAGCCTCACAATCCAACGGGATTCCTAAAGCAACAGGGCCTTGGCTCTATCGCCCCCTCGGAGTGATTCTGGGACATGATCAATCATAAAATATCTAATGTCCTCTAATTTATGCTGTACGATATGCCTCCTTGCATTTAGGTGATTTTCTGTCCATGATTTTGAATGGCATACTTGATTGTAGGCTATATGATTAGTCCCTTTTTTTGGGGGGGGTATATATGTTCAGTTTTTTGTCCAATATCTGTGATTATGTTTATTCACTTTCTCCTTTGGTACATTGGGTTTCTCTATATAATATTGAGAGTACTCGGTGTACAATTGGAGATAGTCTCCACTAAACTGCTGCTATTGTATGTTTTTAAATTCCATGTGGTATGTTGGCATATTCTTATGTGATATATCTGTGCTGTGATATGTGTGTATCACTTTGTGTCTAGGGTGGGGGTGTTTGGGGCCAGTTCCCATGTTCGAGAACCCCGGGATTAGCTCAGTCAGCGTCACTGTCATGTGACCGGCTATGCAGTGACAGCCGCTGGGAGGGCCGCGCGTCTTGGAGCGCAGTCTTCCGGTCCTGGTGGAGCGCAAGCCTGCTGTTTCCATGGCGACGTGACCACTTCCGCCGGGTGACGTCACGCTTGTCGGGTCCCAGCTGTGGACGCTGACTGAACCGCGGGAGGCTTGAACAGTGGTGATTGGAGACTGGAGGTTTAAATTGTGGGTAAGTTTGCTATTGTAGTATCTGTCTTATCTGCTGTAAGGTTCTGAGGACGGGGTGCTGTCCCCGAAAGTACTCAACTTCAATACAGATTCGTCTTTTTGCTTACTAATGCTGACTCTGAGTGCCATTTCTTACATAGAGTTGTGAATTCGATTATGCTGCACCAGGGCATGCTGTTTATCAAGTGAGTGCCGGCAATACATGGATGTATGTGATTGTGCTGCTTAGCACATGTTGCAGGGCACCGGCTTTGTGTTTACCGCTGTTACCCTCTAGAGACTGTATTCCTCTACCTATATTGTGTTGAACATATTTACTCAGATTGTTTGGTGAACTTGCTGAGCTGATGGAGCCGGATATAGCCAGCCCAGCTCCTGTAGATCATGTTGGTGGTACTGGAGCCACCACGACCCCTTTGGGGGAGACTTTTAGTTTCAGCAGCATTGAAGTTGAAGGAATTTTGTCTAAAGAAGTGCTATCAGTGGAGGATGTGGCGTTCAATGCGGATGACGTATATCGTCAATTGTTGAGGTTAAAACGCCGCGAAATTGACTTTTTGTTACATAGCATTTCTTTATCTAATTATTACAGAGACCGGAAAATCCCTAGGGGGTTTAGGGTGAAAAAATAAGAATTTACTCACCGGTAATTCTATTTCTCGTAGTCCGTAGTGGATGCTGGGGACTCCGTCAGGACCATGGGGAATAGCGGCTCCGCAGGAGACAGGGCACAAAATTTAAAAGTTTGACCACTAGGTGGTGTGTACTGGCTCCTCCCCCTATGACCCTCCTCCAAGCCTCAGTTAGGATACTGTGCCCGGACGAGCGTACACAATAAGGAAGGATTTTGAATCCCGGGTAAGACTCATACCAGCCACACCAATCACACCGTACAACTTGTGATCTGAACCCAGTTAACAGTATGACAAACGTAGGAGCCTCTGAAAAGATGGCTCACAACAATAAACAACAGGATTTTTTTGTAACAATAACTATGTACAAGTATTGCAGACAATCCGCACTTGGGATGGGCGCCCAGCATCCACTACGGACTACGAGAAATAGAATTACCGGTGAGTAAATTCTTATTTTCTCTGACGTCCTAGTGGATGCTGGGGACTCCGTCAGGACCATGGGGATTATACCAAAGCTCCCAAACGGGCGGGAGAGTGCGGATGACTCTGCAGCACCGAATGAGAGAACTCCAGGTCCTCCTTAGCCAGGGTATCAAATTTGTAGAATTTTACAAACGTGTTCTCCCCTGACCACGTAGCTGCTCGGCAGAGTTGTAATGCCGAGACCCCTCGGGCAGCCGCCCAAGATGAGCCCACCTTCCTTGTGGAGTGGGCATTGACAGATTTAGGCTGTGGCAGGCCTGCCACAGAATGTGCCAGTTGAATTGTGCTACAAATCCAACGAGCAATCGTCTGCTTAGAAGCAGGAGCACCCAGCTTGTTGGGTGCATACAGTATAAACAGCGAGTCAGATTTTCTGACTCCAGCCGTCCTTGAAATATATATTTTCAATGCTCTGACAACGTCCAGCAACTTGGAATCCTCCAAATCGCTAGTAGCCGCAGGCACCACAATAGGCTGGTTCAGGTGAAACGCTGATACCACCTTAGGCAGAAAATGAGGACGCGTCCTCAATTCTGCCCTGTCCGAATGGAAAATCAGATATGGGCTTTTATACGATAAAGCCGCCAATTCCGACACTCTCCTGGCTGAAGCCAGGGCCAATAGCATGGTTACTTTCCATGTAAGATATTTCAAATCTACCGATTTGAGTGGCTCAAACCAATGGGATTTGAGAAAATCCAAAACTACATTGAGATCCCACGGTGCCACTGGGGGCACAACCGGGGGCTGTATTTGTAGTACTCCTTTTACAAAAGTCTGGACTTCAGGAACTGAAGCCAATTCTTTCTGGAAGAAAATCGACAGGGCCGAAATTTGAACCTTAATGGACCCTAATTTGAGGTCCATAGATAATCCTGTTTGCAGGAAATGTAGGAATCGACCCAGTTGAAATTCCTCTGTCGGGGCCTTCCTGGCCTCACACCATGCAACATATTTTCTCCAAATGCGGTGATAATGTTGTGCAGTCACCTCCTTCCTGGCTTTGACCAGGGTAGGGATGACCTCTTCCGGAATGCCTTTTTCCCTTAGGATCCGGCGTTCAACCGCCATGCCGTCAAACGCAGCCGCGGTAAGTCTTGGAATAGACACGGTCTCTGCTGAAGCAGATCCCTTCTTAGAGGTAGAGGCCACGGATCTTCCGTGAGCATCTCCTGAAGTTCCGGGTACCAAGTCCTTCTTGGCCAGTCCGGAGCCACTAGTATGTCCACCATTGGTCTTTCCCAATGGACTACAATCATGTGGTGAACACTGCTGACAGTGCTATCACATGATTTTCCGCCCAGCGAAGAATCCTTGCAGCTTCTGCCATTGCCCTCCTGCTTCTTGTGCCGCCCTGTCTGTTTACGTGGGCGACTGCCGTGATGTTGTCCGACTGGATCAACACCGGCTGACCCTGAAGCAGAGGTTTTGCCAGGCTTAGAGCATTGTAGATTGCTCTTAGTTCCAGTATATTTATGTGAAGAGACGTTTCCAGGCTTGACCACACGCCCTGGAAGTTTCTTCCTTGTGTGACCGCTCCCCAGCCTCTCAGGCTGGCATCCGTGGTCACTAGGACCCAGTTCTGTATGCCGAATCTGCGGCCCTCTAACAGATGAGCACTCTGCAACCACCATAGCAGAGAGACCCTTGTCCTTGTCGACAATTTTATCCGCTGATGCATCTGCAGATGCGATCCGGACCATTTGTCTAGCAGATCCCACTGAAAAATTTGTGCATGGAATCTGCCGAATGGAATCGCTTCGTAAGGAGCCACCATTTTTCCCAGGACTCTTGTGCATTGATGCACAGACACTGTCCCTGGTTTTAGGAGGTTCCTGACTAGATCGGATAACTCCCTGGCTTTCTCCTCCGGAAGAAATACCTTTTTCTGAACAGTGTCCAGAATCATCCCTAGGAACAGCAGACGTGTCGTCGGGATCAGTTGGGATTTTGGAAAATTCAGAATCCACCCGTGTTGTTGGAGCACTACTTGAGTTAGTGCTACTCCGACCTCCAGCTGTTCTCTGGATCTTGCCCTTATCAGGAGATCGTCCAAGTAAGGGATAATTAATACGCCTTCTCTTCGAAGAAGGATCATCATTTCGGCCATTACCTTGGTAAAGACCCTGGGTGCCGTGGACAATCCAAACGGCAGCGTCTGAAACTGATAATGACAGTTTTGTACCACGAACCTGAGGTACCCTTGGTGTGAAGGGCAAATTGGGACATGAAGGTAAGCATCCTTGATGTCCAAGGACACCATAAAATCCCCTTCTTCCAGATTCGCTATCACTGCTCTGAGTGACTCCATCTTGAACTTGAATCTTTGTATGTACAGGTTCAGAGATTTCAGATTTAGAATAGGTCTTACCGAGCCGTCCGGCTTCGGTACCACAAATAGCGTGGAGTAATACCCCTTTCCCTGTTGTAGAAGGGGTACCTTGATTATCACCTGCTGAGAATACAGCTTGTGAATGGCTTCCAATACCGTCGCCCTGTCTGAGGGAGACGTTGGCAAAGCAGATTTTAGGAACCGGCGAGGGGGAGACTTCTCGAATTCCAACCTGTAACCCTGAGATACTACCTGCAGGATCCAGGGGTCCACCTGCGAGTGAGCCCACTGTGCGCTGAAATTCTTGAGGCGACCCCCCACCGCCCCTGAGTCCGCTTGTAAGGTCCCAGCGTCATGCTGAGGCCTTTGCAGAAGCCGGGGAGGACTTCTGCTCCTGTGAAGGGGCTGCTTGCTGCAGTCTCTTACCCTTTCCTTTGCCTCGGGGCAAATATGAATGTCCTTTTGCTCGCTTGTTCTTATAGGAACGAAAGGACTGCGGCTGAAAAGACTGCGTCTTTTTCTGCTGGGAGGGGACTTGAGGTAAAAAGGTGAACTTCCCGGCTGTTGCCGTGGCTACCAAATCCGATAGACCGACCCCAAATAATTCCTCCCCTTTATACGGCAATACTTCCATATGCCGTTTGGAATCCGCATCGCCTGACCACTGTCGTGTCCATAGACTTCTTCTGGCAGATATGGACATCGCACTTACTCTTGATGCAAGAGTGCAGATATCCCTCTGTGCATCTCGCATATAAAGGAATGCATCCTTTAATTGCTCTATAGTCAATAAAATACTGTCCCTATCCAGGGTATCAATATTTTCAGTCAGGGAATCCGACCAAGCCACCCCAGCACTGCACATCCAGGCTGAGGCGATTGCTGGTCGCAGTATAACACCAGTATGTGGGTATATACTTTTTAGAGTATTTTCCAGCCTCCTATCAGCTGGATCCTTGAGGGCGGCCGTATCAGGAGACGGTAACGCCACTTGTTTGGATAAACGTGTGAGCGCCTTGTCCACCCTAGGGGGTGTTTCCCAGCGCGCCCTAACCTCTGGCGGGAAAGGGTATAACGCCAATAACTTCTTTGAAATTAGCAGTTTTTTATCAGGGGTAACCCACGCTTCATCACACACGTCATTCAATTCCTCTGATTCAGGAAAAACTACAGGTAGTTTTTTCAGACCCCACATAATACCCCTTTTTGTGGTACTTGCAGTATCAGAGATATGCAAAGCCTCCTTCATTGCCGTGATCATATAACGTGTGGCCCTACTGGAAAATACGTTCGTTTCTTCACCGTCGACACTAGATTCGGTGTCCGTGTCTGGGTCTGTGTCGACCGACTGAGGCAAAGGGCGTTTTACAGCCCCTGACGGTGTTTGAGACGCCTGTACAGGTACTAACTGGTTTGCCGGTCGTCTCATGTCGTCAACCGACTTTTGCAGCGTGCTGACATTATCACGTAATTCCATAAACAAAGCCATCCATTCCGGTGTCGACTCCCTAGGGGGTGACATCACCATTACCGGCAATTGCTCCGCCTCCACACCAACATCGTCCTCATACATGTCGACACACACGTACCGACACACAGCAGACACACAGGGAATGCTCTGATAGAAGACAGGACCCCACTAGCCCTTTGGGGAGACAGAGGGAGAGTTTGCCAGCACACACCAAAGCGCTATAATTATATAGGAACAACCTTATATAAGTGTTGTTTCCTTATAGCTGCTTAAATATATATAATATCGCCAAAAAATGCCCCCCCTCTCTGTTTTTTACCCTGTTTCTGTAGTGCAGTGCAGGGGAGAGCCTGGGAGCCTTCCTAGCAGCGGAGCTGTGTAGGAAAATGGCGCTGTGTGCTGAGGAGATAGGCCCCGCCCCCTATTCCGGCGGGCTCTTCTCCCGGTTTTTCTGAGACCTGGCAGGGGTGAAATACATCCATATAGCCTCATGGACTATATGTGATGTATTCTTTTTAGCCAGAAAGGTATTAACATTGCTGCCCAGGGCGCCCCCCCCAGCGCCCTGCACCCTCAGTGACCGCCGGTGTGAAGTGTGCCTGAGCGCAATGGCGCACAGCTGCAGTGCTGTGCGCTACCTCATGAAGACTGAAAAGCCTTCAGCCGCCGGTTTCTGGACCTCTTCTTACTTCGGCATCTGCAAGGGGGTCGGCGGCGCGGCTCCGGTGACCCATCCAGGCTGTACCTGTGATCGTCCCTCTGGAGCTAGTGTCCAGTAGCCTAAGAAGCAAATCCATCCTGCACGCAGTTGAGTTCACTTCTTCTCCCCTAGGTCCCTCGTTGCAGTGAGCCTGTTGCCAGCAGGACTCACTGAAAATAATAAAACTATCAAAACTTTTACTCTAAGCAGCTCTTTATGAGAGCCACCTAGATTGCACCCTGCTCGGACGGGCACAAAAATCTAACTGAGGCTTGGAGGAGGGTCATAGGGGGAGGAGCCAGTACACACCACCTAGTGGTCAAACTTTTAAATTTTGTGCCCTGTCTCCTGCGGAGCCGCTATTCCCCATGGTCCTGACGGAGTCCCCAGCATCCACTAGGACGTCAGAGAAATGTCCCTACAATAGGACGTAACAATCCGGACTTTGTCCGTAAATGGGTTGCCATACTCAATAAGTGTGCCTTCGACCTTATCATTCTAGTCGTGGAAGAAGCCAATAGAGAATTACACAGTACAAGACAGAAAATCGCCACCTATGAGAGGGAGCATAAGAGTACGCTGGAGGAGGACACCAGCTGCAATTGGCTGCAGAGACTGGAATCCCAGTGTGACCAATATCGTATGGAGCTCCTGAAATTCAAAAGGAGCAAAAGGTTTGCAGTGGATGCCGACTACGATGAAAATCGTGTGTATAATTGGCTGGGCGGTGGTGGCAATCAAGGCAATTCTCTTTCCCTGTCTAAACGCAGACCATGGCAGAGGAATAGATCTAATCAACGCAATATTGATAATAGATCTAGTACTGATAGTGACTTTGTGATTTCCGAATCTGATGAGGGTAACAGGTCTGGTGCAGTCCCTTTAGGTGCAGCAAAAAAAGACACGTCAAAGACCAAAGACGACCTCCCACCCGCAGGGGTGGCCAGAACCAGAGGAACCAGAAAAGCACAAGACAAGAAGAAAATCTAATTTTGAATCTTTCGGATAGGACCCTGAGCCCGTTAGAATTACAAGTTCTAAATAGGGGTCTCAGTTTTGTACCCACTAATTTTTTTAATGAATTTAATTGGAAGCGGGATCTCCATCAGTTTTCACGTAAACTTAGACTGAAGGAACATTTTCATGGGAAGCAATTTGATAGTGGTAATCCAGTATTTTCTTCATTTTTGAAAAAATCATCCAGATCCACATTTGATCCGGTTTCAAATAATCCATCTATTAGAACATTTAGCCGATTATTGGATGAATCAGTCAATAAATTTACTCAGGTACCACATCAAGTTAGACCCAATTTATCTAAATCTGAGTTTATGGCTCTACAACAACTGAAATCCTATGAAGATATTACTATCAGACCAGCTGATAAGGGGGGCGCCATAGTCGTCCAGAACCTGGGGGACTATAAGAATGAAGTAATGGCGCAACTCTCAGATCATTCTGTTTATAAGAAATTACAGAGTGACCCTACTGCTAAATTTCAGAGTGAGTTATTTGCTATTCTTAAAGAGGCAGTTCAAAGTCACAAAATTACTAGTAAGATCTGTGAAGTATTATGCGTGAAATATCCTAGAGTCCCAGTACTCTATACGATTCCCAAATTGCATAAAGATAGTCAGAAACCACCGGGAAGGCCGATCATCTCGGCCAGAGACTCTTTATACACGAATGTCTCCCAACTGTTGGACTGTGTACTGCAACCCCGTCTCATGGCTCAGGACACCTTCCTCAAAGATACTACTACCTTTTTGAAGCTCTTGGATGATTTCCAGGAAGTCCCCCCTGGAACTTTACTGTGTTGTTTGGACATTAGTAGTTTATATACTAGTATTCCTCATGAGGGGGGTCTAGAAGCCATGAAGGGATTCATACAGTCTTTTGTTCCACAGGAGGAGTTTGATCATTCTCTGTTTATGCAGTTGCTTGAGTTGACGCTATGCCGGAATTATTTTATTTTTGATGGTTGTTTTTATTTGCAACTAAGGGGGTGTGCTATGGGTTCTCCCGTAGCACCTTCCTATGCAAATGTGTTTATGTTTGCGCTTGAGAGTCGGATGTTCTTCCAGAATAGTCGTTATCGGGGGAGCATCCTACTCTACAAGCGCTACATAGACGATGTGTTCCTGTTGTGGACGGGTGGTCAGCATGAATTTGAAAATATGATGCTGGAGATCAATGTGTTAGATACCCCAATTAAGTTTACATACACGTCAAGTAGTACAGATGTGAACTTTTTAGATGTTCATGTGATACTATCTAACAGCCGTTTCACTACAGAGGTATATACCAAGGCTACCGACAGAAACACGCTACTTGTAGCATCTAGTCACCACCCGACGGCTCTAAAACAAGGGCTACCACTTTCCCAAATGATGCGGGTTGCCCGCATTTGCAGCAATGCCGCTACGGTTCCTTTGGAACTTGATATAGTTGTTGATAAATTTTTGGCTCGTGGTTATAAGAAGAAGTCCCTTTTGGTTCAAAAGGCTAGGGTGTTAAACATGTCTAGATCTGAATTATTAAGCCCTCGTAGTAGGAATCAAGATAAGATCCTGCCCTGGGCCAGTGACTATACAGTGGCTAGTCCGATAATTAAACAAGCCACCAAAGCTTTGTGGCCCATTGTGAGCACTGATAGTGAACTCCCAATGTTTAGGGGTAAACGACCAGTGGCAGCCTTTAGACGAGGTAGTAACCTTAAAGATCTTTTGGTGCACACTGATATTACAGGTCGTAATGCACCACAGATCCCGAATGTTTACAGAAAACCGTTTGGGTGTTACTCATGCAATGACTGTACTACTTGTCGTTTTATTGTTCCATGCACCAAGTTTAAACATCCACATGTTGACAAAATGTATGATATGAGGTTTGTCTTAACCTGTAACATGTCGTTTGTGGTATACGTGGTGGTCTGTCCTTGTGGGTTATTCTACGTAGGACAGACCACTCGTAAGTTTAAGGAACGCATGAACGCGCACAGATCAGCAATTCGCTTATCATTAGCAGGTAAAGATATTGATCAACCGGTTCCCCGTCATTTCAAGCAACTTAAGCATAAATTAGAGGACATTAGATATTTTATGATTGATCATGTCCCAGAATCACTCCGAGGGGGCGATAGAGCCAAGGCCCTGTTGCTTAAGGAATCCCGTTGGATTGTGAGGCTGGGTACCATCAAACCAGGAGGTCTTAATGATAAGATAAACTGGAACAGTTTGAATTAACTTGGGTGTTCCTCGTTTTGCTGTACGATATGCCTCCTTGCATTTAGGTGATTTTCTGTCCATGATTTTGAATGGCATACTTGATTGTAGGCTATATGATTAGTCCCTTTTTTTGGGGGGGGGTATATATGTTCAGTTTTTTGTCCAATATCTGTGATTATGTTTATTCACTTTCTCCTTTGGTACATTGGGTTTCTCTATATATTGAGAGTACTCGGTGTACAATTGGAGATAGTCTCCACTAAACTGCTGCTATTGTATGTTTTTAAATTCCATGTGGTATGTTGGCATATTCTTATGTGATATATCTGTGCTGTGATATGTGTGTATCACTTTGTGTCTAGGGTGGGGGTGTTTGGGGCCAGTTCCCATGTTCGAGAACCCCGGGATTAGCTCAGTCAGCGTCACTGTCATGTGACCGGCTATGCAGTGACAGCCGCTGGGAGGGCCGCGCGTCTTGGAGCGCAGTCTTCCGGTCCTGGTGGAGCGCAAGCCTGCTGTTTCCATGGCGACGTGACCACTTCCGCCGGGTGACGTCACGCTCGTCGGGTCCCAGCTGTGGACGCTGACTGAACCGCGGGAGGCTTGAACAGTGGTGATTGGTGACTGGAGGTTTAAATTGTGGGTAAGTTTGCTATTGTAGTATCTGTCTTATCTGCTGTAAGGTTCTGAGGACGGGGTGCTGTCCCCGAAAGTACTCAACTTCAATACAGATTCGTCTTTTTGCTTACTAATGCTAAATATATATACAGTTACAAGGCAATAACAGCCTGTTAATTTTTTACCCAGTAAATACCGTTGATGCCGACAGGGCACCCACAAACAACTGTGTCTCCCCTAGTGTGTTTACTTTTTTAAGCACACAAATACTAATACTTAATTTTCCGAATCAAGTACCGTCATGCGCCGGCGAAGCCGACAGTTATCCCCACAGCAGCTTGTGACAAAGCCCTCACACATGTCGACATATGTCGACTAACAGATAGTGGGTAAACAAACAGGGAAACACTGAATTTACGTATCACAACAAAGATTATGCGCCCCTTTATAAAACATAATGCTATATGACTCCATATAGCATTAAAAAAACACTGTGCCCCCCCCTCCTTCTTACTATACAGCAAGCCTTGGCGGGGACCTGAGGAAAATGGCGCTGACTCCGCTGTGAGGGCTAAGCTCCGCCCCTTCTCGGCGTGCTTAAGCCCGCTCAAAAAATATATATAAAAATACATATATTGAGCTGGGGGAACCTATATACAGGGTATAACCCCCTGTATATAAACATAAATAGAATGGCTGCCCAGGGCACCCCCCCTGCGCCCTGCACACTCGGAAACCGTTCGTGTGTGGGAGCAAAGGCGCGCAGCGCGATCGCTGCGGCACACTGGCTGGGTGACATACCCGGTGTCCGGGCAACTAAATATGTCCCCCTGCAAGCGATCTAAGTCAGTATATGCCGCCCAGGGCGCTCCCCCCCAGCGCCCTGCACCCTGCAAGAGCCGATTGTGTGCAGGAGCAGGGAGCGCAGCGCTACCGCTGCTGCTCCCTCCGTTTCGCGTTACACTGGCGGGGTGAACATACCCGGTGTCCGGACACCTAAATATGTCCCCCCGCCAGAGATCCAAACCTCAGCAACATGCCGCCCAGGGCGCTCCCCACCAGCGCCCTGCACCCTGCCAGAGACGTTGGTGTGTGGGAGCATGGAGCGCAGCGTTATCGCTGAAGTTACCTCCGTTACTGAAGTCTTCTGCCGTCACTGAAGTCTTCTTTTCTTCCAATACTCACCCGGCTTCTTTCTTCTGGCTTCTGTGAGGGGGGTGACGGCGCGGCTCCGGGAACAAGCAGCTAGGCGAACCAAGTGATCGAACCCTCTGGAGCTAATGGTGTCCAGTAGCCTGAGAAGCAGAGCCCTTAAACTAAGAAGAAGTAGGTCCTGCTCCTCTCCCCTCACTCCCACGCTGCAGGGTGCCTGAAAATAAAAAACCTAACAAAGTCTTTTAGAGAAATTCAGGAGAGCTCCCCTAGTGTGTGTCCCATCACTCCTGGGCACAAAGTCTAACTGAGGTCTGGAGGAGGGGCATAGAGGGAGGAGCCAGTTCACACCCACTTTAAGTCTTTATAGTGTGCCCAAGCTCCTGCGGATCCGTCTATACCCCATGGTCCTTTTGGAGTCCCCAGCATCCTCTAGGACGTAAGAGAAATTAAAAAATACAATTGCAATGGGCCCAGTGCAGTGTGAGTGACATGATGGTACACAGAGGTGCAATGAAAAGGTAACGCTGGGTATATACCATGTGACCCAGCAATGCGATATAACAATACATGGACGTGATGTATCGTTCTATAAGTACACAGTGTCAACCGTAGAATAGCCACATTGAACCAACAGCACATCCAATGGGACGTCTCAATCACTGACCGGATACGATGTATCGGGGGTACACACTATATGATGTGTACGATTTATATCATGCCGATCCATGACCAGAATATATCATATAGGGGAAGATGTACTAAGCAACGATAAGAGTGGAGAAGTGAGCCAGTGGAGAAGATGCCCATGGCAAACAATCAGTTGCTCTGTATAATTTTATAGTATGCAAATGATACTTCAATGCTGATTTGTTGCCATGGACAACTTCTCCACTGGCTCACTTCTCCACTCTTTTCACTGCTTAGTACATTTCCCTTTTAGTGTGTATTCAGCTTAACTCTCAGTACCTATTCATTTCTGTGTACATTAAGCATTGTCCAGGAAGCATATTATTCCTGGTTCAACTCAATCATATATCCTCTTGAATTGGGCTTGAATTGACGGTTGTTGGGATGTCGATGCTCAGAATACCGACCATGGCATCACGATGATCAGAATCCCAAAAGAGGAAGGAAAGTATAATTACCTTCCCCCACTGGTACCCTAACCCTACCCGCAGCCTAAAACTAACCCTTCCAACCCTCTCCCCCCTGCGCGGCTTACCTCTCCGGCAGGCTGGCGGATGCTCGTTCAGGATCCCGGCAATTGGGATTCCAGCGCTGGGCTGGTAACCCTATTTGGGATGTCAGTCTCGGCATTCTGAGTAGCGTCGGGATTCTGACTGCCAGGGATCCCGACCGGTCCCATCTACACTTGGGGATCAAGGCATGCTTGGCTAGGCTACATTTACTGAATAAAATATGAAGAAAGCCCACACAAGGCGTTTGCTATGTTTTGTCGTCATTATCTGGACACTCATGTCGACAAGTGCACAATGTTGACTGACAAAATTTCAACATTCATAATGTCATCACTAATATTAAGCGTGACCCCAAAAGTTTATTTTTAATTGACAAATTTAGCTGTGTCAACGTTTTGACATGATGACTACATCCACAGATAAGCCCTGGCAGTTACTTCTCTTTGCAGGGCAGTGTGATGTGCAAACTTTCCCAGAGTAGGATGTATCAATAACAAATTGACACATGTAGTCTTAAAGCAGGAGAGGAGATAGTGAGTATATATAATTATTGTTTATTTATATGGTGCCACAAGGGTTCTGCAGCGCCTTACAAAGTACATAAATAAATGAGCCAAACAGGAAAACAATCGGGGTATCCAATTAGAAGCGATCTGTTTTTCAGCCGATAAAAACAGCCTGATACCGCAATTTTGACCTGTGGTTATTATAGACCCTGCGATCGTGCAATAACACATGGATTCCGAGATGAGGCACCCGAAGCATAATCCCCGATAAGTGCCATCATCGGGTGGAGGAACACACAGCATCGGGGGTGCTTGGATAGCCCCTGGCGAACCTATTAGCAGCAGTATATTACTGACGTACAGCACAAGACAATGTAGGACAAGTACATGGTATATAAACATTGGTGCATCAGGGGACAGGACACTGACATAATCCATGGTGGCAGACACTGAGAGTTACAAAGGGTGCCGTTGTAGGAGTATGGAGTAGAGAATTGAGAGAAAAAAGCACCGATAGATAGATAGATAGATAGATAGATAGATAGATAGATAGATAGATAAGATAGATAAGATAGATAAGATAGATTACAGCAGGTAACTGCACCCATTCCCATGCGTGCTCCCTCTACTAACCTGACAGCAGGACCTCTCCCCCACCTGCCCGGCCTCTGTCACCGCTCAGCGGGGCCTCTTCTTCTATGAACCTTATGTCGAGTAGGGGAACTAAATAAACAGTCGGCGGTTCCCCCTCTGCAGCCGGAGACACTGCCGCCCGTGACAAAACGTCTACAGCCCCGCAGCCGCAGACCCTGTACTACACCTAACTACACTGCCCATACAGGAAGCAGCGCAGAACTACAACTCCCACAATCCCTCTCACCAGAGGAAAAACTTTATTTGCATAATTACGAGCAGGGATGGCTGGCGCAGTCACTGACCAGAGAGAGAGAGGGAGCGAGCGCTTCAGCTGGTGTTGCAGGAGGAGAGCCTTGCTCAGGATGCAGTCGTTTATGATATGCTTAGTTCACCAATATGTTCGCGGAGAGAAGTAGCGTACAAAATAAACAATGATATGATACAATAAAATACTACTGTCTAGTGGGTAATAATGATTATGTTTAATGTACTGCATTACTTTCCTAGAGGTAAGGTGCACAGTTGCTGCACTGTCTTGCACCTACAACTGGCATCAGTGACTGATTGCCCAGAGAACTTCAACTGGGTACCTCCTGGGTTACATGGACTGGCTGCAGATCCGTGGTGAACCAGTGCACTGTAGACCCTACAGATCCGGACCTGGGGTTACACACTCCTGTGCAACCAGTTTTATTTTGTGCATAATTTCTTATGTAAGTATTTTGTTCTCTGCCACCTAAAATGTGTTTCGCTGATTTCAATATATTTATTTTATACAGACATTTGATACTGAGGCTGATTCGGACGTAATTGCATCTTTTGCTGCTGTTGCATCTTCATCATTGTGTCATTGCAGTGGCCAATGGTCTTCCTACTGACACAGCCTCTTGCAGTGGCGTAAATACATCTCAATGCGTCTTTAGACTCACCATCGGTCGCACCCAGGGCTGTTTCTAGCCAATTTGGCTCCCAGTGCGAGATTTCAAAATGCGCTCCCCCCCCCCCATTGACAATCAAAAATGCCCCCCCCATAGATATAAAAAGAAAAAGCATGCACACGACGCAGGCACGCGCACTCCCGGCAAGCGGCATGGCCTCATTATAATGGACATGGCATCATTAAAATGGGCATGGCCTCATCTGAAAAGACTACCTTACACCCCAGTTTTTGTCCTTGCACCAACAGAACACGGCCACCACAGGAAAAAAATAATAATATATATATATATATATTATGCCATACACCGCAATGCCCTTGATACAATGCCCCATTTTACACATTACGGCAGTTAAGTGTCCCCATTTTACACATCACGGCAGGCAAGTGTCCCTATTTTACACAGTACGGCAGGCAAGAGTCCCCATTTTACACATTACGCAGGCAAGTGTCCCCATTTAACACATCACGGCAGGCAAGTGTCCCTATTTTACACAGTACGCAGGCAAGAGTCCCCATTTTACACATTACGGCAGGCAAGTGTCCCCATTTTACACATTGCGCAGGCAAGTGTCCCCATTTTACACATTACGCAGGCAAGAGCCCATTTTACACAATACGGCAGGCAAGAGTCCCCATTTTATACAGTACGGCAGGCAAGAGTCCCCATTTTACACAGTACCGCAGGCAAGAGTCCCCATTTTACACAGTACGGTAGGCAAGAGTCCCCATTTTACACATTACGCAGGCAAGTGTCCTCATTTTACACATTACAGCAGGGAAGTGTCCCCATTTTACACAGTACGGCAGGCAAGAGTCCCCATTTTACACAGTACGGCAGGCAAGAGTCCCCAATTTACACAATACAGCAGGCAAGAGTCCCCATTTTACACAGTACGGCAGGCAAGATGTCCCCATTTTACACATTACGGAAGGCAAGTGTCCTCATTTAACACATTACGCAGGCAAGTGTTCCCATTTTACACATTACGCTGGGAAGTGTTCCCATTTTACACATTACAGCAGGCACGTGTCCCCATTTTACACATTGGGCAGGCAATTTGGGGGGAAGGAAGGGAGAGGGAGGGGGGGAGAGAGAGACTTTACTTACATTTGCAGAGGTTCTTCCCGCTCTTCGGGCCGCCTCTCCCTCCTCGCGCGGGCCGCCTCTCCCTCCTCGCGCAGGCCGCCTCCTCCTTCTAGCTTGACTCCCCCTCCTCTTATCATCAGTACTCCGCTCGGGGGGGCGGAGTTTCGTGGAATGAAGCAATTGCGTTGCGACATCACGACGCAACCTCACCATTCCGCGAAACTCCGCCCTCCGAGCAGGAGTATTCGGGAGGAGGGGGAAGCAAGGACCCGCAAAGTGCCGCGGCGGGCACCCCGTGCAGTTGCACGGCTCGCCCGCCGCACGAAACGGCACTGGTCGCACCATTGGAACTTACATCTGCCCTTTGGTTGCTGTCTGAGAAAAGCCCACAACACAACCATGTCTGGCTCTGCCCACCCCTGTTACCTCCCAGGAGCACCCACTGAAATTCAACGCTCCCTGTGTCCGTATTCTTCTGCGTCTCTGAGCACTAACAATTGTGATGCATGCGTATTGTGACTGGAACATATGCACAGACATAAAACATCGTCCACTTGCATGTAGAATCGCCAAGGTGTCCACCTCTGACTCAGGCCTACTGTCTGGTATGGATTAGAGATGAGACTTCACTAGACAACATCAACGTTACTGATGTTTTTACCATTGGTAGCAAAGCATGCAATAGCACAAAAACATCGGTCAGAGGACAGTCATGTTTCTTTTCTCTTACATCCTAGAGGATGCTGGGGTCCACATTAGTACCATGGGGTATAGACGGGTGCACTAGGAGCCATTGGCACTTAGAGTTTGAGAGTGTGGGCTGGCTCCTCCCTCTATGCCCCTCCTACCAGACTCAGTTTTGAAAATGTGCCCGGAGGAGCCGATCACAGCTAGGGGAGCTCTCCAGAGTTTCTCTAGTAAAGTTATTTTTTAGAGTTTATTATTTTACAGGGAGGCTGCTGGCAACAGCCTCCCTGCTTCGAGGGACTACGGGGGGGAGTAGTGTCCGCCCTGCGAGGTCTGAGCCACTATCTCCGCTGACAGGACACTGAGCTCCTGAGGGGATCGAACGTTCCCCGCCACAGGGGATCGTCACCCCGGCAGCATGCCGCCACCCCCTTTCAGAGCCAGAAGATCAGAAGATGGCGAGATATGGCAGCACAAGGGTAGGAGCGCAGCGCTGAGCGGCTGCGCACCGGGAAGGCTCAGTGGCACACAGTGTTGGCGCTATGAGGGGCGTCCTGAGCCAGCGTCTTAATACCCTACACTGGTCACAGATGCTAACCGGAGACTGAATCCCCCGGCTAGCGACGGAATCCTCAGGCCAGTATAAAGAATTTGTGCGAGAAGACACAATCTTCAGGAGGCGGTGCTTCTCCTCAGAGCGGACCCAGCAGCATTCAGCGCCATTTCCCTGCCTACAGTTCCTGTACACTGGGAGCTGTCACTCCAAGCAACTCCAGCTATCCTGAGCGGTACCAGGGGGTTGTAGATGGGGGAGGCTGTGTAAAATCTGTGTAGTCTATTAAGGTACACAGATGGCGATGGTAGTTTATTTGTTCTACCTCAGTAAGCTCTGTGTGTGGGTTGGCTCCAATCTCTGTGTCTCTCTGCCATACTTGGGGGGGTAGGGGAAGCTGTGACTGACATTCCGTGTGTGTGTGTGTGTGTGTGTGTGTGTGTGTGTGTGTGTGTGTGTGTGTTTAATACCTTCCATAGCCATGTCTAGGGACTCTGTGTCATATGCTGCTGAAGTGGTTTCCTCTCAGAAATTACAGAAATGTAATCGTGGTGCTGAGCCAGCGTCTAAATACCCTAAACTGGTCACAGTCGCTAGCTGGAGACTGAATCCCCTGGCTAGCGACAGAATCCTCAGTACACAGACGCTAACCAGAGTCTGAATTCCCAGGCTAGCGACAGAATCCTCAGTACACAGATGCTACCCGGGGATGGAATCCTCAGGCCAGTATATAGAAGTTGCGTGTGAAGACGCGCCATCTTTGGAGGGCGGAGCTTCTTCTCAGTGCGGACCCAGCAGAGTTCAGCGCCATCTTCCTGTCTGCAGCTCCTTTTCCATAGACTGCAGACAGTGATAGGGGCAGCACCCCTTGCAGGGGGTGCAGCTCATGTTTGAGACCATTAGAGATATGTTAAATATTGCTGACATGTCACCTGAGCAGGTTTAGGAGGCTTATTTCACTGGCCATAAGAAAACCTTGCTAACCTTCCCTGCATCTAAAGCATTAAACGCTATTTGAAAAATCCTGAGTGTAAGGATTCCAGATCCCCAAAAGGGTTCTGGTTACTTTCCCCTTCCCTGAGGAGGATAGAAAGAATTGGGAAAAACCCACCCATAGTTGACGCATCTGTGTCCAGACTGTCAAAGAGGGTGGTTTTACCTGTCCCAGGATCTGCCGCGTTGACAGAACCGACTGATGGCAAGATTGACACTATGCCCAAATCCATATACACAGCTTCGGGGGCGATACTATGGCCTACTATTGCCTGTGCATGGATTTCTAAAGTTATAGTAAAGTGGTCTGGCACGTTACTTGAGAAATTAGTTACAATGGATAAAAGTAACGTTGAATTGTTCTTACGTAACATACAGGATTCTGCGAGATTTACAGTGGAATCCATGAAAGACCTGGGTTCGATGGCTGCAGGAATATCCTCCATGTCTGTCTCAACTCGTAGAGGACTCTGGCTGCGTTAATAGTCTGCCGACACGGAATCCAGGAGAGGTGTGGAGACCCTACCCTACACAGGTCAGGCTCTTTTTGGGAATGCGTTGGTTGCGTGGATTTCCACGACTACAGCGGGTAAGTCTCCGTTTCTTCCCTCAGCTGCACCTGCCACAAAGAAACCCTTTTCTTCAGCTGCATCACAGTCCTTTCGGACTGCCAAGCCAAGAAAGGCCAAACCGTCCAACACCTTCTTTAGGGGAGGTCAGCCAAAATCCAAGAAACTTGCTGCTGCAGTTTCCCAGGAACAGAAACCTGCTTCAGGTACACCAAAGTCCTCAGCATGATGGTGGAACACGCGGCCTGGAAGTGGGGCCGGTGGGGGCGAGACTCAGGCATTTCAGTCACGTCTGGGTGTCGTCCGGCCTGGATCCCTGGGTGCAAGATATTCTGTGCCGGGGTACAGGCTGGAATTTCAAGATCTCCCTCCTCACCGATTCTTCAAATCTGGCTTGCCACCTTAGCTGACAGACAGGGCTATCCTACGGGAAGCCATCCAGAAGTTGCTGGAGGCACAGGTTATTGTACCAGTCCCACCCCAATTGCAAGACAAAGGTTACTATTCGAACCTTTTCGTGGTACCGAAACCGGATGGTTCGGTCAGACCCATTCTGAACTTAAAATCGCTAAACCCCTTCCTGAGGGAGTTCAAGTTCAAAATTGAGTCTCTAATGGCAGTGTCCCTGGATGTCAAGGATGCGTACCTCCACGTTTCGATTTGGCCGCCGCATCAAGCTTATCTCCGATTCGCACTGTTGGACTGTCATATCCATTTCCAGGCCCTGGCATTTAGTCTCTCCTCAGCACCGAGGGTATTCACCGAGGTGATGGCAGAGATAATGGTTCTCCTCCCCAGACAGGGGGTGAACATATTTCCATATCTAGACGATCTGCTGATAAAGGCATTGTCCAAGGAGAAGCTGTTACGGTCCATTGTTCTCACGACTCATTTACTCAGAGAACACGGTTGGATTCTGAAACTTCCAAAATCACATTTGGAACCAACCAAGAGGTTGTCCTTTCTGGGAATGATCCTTGACATGGAAGTGCAGAGAGTGTTTCTTCCAGAGGAAAAAGCGTTGATGATACAAATAATGGTCCGGGATGTCCTGAAGCCAGCCCGGGTGTCGGTTGATCAGTACATTCGCCTTCTGGGGAAGATGGTGGCGTCTTACGAGGCTCTGCAGTACGGGAGGTTTCATGCTCGGTCCTTCCAGCTGGATCTCCTGGACAAGTTTTCGTAATCTCATCTACACATGCACCAGAGAATACGTCTGTCGCCAAAGGCCAGGATTTCACTCCTCTGGTGGCTACAATTACCTCATCTGCTGGAGGGCTGCAGGTTCGGGATTCAGGACTGGATACTTCTGACCACGGATGCAAGTCTCCGGGCTGGGGCGCAGTCACCCAAGGGGAAACCTTCCAAGGAAGGTGGTCAAGTCTGGAAGCCGGCCTGCCAATAAACATTCTGAAACTAAGAGCCGTCTACAACGGTCTTCTCCAAGCTGCACATCTTCTGAGAAATTGGGCCATTCAAGTGAAGTCGGGCAATATAACGACAGTGGATTACTTAAACTGACAGGGCGGAACAAAGAGCAGAGCTGCAGTGTCAGAGGTAACAAGAATCATCCTCTGGGCAGAAAAACACGCAGACCGGAGGTGTCCAAGGAGATAACAGATCTTTTGGGTGTGCCACAAATAGACAGGGTGGCCTCTCGTCTCAACAAGAAGCTTTGGCGATATTGTTCCAGGTCGAGGGACCTGCAAGCAGTGGCGGTGGACGCCCTAGTGACTCCGTGGATATTCCAGTCGGTGTATGTGTATCCACCACTTCCACTCATTCCAAGAGTTCTAAAGCTCATAAGGAGATCAAGAGTTCAAGCGATCCTCATTGCTCCAGTATGGCCAAAAAGGACTTGGTACGCGGATCTTCTGGATCTACTGCTAGAAGAGCTAAGGCCTCTTCGGGAGGACCTGCTACAGCAGGGGCCGTTCGCCTATCAAGACTTACCACGGCTCCGTTTGATGGCATGAAGGTTGAACGCCAGATGCTGGCTCGGAAGGGCATTCCGAACAAGGTTATTCCTACACTGATGCTGGCTAGGAAAGGAGTAACATCTAAACATTACCATCGTATTTGAAAAAAAATATGTATCTTGGTGTGAGTTCAAGAAGTTTCCTACGGTGGAGTTTCAACTGGAACGGTTTCTCCTCTTCCTGCAAGCAGGTGTGGATATGGGCCTGAGTTTAGGATCCGTGTAGGTCCAGATTTCGGCCCTATCCATTTTCTTCCAGAAACAATTGGCTGCCCTCCCTGAGTTTCAGACTTTTTTTAAACAGAGTTCTGCACATCTAACCTCCCTTTGTACCGCCTACGGCGCCGTGGGATCTTAAGGTGGTGTTGCAGTTCCTTCAGTCGGACTGGTTTGAGCCTCTACAGGAGGTTGAGGTCAAGTTTCTCATGTGGAAGGCTGTCATTTTGTTGACCTTAGCTTCTGCTAGACATGTGTCATGTAAAAGCCCCTACTTGATCTTCCATGAAGATAGAGCAGACCCATGTATGGGTCCAATGACGCTTCAGCAGTTTCTTCTGAAGGTTGTGTCGGTATTTCATATCAACAACCTGTTGTGGTGCCAGTTGCGACTGACTCCTCAATTTCATCAAAGTCCTTAGATATTGTAATGGCTTTCAAGATCTACGTGAGGAGGACTGCTCGTCACAGAAAATCTGACTTTCTGTTTGTCCTGTATGATCCCAAGAAAATTGGGTGTCCTGTTTCTAAGCAGACGATCTCTCGCTGTATCAGTTTCACTATCCGGTATGCGTATCCTACGGCAGGCTTGCTGTGTCCTACGTATGTTAAGCCCCACTCTACTCATAAGGTGGGTTCTTACTGGGCGGCTGTCCGGGGTGTCTCGGCTTTCCAACTCTGCCGAGCAGCTACTTGGTCTTGGTCGAACACGTTTGCAAAGTTCTACAAATTCGATACTTTGGCCTATGAGGACCTAAAGTTTGGTCTATCAGTTCTGCAGGAGCCTCCACGCTCTCCCTCCCATTCTGGGAGCTTTGGTACATCCCCATGGTACTAATGTGGACCCCAGCATCCTCTAAGACGTAAGAGAAAATAGGATTTTAATTACCTACCGGTAAATCCTTTTCTCGTAGTCCGTAGAGAATGCTGGGCACCCGCCCAGCGCTTCGTTTTCCTGCAATGGTTATCTGGTTCAGTACAATTTTGTTTTTAGTTGAGTACTCATTCTTACTTGGTAAGTAATGTTTCAGCAGTTGCTGTTTTCAAGCTAGTTAGCTTGATTTGCCTTGTATGTGTGAGCTGGTATGAATCTCGCCACTATCTGTGTATAATCCTTCTCTCGAAGATGTCCGTCTCCTCGGGCACAGTTTCTAGACTGATTCTGGTAGGAGGAGAAAACCCACACTCTCAAACTCTTAAAGTGCCAATGGCTCCTAGTGGACCCGTCTATACCCCATGGTACTAATGTGGACCCCAGCATCCTCTACAGACTACGAGAAAAGGATTTACCGGTAGGTAATTAAAATCCTATTTTCTCTGTCTGACCCGTACCACTGCCCTACCTGACATGACTGACTCTGAACTTAGCCAATCAGTGCTGTCAGAATCTGTCATCATCATCACAAAAAGTTGCTGTGCTGTCACTTAGAGCCAGAGCCCACTGAGGTCTGCCAGATCTGCCCCCAACTTCACTAGTGAAGTGAATCAAAATAAGAGCTTGGTGTGGTAGTCTGTCACTAGAAAACTATCGTTGGTGAGGAAATAATGGATCTTTCGTTTCACAGGGTTAACCATGGATGGGTCCAATGAAGCATCTTTTGATTCCCATACATAATATGAGTAAAAACGAAAATGTGACCTGAGGGGCAGAGCTGCCAGGACATCTATTCAAACCCTATTATTGCTGAAAGGTTGTGAGCACAGAGGGCCCTGGTATTCTAAGGGGTTGGGTATGATATGCCGGCAGTCAGAACACCTATTACTGCATCCTGTGGGTAAGAAACCCGACAGGCTAGGTAAGCATACCTACCTTCTTCCAGTGCCTTTAACCCTCCCTTCTGCTGCCTAAAGGGATCTAGGAGTCGCTATTTCAGGTGACTTAAAGGTAGGTAAGCAATGTAACAAAGCAATGAGGAAGGCTGGTCAGATGCTTGCATAGGGAGGGGAATCAGCTTCAGAAAGAAAGAAGAAATAATGCCACTGTATAGGTCAGTGATGGGGAACCTTGGCACTCCAGCTGTTGTTGAACTACATTTCCCAGCATTACCTGCTACAGTTTTGCTATTTAGCCATGCTAAAACTGTAGCAGGGCATGCTGGGATGTGTAGTTCAACAACAGCTGGAGTGCCAAAGGTTCCCCATCACTGGTATAGGTCATTGTCATGGCCTCATCTAGAATACCATGTGTTTAATTCTGGAGGCCATATCTTCAGAAGGATATAAATACATTAGAGACTGTACAAAGAAGGGCAACTAAAATGGTGCATGGCCTACATCACAAAACATACCCAGAAAGACTAGAAAATCTTAATATGTATAGTTTGGAGCAGAGAAGGGAAAGGGGAGGCATGATAGATATACGTTCAAATATATCAAGGATTTTAACAATGTCCAGGAGGAAAACATTCTTCAAATGAAGAGAAGTATTAGAACACGAGGACATGCACTGAAACTGGAGAGAGGTAAATTAAGGGGAAATTTGAGGAAAAATGACTTCACAGAAAGAGTAGTGGAGAAGTGGGATAGCCTCCCATCAGAGGTCGTAGAGGCTAAGACAGTAGAGCAATTTAAACATGCATGGGATAGACATAAGGATATCCTTACAAAGAAATATGGTTTGAGGTAAATATGGTAAAAAAGGGGCAGACTAGATGAGTCAAGTGGTTCCTATCTGCCGTCACATTCTATGTTAGATAGATGATAATAAAGGTAATGGCTATGTCTAAAATGTTCCTAGTTCTTGCAAATGCTGTATTATTTTCCATAAGATAGACTTCCTAGAAACAGGAGTTACTGGGAATACAGTTATAGTATAATAACTGGTATATAGTAGTAGAGAGTAAAAACTACTGGGCAGAGTACTGAAGCTGTGGCTTTTATTTAAAAAAAAAAATAATCATCATCATTTTGTTACCAAGCAAAACAGTCTCTGTTAAGTTTGTTTCTGCCTTCGCACTGGCTTGTGTCAGGCTTAGAATACTTGGTTAAAAATAATTACTCAAACATATGACGATCTCAAGAGCTGTAATTCAGTGCAGGACCCATTATAAGGAGATATCTTTGGAATTGAGAATAAATGCTGATGCCACAGTTATTGTCATTTGTACAGAGACACCCACCAACTGCGCCTCAAATCCGCTGCTCCATCATCTTAATGCCAGAACTAAGATGCTGGGTACACTACAACTGCATACATACAAGGATGCAGTCGCTGGCTGTGACATGTCCCATTTGCACAAACCCCCCATTATCTCCTACAAACGCTCATTTACTGTAAATCTCTATGCATCCAAATCCTCACAGCAACCGACAGGTAATCCACCAGGACACACGCACAGAGCAACTCAGACACATGCACAGTACACAAACATTGACATTATGTCCACCTCTGAATCATGCCATTTATAACAAATGTACACTGGTGGTTATGTACAATGTTTTTCATTGTGTTTGAAATAGGCAATCTCAGTGGACCTCCCATTTCTCATTGCCAGAGTTCTGGCCTATTTATTTAGGGTAGAGTTGTCCAAACTCGGGCTCAAGGCAGTCTAATGCTGGGTACACACTAGTAGATATATCTGCAGATCAATTGATCTGCAGATATATCTATAGACGGGCCGAGCAGTGTTTTGAGCATACACACCGCCCGCTGCATTGGGACTGACATCACGAACTAGGTGGGCGTTTACATGCGTCCACCCAGTTCAGCTGTCAATCACCGCTGGTTGGTGCAGTATGTGTACTGGGGGTCGGCTGACCATCTGAACACACACAGCGATGCACCAATATATCAGTAGATATATTGGTCATTGGCTGTGCTGCAGGGCCGACGCGATATGACTGTGAATGACGGCGTTCACAGACATATTGTTCATACACACTGGACGACGGACCCGCAATATATCGGCTGTTCAATAGAACGGCTGATATATCGGGCAGTGTGTACGCACTATAACAGTCCAATGTAAAATACAGGTTCAAAAGTATAAATAAATGTGCACAGCAGCTGGTAGTGCAGAAACTCTATAAAAGGCTTTTCTCTAACGTCCTTGAGGATGCTGGGACTCCGTAAGGACCATGGGGAATAGACGGGCTCCGCAGGAGATAGGGCACTTTAAGAAAGCTTTGGATCTGGGTGTGCACTGGCTCCTCCCTCTATGCCCCTCCTCCAGACCTCAGTTTTACACTGTGCCCAGAGCGAGATGGGTGCACTGCAGGGAGCTCCCTGAGTTCTCTGCCTAGAAAGCATTTTTGTTTGGATTTTTTCTACATTTTTACAGGGAGCACTGCTGGCAACAGGCTCCCTGCATCGAGGGACTGAGGAGAGAGGGGCAGACCTTCTTGTCTAAGATAGGCTCTGCTTCCTCGGCTACTGGACACCATTACCTCCAGAGGAGGTGAATACAGGTTCTTACTGGGCGTCCACCCCCAGAGCCGCGCCGCCGTTCTCCTCACAGAGCCAGAAGAAACGAAGTCAGAAGACGTCTCAGGCGGCAGAAGCCTTCAGAGCTTCACTGAGGTAACGCACAGCACCGCAGCTGTGCGTCATTGCTCCCATACACCTCACATACTCCGGTCACTGTAAGGGTGCAGGGCGCAGGGGGGGCGCCCTGGGCAGCAATATAACACCTCTCTTATGGCAAAAAGTATATATACATGTACAGGTGGGCACTGTACATGTATATAAAAGAGCCCCCGCCATATTTTAGTAAGTTTGAGCGGGACAGAAGCCCGCCGCCGAGGGGCCAGGATAAGATGGGAATCTTCACCTAGGGTGTACAAGACATTGACACGTTTACCCAAAAAGGTAGCGCTGACTTAACAGCTATCCTCAGGGATCCTGCAGATAGCATGCAGTAAAAGTACTTTGAAGTCCATTTATACATATTCTGGTACACTACTCAGACCGGCAATTGTGTCGGCATCGGTTTATAGCGCTGTAGCAGCGTAGTCAGATACCTTATCAGCGGTGGTTTAACCCCTAGATAAGGATGCCATGTTATTGTCCCTGGTATATATATATATATATATATATATTTATATGTAAAAGATGTTGTCTTATATATATATATATATATATATATATATATATATATATATAAAAGACATGCCCAAAGAGACGTTAGTCTACTGGGTTCAAGAGTCAACGCTATGTCGATTTCTGCTAGACTTGTCCTGTGGAACATGCAATGGACAGGTGATGCCGACTAAAAGAGGCATATGGAGGGTTTACCTCACAAGGCTGAGGAATTGTGTGGAGAAGGGCTCTCGAACCTGGTCTCCACAGCTATAGCTGGTAATTCTGATCTTTTGCCTTATATTCCCTCACAGACTAAGAAGGCACGACATTATCAAATGCAGTCCTTTCGGTCGCAGAATAACAAGAAAGTATGAGGAGCGTTCTTTCTTACCAGAGGTAAGGGCACGGGGCACAGCTAGTTCCCAGGAACAGAAGTCCTCCCGAGCCTCTACTACATCCACCGCAGGATGCGGGAGCTCCGCTAAGGGAGTCCGTCCCAGGGGGAGCACCTCTTCGACTCTTCAGCCACATCTGAGTTCACTCACAGGTGGCTCCCGAGGCAATAAAAATTGTTCTCAGGGTTACAAAGGAATTCGAAAGGTGCCTCCTCGCCGGTTTTCCTTATCGGACCTACCGGCTTCTCCCCCAGCAGGGGAGTTATATTAAATACAATTCACACATTGTATCTCCAACAGGTGGTGCTCAAGGTTCTCCTCCTGCAACAAGGAAGGGGCTATTACTCAACCTTGGCTGTAGTCCCGAATACGTACGGTTCGGTCAGACCTATTTAAAATTAAAACCTCTGAACCTATACTGGAAAAGGTTCAAATTTAAGGTGGAATCGCTCAGAGCGATCATGGCCAGCCTGGAAAGGGGGGATTTGATGGTGTATCTAGACATAAAGGCTGCATACCTTCATGTTCCCATTTATCCACCCCATCAGGCGTACCTGAGAATTGCGGTACAGTATTGTCATTACCAATTTCAGGGTAATGGGCAGAAATGATGGTGCTCCTACGCAAGCTAGGAGTCACAGTTATCCCATACTTGGACGATCTCCTATAAGGCGAGATCAAAAGAGCAGTTGTTGAACAGCGTGTCACTTTCGCTGAAGGTGTCACAGCAACACGGCTAGTTTCTCAATATCCCGAAGTCACAGTTGGTTCCTATGACTAGTCTGCCCTTCTTAGGTATGATTCTGGATACGGACCAGAAAGGGGTTTACCTTCAGATAGAGAAGACCCAGGAACTCATGACTCTAGTCAGGAACTTATTGAAACCAAGGCAGGTGTCGGCATCGCTGCACCCGAGTCCGGGGAAAATCATTCCCTTCGGCAGGTTCCATGCGAGGTCTTTCAAATGGGACATACTGGGCAAGTGGTCCAGGTCACATCTACAGATTCATCAGTTGATCACCCTCTCCCCCAGGGCCAGGGTATCTCTCCTGTGGTGGCTGCAGGGTGCTCACCTTCTATAGGGCCGCAGGTTCGGCATTCAGGACTGGATCCTGGTGACCACGGACAAGAGCCTCCGAGGTTGGGGAGCAGTCACACAGGGAAAAATAAAATGTCCAAGGTCTTTGGTCAAGTCAAGAGACTTGTCTTCACTTCTTGGAACTAAGGGCCATATACAACGCCCTACGTCAGGCGGAGACCGTACTTCGCGACCAACCGGTTCTGATCCAGTCAGACAACGTCACCGCAGTAGCTCATGTAAACCGCCAAGGCGGCACAAGGAGCAGAGTGGCGATGGTGGAAGCCACCAGAATTCTTCGCTTGGCGGAGAATCATGTAAGCGCACTGTCAGCAGTGTTCATTCCGGGAGTGGACGACTGGGAAGCAGACTTCCTCAGTGGACACGACCTACGTCCTGGAGAGTGGGGACTTCATCAGGAAGCCTTAGCACAGATTGCAATTCGGTGGAGACTGCCACTGGTAGACATGATGGCGTCCCGCCTCAACACAAAGCCGCAGAGTTATTGCGCCAGGTCAGGAGACCCTCAGGCAGTAAGCTGTGGACGCCCTAGTGACACCGTGGGTGTTCCGGTCGGTCTCTGTGTTTACTCCTCTTCCTCTCATACCCATGGTGTTGAGGATAATCAGAAAAAGAGGAGTGAGACCAATTCTCATTGTTCCAGATTGGACACGGAGGACCTGGTATCCAGATCTGCAGGAAATGCTCACAGAGAATCCGTGGCCTCTTCCTCTAAGACAGGACCTGCAGCAGCAGGGGCCCTGTCTGTTCCAAGACTTACAGCGGCTGCGTTTGACGGCATGGCGGTTCAACGCAGGATCCTAGCGTAATGGGTATTCCGGAGGACGTCATTCCTACCCTAATTAAGGCTAGGAAGGAAGTGACATTGAAACATTATCACTGAATATGGCGAAAATATGTTTCCTGATGTGAGGCCAGGAATGCTCCTATGGAGGAATTCCTTTTAGGCCGTCTGCTTCACTTCCTTCAAACTGGAGCGAACTTGGGCCTGAAATTAGGATCGATAAAGGTTAAAATTTCGGCCTTATCCATTTTCTTCTAAAAAGAATTGGCTTCTCTTCCTGAAGTACAAACGTTTGCGTAGGGAGTACTGCATTTTTAGCCTCCTTTTGTACCGCCGGTGGCGCCTTGGGACCTTAACGTGGTGTTACGGTTCCTTAAGTCACATTGGTTTGAACCACTTAAGTCAGTGGTGTTGAAATATTTCACCTGGAAGGTGGTCATGTTGGTAGCCTTGGCTTCGGCTAGGCGAGTTTCGGAATTGGAGGCTTTTCTCACTAAAAACCCTATCTGATTGTTCATATGGATAGAGCGAAATTGCGGACCCGTCCTCAATTCCTGCCAAAGGTGGTCTCATCCTTTCATATGAACCAACCTATTGTCGTGCCTGTGGCTACGCGTGACTTGGAGGATTCCGAGTTCCTTGATGTGGTCAGGGCTTTGAAAATTTACGTGGCCAGAACGGCTAGGATCTGCAAAACAGAAGCACTGTTTGTCCTGTATACAGCCAACAAGGTTGGCGGCCCTGCTTCAAAGCAGACTATTGCTCGCTGGATCTGTAACACGATTCAGCTGGCGCATTCTACGGCAGGATTGCCGTTACCTAAATCGGTTTAGGCCCATTCCACTAGGAAGGTGGGCTCTTCTTGGGCGGCTGCCCGAGGGGTCTCGGCACTACAGCTGTGCCGAGCTGCTACTTGGTTGGGGTCAAATACCTTTGCAAAGTTCTGTTAGTTTGATACCCTGGCTGAGGAGGACCTCCTGTTTGCTCAATTCGGTGCTGCAGAGTCATCCGCACTCTCCCGCCCGTTTGGGAGCTTTGGTATAATCCCCATGGTCCTTATGGAGTCCCAGCATCCTCAAGGACGTTAGAGAAAATAAGATTTTACTTACCGGTAAATCTGTTTCTCGTAGTCTGTAGAGGATGTTGGGCGCCCGTCCCAAGTGCGGACTTCTTCTGCAAGACTTGTATATAGTTATTGCTTACATAAGGGTTATGTTATAGTTTATCAGTTGAACCGAGGCTATGTTGTTGTTCATACTGTTAACTGGGTAGTTTATCACAAGTTATACAGTGTGATTGGTGTGGCTGGTATGGATCTCGCCCTTAGATTTACAAAAATCCTTCCTCGTACTGTCCATCTTCTCTGGGCACAGTTTCCCTAACTGAGGTCTGGAGGAGGGGCATATAGGGAGGAGCCAGTGCACACCCAGAATCCAAAGCTTTCTTAAAGTGCCCTATCTCCTGCGGAGCCCGTCTATTCCCCATGGTCCTTACGGAGTCCCAGCATCCTCTACAGACTACGAGAAATAGATTTACCGGTAAGTAAAATCTTATTTCTCTGACGTCCTAGTGGATGCTGGGAACTCCGTAAGGACCATGGGGGGAATAGCGGCTCCGCAGGAGACTGGGCACAACTAAGAAAGATTTAGGACTACCTGGTGTGCACTGGCTCCTCCCTCTATGCCCCTCCTCCAGACCTCAGTTAGAATTTTGTGCCCGGCCGAGCTGGATGCACACTAGGGGCTCTCCTGAGCTCCTAGAAAAGAAAGTATATTTTAGGTTTTTTATTTTCAGTGAGATCTGCTGGCAACAGACTCACTGCTACGTGGGACTAAGGGGAGAGAAGCGAACCTACCTGCTTGCAGCTAGCTTGGGCTTCTAGGCTACTGGACACCATTAGCTCCAGAGGGATTGAACACAGGCCCAGCCTCGGTCGTCCGGTCCCGGAGCCGCGCCGCCGTCCCCCTTACAGAGCCAGAAGCAAGAAGACGTTCCTGGAAATCGGCGGCAGAAGACTTCGGTCCTCATCAAGGTAGCGCACAGCACTGCAGAGGCGCCATTGCTCCCCATGCACACCACACACTCCGGTCACTGATGGGTGCAGGGCGCTGGGGGGGGGGGGGGCGCCCTGGGCTGCAATAAGAGTACCTTGCTGGCAAATACCACACAATATAGTCATAAAGACTATATATGTGTAAAATACCCCTGCCAAATATACATTTAAAAAGCGGGAGAAGTCCGCCGGAAAAGGGGCGGGGCTATCTCCCTCAGCACACTGGCGCCATTTTCCCTCACAGCTCCGCTGGAAGGACGCTCCCAAGGCTCTCCCCTGCAGTTTCCAGACTACATAGGGTAAAAAAGAGAGGGGGGGGCACTAAATTTAGGCGCATATAATATATATATAGCTGCTATAGGGAAAAATCACTTGTGTAGTGTGTATCCCTGCATTATATAGCGCTCTGGTGTGTGCTGGCATACTCTCTCTCTGTCTCCCCAAAGGACTTTGTGGGGTCCTGTCCTCGTTCAGAGCATTCCCTGTGTGTGTGCGGTGTGTTGGTACGGCTGTGTCGACATGTTTGATGAGGAGGATTATGTGGAGGCGGAGCAGGGGCCGATAAATGTGATGTCACCCCCTGCGGGGTCGACACCTGAATGGATGGACATGTGGAAGGAATTACGTGACAGTGTCAACTCCTTACATAAAAGGTTTGACGACATAGCAGATGTGGGACAGCCGGCTTCTCAGCTCGTGCCTGCCCAGGCGTCTCAAAAGCCATCAGGGGCTCTAAAACGCCCGCTACCTCAGATGGCAGACACAGATGTCGACACGGATACTGACTCCACTGTCGACGACGATGAGACTAGTGTACATTCCAATAGAGCCACCCGTTACATGATTACGGCAATGAAGAATGTGTTGCACATTTCTGATATTACCCCAGGTACCACAAAAAAGGGTATTATGTTTGGGGAGAAAAAACTACCAGTGGTTTTTCCCCCTTCTGATGAATTAAATGAAGTATGTGAGGAAGCGTGGGCTTCCCCCGATAAAAAACTGGTAATTTCTAAAAAGTTACTAATGGCGTACCCTTTCCCGCCAGAGGATAGGTCACGTTGGGAGACATCCCCTAGGGTGGATAAAGCGCTCACACGCCTGTCAGAGAAGGTGGCACTACCGTCTCCGGACACGGCCGCCCTAAAGGAACCTGCTGATAGGAAGCAGGAGGCTATCCTGAAGTCTGTATATACACACTCAGGAATTATACTGATACCGGCTATTGCTTCAGCATGGATGTGCAGTGCTGCAGCTGCGTGGTCAGATTCCCTGTCGGAAAACATTGGATACCCTAGACAGAAACACTATATTGCTAACCGTAGAGCATATTAAAGTCGCTGTCTTATACATGAGAGATGCACAGAGGGATATTTGCCGGCTGGCATCTAAAATAACGCAATGTCCATTTCTGCCAGGAGAGGATTGTGGACTCGGCAGTGGACAGGAGATGCAGATTCTAAAAGGCACATGGAAGTTTTGCCTTACAAGGGTTAGGAGTTGTTTGGGGATGGTCTCTCGGACCTCGTTTCCACAGCTACAGCTGGGAAGTCAGCATTTTTACCCCATGTTCCCTCACAGCCAAAGAAAGCACCGTATTATCACTCAGGTACAGTCATTTCGGCCCCAGAAAGGCAAGCGGGTTAGAGGCGCGTCCTTTCTGCCCAGAGGCAGAGGTAGAGGGAAAAAGCTGCAACATACAGCCAGTTCCCAGGAACAAAAGTCCTCCCCTGCTTCCTCTAAGTCCACCGCATGACGCTGGGGCTCCACAGGCGGAGCCAGGTACGGTGGGGGCCCGTCTCAAGAACTTCAGCAACCAGTGGGCTCGTTCACGGGTGGATCCCTGGATTCTACAGGTAGTATCTCAGGGATACAAGCTGGAATTCGAGACGTCTCCCCCTCGCCGTTTCCTCAAATCTGCCTTGCTGACAGCTCCCCCGGACAGGGAGGCAGTGCTGGAGGCGATTCACAAGCTGTATTCTCAGCAGGTGATAATCAAGGTGCCCCTCCTTCAACAAGCACGGGGTTACTATTCCACAATGTTTGTGGTACCGAAACCGGACGGTTCGGTGAGACCCATTTTAAATGTAAAATCTTTGAACACTTATATAAGAAGGTTCAAGTTCAAGATGGAATCGCTCAGAGCGGTGATTGCAAGCCTGGACGAGGGGGATTACATGGTGTCACTGGACATCAAGGATGCTTACCTGCATGTCCCCATTTACCCTCCTCACCAGGAGTACCTCAGATTTGTGGTACAGGACTGTCATTACCAATTCCAGACGTTGCCGTTTGGTCTGTCCACGGCACCGAGGGTATTTACCAAGGTAATGGCCGAAATGATGATACTCCTTCGGAAAAAGGGAGTTTTAATTATCCCGTACTTGGACGATCTCCTTATAAAGGCGAGGTCCAGGGAACAGTTGTTGATCGGAGTAGCACTAGCTCGGGAAGTGCTACAACAGCACGGCTGGATTCTGAATATTCCAAAGTCGCAGCTGGTTCCTACAACGCGTCTACTGTTCCTGGGGATGGTTCTGGACACAGAACAGAAAAAAGTGTTTCTCCCGGAGGAGAAGGCCAAGGAGTTATCGTCTCTAGTCAGAGACCTCCTAAAACCAAAACAGGTGTCGGTGCACCACTGCACGCGAGTCCTGGGAAAAATGGTGGCTTCTTACGAAGCAATTCCATTCGGAAGGTTCCATGCAAGGATCTTTCAGTGGGATTGGTTGGACAAGTGGTCCGGGTCGCATCTTCAGATGCATCGGCTGATAACCTTGTCTCCAAGGGCCAGGGTGTCGCTACTGTGGTGGCTGCAGAGTGCTCATCTTCTAGAGGGCCGCAGATTCGGCATACAGGACTGGATCCTGGTGACCACGGATGCCAGCCTTCGAGGTTGGGGGGCAGTCACACAGGGAAGAAACTTCCAAGGACTATGGACAAGTCAGGAGACTTCCCTACACATAAATATTCTGGAACTAAGGGCCATTTACAATGCCCTAAGTCAGGCAAGACCCCTGCTTCAACACCAGCCGGTGCTGATACAGTCAGACAACATCACGGCGGTCGCCCATGTAAATCGTCAGGGCGGCACAAGAAGCAGGATGGCGATGGCAGAAGCCACAAGGATTCTCCGATGGGTGGAAAATCATGTGTTAGCACTGTCAGCAGTTTTCATTCCGGGAGTGGACAACTGGGCAGCAGACTTCCTCAGCAGGCACGACCTCCACCCGGGAGAGTGGGGACTTCATCCAGAAGTCTTCCAAATGATTGTACACCGTTGGGAAAGGCCACAGGTGGACATGATGGCGTCCCGCCTCAACAAAAAGCTAAAAAGATATTGCGCCAGGTCAAGGGACCCTCAGGCGATAGCTGTGGATGCTCTGGTAACACCGTGGGTGTACCAGTCGGTGTATGTGTTCCTTCCTTTGCCTCTCATACCCAAGGTACTGAGAATACTAAGAAGGAGAGGAGTAAAAACTATACTTGTGGTTCCGGATTGGCCAAGAAGAGCTTGGTACCCAGAACTTCAAGAACTGATCTCAGAGGACCCATGGCCTCTGCCGCTCAGACAGGACCTGCTGCAGCAGGGACCCTGTCTGTTCCAAGACTTACCGCGACTGCGTTTGACGGCATGGCGGTTGAACGCCGGATCCTGAAGGAAAAGGGCATTCCGGAGGAAGTCATCCCTACGCTGATTAAAGCTAAGAAGGAGGTGACCGCAAACCATTATCACCGCATATGGCGAAAATATGTTGCGTGGTGTGAGGCCAGAAGGGCCCCAACGGAGGAATTTCAGCTGGGTCGATTTCTGCACTTCCTACAGTCAGGGGTGACTATGGGCCTCAAATTAGGTTCCATTAAGGTCCAGATTTCGGCTCTGTCGATTTTCTTCCAAAAAGAACTGGCTTCACTGCCTGAAGTTCAGACGTTTGTTAAAGGAGTGCTGCATATTCAGCCCCCTTTTGTGCCTCCAGTGGCACCTTGGGATCTCAACGTGGTGTTGGATTTCCTTAAGTCACATTGGTTTGAGCCACTTAAAACCGTGGAACTAAAATATCTCACGTGGAAAGTGGTCATGCTGTTGGCCTTGGCTTCGGCCAGGCGTGTGTCAGAATTGGCGGCTTTGTCATGTAAAAGCCCTTATCTGATTTTCCATATGGATAGGGCAGAATTGAGGACTCGTCCCCAATTTCTTCCTAAGGTGGTATCTGCTTTTCATTTGAACCAACCTATCGTGGTGCCTGCGGCTACTAAGGACTTGGAGGATTCCAAGTTGCTGGACGTAGTCAGGACCCTGAAAATCTATGCTTCCAGGACGGCTGGAGTCAGGAAAACTGACTCGCTATTTATCCTGTATGCGCCCAACAAGCTGGGTGCTCCTGCTTCAAAGCAGTCTATTGCTCGCTGGATCTGTAATACGATTCAACTTGCACATTCTGCGGCTGGACTGCCGCATCCTAAATCTGTAAAAGCCCATTCCACGAGGAAAGTGGGCTCTTCATGGGCGGCTGCCCGAGGGGTCTCGGCTTTACAACTTTGCCGAGCTGCTACTTGGTCGGGTTCAAACACGTTTGCCAAGTTCTACAAGTTTGATACCCTGGCTGAGGAGGACCTTGCTTTTGCTCATTCGGTGCTGCAGAGTCATCCGCACTCTCCCGCCCGTTTGGGAGCTTTGGTATAATCCCCATGGTCCTTACGGAGTTCCCAGCATCCACTAGGACGTCAGAGAAAATAAGAATTTACTCACCGGTAATTCTATTTCTCGTAGTCCGTAGTGGATGCTGGGCGCCCATCCCAAGTGCGGATTGTCTGCAATACTTGTATATAGTTATTGCCTAACTAAAGGGTTATTGTTTAGAGCCATCTGTTGAGAGGCTCAGTTATTTTTCATACTGTTAACTGGGTATCACGAGTTATACGGTGTGATTGGTGTGGCTGGTATGAGTCTTACCCGGGATTCCAAAATCCTTTCCTTATTGTGTCAGCTCTTCCGGGCACAGTATCCTAACTGAGGTCTGGAGGAGGGGCATAGAGGGAGGAGCCAGTGCACACCAGGTAGTCCTAAATCTTTCTTAGTTGTGCCCAGTCTCCTGCGGAGCCGCTAGTCCACTACGGACTACGAGAAATAGAATTACCGATGAGTAAATTCTTATTTTTCCAACCTCTACCACCAAACAAAAGCAAACAATACATAGAATACTGCTTCACCAGCGCTGGAGTTTACATTGATATTATCCTTTGTTTCGTATAATGGTCCACCTTTTATATTAACCGGAAAAATCAGTCAGCCATGACTCAAAGGTTACTGGAAAAGATTAGCACTATACATGGAAGGGATTATGGCATAAATCACTGACATACAAAGAAATTAAACAAGAGGTAAAGATAGTTTAGTAAACTTGCCGCCTAAAAGGCCTGTATCGGGCAAGGATGGGGTGGGGGGGGAATGATTCCATTCAGTTTACCTTTACGTTACTGTACTTCATCACATGCATTTTGCCCACCAGCAGTTATAGTTATTATTCCACTACATTATGTATCAAGGGGGTCATTCCGAGTTGATCGTACCTGTGCCAAATTTAGCACAGCTACGATCTTCTTCCCTGACATGCAGGGGAACGCCCAGCACAGGGCTAGTCCGCCCCGCACGCAGTCCGGCCCCCCCTCGCAGATGTGCAAAGGCATCGCACAGCGGCGATGCCTTTGCACTTAAAGAGTAGCTCCCGGCCAGCGCAGCTTTAGCGTGCTGGCCGGGAGCTACTCATCGCTCCCCGGCCCGCAGCGGCTGCGTGTGAAGTCACGCAGCCGCTGCGGCCCGCCCCTCGTTTGGTCCGGCCATGCCGGTGTTGGCCAGACCAAACCCACAAAACGGCAGCCAAATGCCGCCGTTCCGCCCCCTCCCGCCCATCGATCGCCTCTGCCTGTCAATCAGGCAGAGGCGATCGCATCCCTGCTACGGACTTCGGCCGTCCGGCATGCGCAGCAAGGACTCGTTCGCTCTGCTGCTTTAAAACTCAGCGAGCGAACGGGTCAGAATGACCCCCAAGTGTTCCCCATGCCTCTTAGCTGGTGAACACATTTTGAGCAGGGTCATCTTTGTGAGTCTGGACACAGCACGCGTTGGGTATGGGAGATCGGCGGTCGGTATCCCGGCGGTCAGCATACCGACGCTGGGATCTTGATCGCCAGAATGCCAGCAGGGGGGTCAGCACAACAAAGCCCCTTGTAGGCTTGCTGCGCTCACCATGCTGCGGGCTTGGTGGCTCGCTGCGCTCACCACAGGTTCTATTCCAACTCTATGGGTGTCGTAAACATCCACGAATGGGAATAGCCCTTGGCCCCCTGCCGGCATTCTGGAGGTCTTGTTTCCGTTGTCGGTATCCTGATCGCTGGGATCCCGACCGCCAGGATTACAACTACATCCCCACAGCGCATACAGTATAACAGAGATATAGCGCATTCTTCATCAGCGTGCAGTGTGCCCCCAATACACAGTCACTATCCAGCACAGCCAAAGCCCACTATACAGTACAGCCACTACAGCAGAGTATAATGCAGCAAACGGCAGCGTGTGTTCCAGTGAAACGGCGCAGAGTCCTGGCCGCGGTGCCTTACATAGACTCTAAGTACCACAAGAATCCGATGTCAGGAAGATGATGTTCACCCTCGAATTGGAATCCAAGTCTGGCGGGAACACCCGAGCTGTGGCTCAGGTGGGACTCGGATCCCAATGTTCTGAGCGGTTTGGATTCTGTGGAATCCAAACTGCTCATCTTTAGTTATAGTGTTAAATTGAATGGTAGCTGGGCAACGTTGCAGCTTGTCATCCACATGGTCTGTCACTCCTCTCTTCCCGCTCTATGGTTTCAGCGTGTACTGGAAGGTTAAGTTGAGTGGGGGGACAGAACACACACATGCCATCCTCTACCTGGCAGGGGTTCTACCTGGCATAATGTGGTTTCTACGTGTATCAGGGACTCTACCTGGCATAATGTGGGCTCTACCTTGCAAAATGTGTATCAGGGGCTCTACCTTGCATAATGCGTATTAGGGGCTCTACTGTGATGTAATGTGTGTAAGGGGTACAACTGTGTGGTGTAATGTGAATAACAGACACTACTGTGCCGTGTAATGTGAATTGGTACTAATTTGTGGCCACACCCCTTCCCCATAAAGCCATACCCTATATTTTTGACACACATCTTTGGCATGCACTGTCCCTATTTTAAATATAGTTGGAGAGGGGAAACCAATTCTTTTTCTGGCACAGGGCACCATAGCCACTGCGCCCTTGACTGAAACTATACTTCTCCTGTTCTGATGCCTGCTTATGGAACAGTAGCAGTATATTATAAAATAACCCACCATCACCATGCACCTTATAGTTCTGTTGCACAAAACTGTATCTGAGATTTGTGCCTGTACTGGGATCAGTGGCATATCTATAATTGGTGCAGTGTGTGCGGTGCACACGGGTCCCTGGGTCCAGAAGAGACTCACACCGCACACACTGCACCCATTTCTTCTATACTTACCTTTCTGGTGTCCGTGCGTGGGCCCCCGCCTCTCCCATCACCATAGCCAGCAGCAGCGCTGTTAATGCTCTGTCTGAGCACTAGAGACTCTGGCACAGTGCCAGAGTCTACAGCGCATGCGCAGGTCTCCGAAAAAATGGCCACTGCGCCATTTTTTTCAGAGACTTGCGCATGCGCTGTAGACTCTGGCCGCTGTAGACTCTGCCGCCAGCTACGGGACAGGAGAGGAGGAGACCCACACCTGAAAACTGCACACGGGTCCCCTCCTCTCTAGATACACCCCTGACTGGGATATAAGGTAAACATCTTTGTAGTCACTATTACATTTCATGTGTTTGTAGTCACTATTACATTGAGTGAATAATAATAATAATAATAGTAAGAAGAAGAAATAAGAAATTATTTTACAAACACATTTTCTCTGACGTCCTAGTGGATGCTGGGAACTCCGTAAGGACCATGGGGAATAGCGGCTCCGCAGGAGACAGGGCACATCTAAAGAAAGCTTTAGGATCACCTGGTGTGCACTGGCTCCTCCCCCTATGACCCTCCTCCAAGCCTCAGTTAGATTTTCTGTGCCCGACGAGAAGGGTGCACACTAGGGGCTCTCCTGAGCTCTTTGTGAAAGTTTTAGTTTAGGTTTATTATTTTCAGTGAGACCTGCTGGCAACAGGCTCACTGCATCGAGGGACTAAGGGGAGAAGAAGCGAACTCACCTGCGTGCAGAGTGGATTGGGCTTCTTAGGCTACTGGACATTAGCTCCAGAGGGACGATCACAGGTTCAGCCTGGATGGGTCACCGGAGCCGCGCCGCCGGCCCCCTTACAGAGCCAGAAGAGCGAAGAGGTCCGGAAAAATCGGCGGCAGAAGACTTTCCTGTCTTCAGATTGTCAAAGTCAGAAAAATGTCTCAATGCACGTTGCCATATTTGCACCGCACACTGGTCCGCGCTGCGCGTGCGTGCGCTCTCCCGTGGATGCGCATACCCGCAATAACGTGCACTCGCAGGCGCGGTATGCGTATTTACGGTAGAGTTTATGTAGTCGTAGCGTGCGACTCATTCGTTACAAATGTTCACAATTAATGTAGTTTATAGATCATGGTCCCTTTGATAGATTCTGAAAGTTTGGTTAAAATACAATGTCCCAGAGCTGAGGAATCCCTCTTTATATCGTACAAAGGGTCTAACAGGAATCATACAGCAGTGTTTGGTACCCATCGGAAGAGTATTTAATTAGCAATATTCCGGTGTTGGTTTGGAGCGTATTAATCGCTCGTGCGAATAGTTATGGACATAAGAAGTTTATGTCCATTTCTATTATTTACACATACTCAGGTATGCGGCGGGAAACCCAGTTTCCCACCCACCTGAGCTGTTGGAAATCGTCACAGCCCACCTGTATGAATCACCCTATGACCTTTTGTTATGATACAGGGCCGAATTCCTTCGGCCAATGGACAATGGGATTGTAGGACCAGGAGATTGCATTGTGTGTGGGGCATAAATAGGCAGGCCGACCACATCCAGCTCTCACTCTCTCATCAACGGTTATCTGCTGATAGCCGGGAGCTGGATATCGAGGCGCAGGCGATCATACCCTTTGTGCGTAAGTTTCTCTCCGTTATCATTGTCTTTCTGTGAGCCAATTTCTCTCATCTCATCTCTCTCTCTCTCTCTCTCTCTCTCTCTCTCTCTCTGTTCTGTTCTCTCATATCTCCCCTAGACTAGGCTAGTATTGTATTGTATTAGATAGTATTGTATTGTATTTCTTTTAGGTCAGAGTAGTATTGTCCTTTTGTATTTATTGTTTAGTTCTGTGGTTAGGAAGTCTCTGTTATATTGTAGTGTATCATTTGTACTGTTATCCCCTTTTACAAGTATATTAGATATAATACAGTTAATAGGCCTTGGAACCTAAACCAGTATCTGTGTATTTCCTATAGTGTTAAGTGTTCACTTGAGCGTCGGTGACGCTCAAGCAGCTTTGTAGTTAGTCAGGTTACACAAGGTTGCACTTACACCCTGTACTCACATTAAGGTATTCAGTGTATTTCATTGGTATAAGGTTTTATCATAAAGGTATAGTGTTGTGAGCGTCTGCATCGCTGGTGACCTCCTCGTGGTCTCGAGCGTAAGCTACGCCATAGCGAATCATTACCCTAGACATAACCAATAACGTGTCCTGTGATCGCTGGGCCGTGAGCGAACGTGACGCTTGAGCGTCTCGCCTACGGCTGAGCGATCGCTACGCAGATAGCGTACCATTACGGTACTTCTTAAGTAAACAGCGTACAGTGTTCTTAGCTTCATAAAGGGTGTTTATACGACAAAGGAATTTAGCATTGTCAATTGCGGGCTCGTCCTATCCTTCTCATATCTGCACTAGGTAGATCAGCAGACACTATCCCTCCAGCAAAGGGTGGGAGGTTGTCTCACAGTGCTGACGGGATAAGCGTCTGCTTCGCTTAGATAAAGAGTGCTGAAGGAACCCGGTAACCGGAAGTAAGAACAAAACGCTTGTGTCTTTTAAAACTTTTATTTCTCTTCTGTCTTGCGTATACACGCACGCATACATATATCTGCATTTCTGTTTCATTTTTCGTATATCACTATTCCTGTTTGCCAATTTTATAGTTGATAGAAAGTGCTAAAAAGAGATTTGCTGTTATTTAATAGTAGAGGTGATAGTTAAAGTATAGAACAAACACACGGTTTGTCTGAGATACAAGGCAGTCAGTGTGGATTGCGGTAGATGATCAGGGATCATTTACATTGATAAAAATATATTGTGTTACGGTGGATCCTTTGCATTGCGTACACGTGTCGCTAACAAAGACTAGCGTACGCAATCCAAAAGGCAGACGCACGCAGCGTTCATTACGCAACGTAGCGTCCGGTTACGCTCACGTAGCTCAAGTCACGAAAAAGTTGAATTAGCGCAAAGCGATAATTAGCGCAAGGCGATAATTAACGCACAGCGGTAGATAACGCGAAGCGGTAAATAACGCAAATCTATTTTTGGAAAATCTGAAATTTAGTTTAACAGATCCTGCTCCTAATTGGTAACACTTTTGGCCTAAAGACAATTTCTGCGCAGAAATAGATATAGAAACAAAAGTGTACATGTGTTGAGTGAGTGTGTTTTGTATACAAAAGTTTATATAACTTTAAGGTGGAACCAAAAGGAAAGCCGGGTACTCGTCAAGGGACATACGTGTAAGTGACATATACGGTGGCCAGGGAGGCATCCCTGGTTAAATAATATTTGAGCATTAGAGTATAGCGGACCATAAGGTAACAAGACCAGGAGGTCATAAGGTAACAAGACCAGGAGGTCATAAGGAACAAGACCAGGAGGTCGTAAGGTAAAAGGTCCGCTATAAAAGTCCAGTGGCACAACGCCTGGGGTGTTGGTGCAGAACCCATATAGGCCATAAGCTCTTGCTGAAGGAATCGCGGCCGGAAACATCGATTCCATTGGTCTTTCAGTACATGACAAGTAGTGCTCGTGTACTGAACGATTGGACCGCACGTAATTGTGTGCAGTAGTTAGTGATCTGACCTAATACCATTAGAGTAAAGTGGTCACAAACGCTATTTGTACATTCTGACGTGATTTGTGTAATTTTTTATTTTTGGAAGGGAAGTTCGCTGGTCACTCAGGAACTATCTAACAACCCCACCTTTACTGGAAAGAGTAAGTGTCCTGCGGGTAACCCTCATATGTTCCAGTAAACTGAAGGTTCCATAGGGGCCCTGTATCGAGTACGCCAGCACCACGTCGGTGTGATCAGGTCGTATTGGTCGAGGTGGGCGAGTGAGTGGGGTACTCGGTAAACCGCCACCGCCGGCCTACTGTGGAGTAATTTGGTTGTCTGAAAAGGCTTGCTGAAAACCTTGATACAGAGATCCAAGGAGGACTAAGCAACACCTGCAGACTATGGGGGCCAGTTGCTCAGGTAGGGGGCGATCAACCCTGGTTCAGGTTGATTCTGTGAACCGACCAGTTGGGTCGGCACGATATGTAATGTGTGAAAAATATGGAATTCACACCGAATCTTTATGTGATGAATGGGAGAGAATGACTGTACAAGACAGGGACAAATTCCCAAGAATAGGTAGCTTTAGTCCAGAAGTGTTACAAAATTTAAGGAGGAGGATATGTCTCGTAAAATCAGCAAAGAGACGAATTCAACATCATGATTGTTTACAGTTATGGCACCAGGAAGGTGAGATACAGAGAGGTTTGGCTCTGGCGGCAGGATCTGGGGCAGTCAGGAAGTTGATTGCCACAGCTCCTCCTCCACCATACATTGCAGGAGAGAAGTTGATTGCGGAGAGAAACGCACTGGGTTGTAAAACACAAACTCTTAGTAACACTGTAAATGTTAATGATGTTAACCAAATAACTCATGCAAGTATTAACCCGTGCAAGATGTACCCTGTTTTGAACCTTCCTCAGGAGTGTGATCAAGAAGACGATTCAGCAACAATTTCAGCTCTCTCTCTTGCAGCCACCATAGCAGAGACCACAGTAGGCACAGCGACACCCACGAGATTAGTGAAAGCCCCTAGCGGAGGGATAGGTGAGGTCGTGTCAACGGGTAAGTACGGCACCATGCACTACACTGAAACAATTGTACCACAACAAGCTGTAGAATCTACACAGGAAGAGGCTGTTAGAATTGCTCCTGTAAGGGTAATAGCAGTTCCCAATGGAAAAACAGATGTGTCTGGAGCCACTCCCATAAGGAACATTGCCATGTACACTCCATTTTCCAGAATGGAATTAAGAACAATAGTGTCCGAATTTCCTGACCCCAGGAAGGATTTAGTTGCTAGCCAAAAATACATCAGGGATCTAGGTAACACTGTAGAACCCAACAACAAGGATTGGCAGATACTGCTAAGAGCTTGTTTACCTTCCAATGTTGATGCAACTCAATTTTTAGCTGATTGTGCATTGGATAAAGATGTACCGCTTACAGACGTGTACAACAAGGATAATGTAAAGAGGATAAATTTACAGCTAAAGGAGTATTTCCCAGCCGTTGTTAAATGGAATAAAATATTTTCCATTAAGCAAAAGGAGTCCGAAACGGCAACAGAATATTTTCACCGGGCACTATTAGAAATGGCAAAGTACACTGGTATAGAAGACATTAAGACCAACCCAAACCATCGAGAAGTAGCAGTATCTGTACTGATGGATGGTTTAAAGGAAACATTAAAGACTAGGGTTCAGACCACGCAACCATGCTGGCGAGGTCTGTCAGTGTCCGGCTTGAGAGAGGCTGCTATTGATCACGACAGAAACATCACTAGGCACAGGGAATCGCAAAGTGATAAGTTGATGTCCGTAAGTATACAGGCGCTGACCACAAGGCAGCCTGCGTATGTACCACCGAATCCTGTGGGTAAGGCAAGTGTTTTTCTTGTAACAGACCGGGACACTTTGCACGAGAATGTAGAACAAAGAATGTACAAAGGTCTTTTCAACCCCCTAGACAACAACACAACACACGACATTGGGAGCAGGGTCCACAGAGGCGGAGTTTTGAGCCACATACAGGGGAAACAAAAAGATATCCCCCAAACAGAGACTGGCATGCCTCTGGTAGTTCCCAGCTAACTCCCCCACAAGTAGTTGCTGCCAATGGGATTCAGGGAGGTCAGCATACCCAATAGGGGTGTGGCCATACCTGTAATCTGCAGCCAGTTAAGTTGATTGCCAGTCTTGGAAGCGAACCAGAGATTGCAATCAATGTAGCTGGTAAAACTTTAAACTTTCTTGTAGACACAGGGGCGGCCAAGTCAGTGATAAATTCGACAGTGGGCATGAGAACCACTGGTAGGACAATTCCAGCCATGGGAGTAACAGGAGTAGTCCAGCACTACCCTGTTAGCAAACCAGCCGAGATTACAATAGGGCCTTTGCATACCAAGCATTCCTTTTTGCTGGCTGCATCTGCACCAACTAATCTCCTGGGGAGAGACTTACTATGTAAAATGGGTTGCGTCATTTATTGTACTCCTGAAGGTGTATTCTTGGACATTCCTGAGAATCACGCTCAGGAAGTACGAGACATGTTAGACTCCCCATCAAAATTAATGTCACATTCCATTATGACAAATAGGAATCCATCCCAAGTAGAAGAGATGATATCTCAGATACCAGAGTCACTTTGGACAAAAGATGGACAGGACACTGGATTAATGGCAAACGTAGCTCCAGTAGTTGTACAAGTAAAAGATGGTAGGATAGCTCCAAAAATCCCACAGTATCCTCTGAAGCCAGAGGTGGAGCTAGGAGTTTTTCCCGTAATAGAGCGCTTGCTACAACAGGGCATTCTAGTAAGAACGTCCAGCACCGCAAATAGTCCCATCTTCCCTGTTAAAAAGAGTGGGGGGAGGGGTTACAGGCTAGTGCAGGATCTAAGGGGGATTAACAAAATAGTTGAGAGTCAGTTCCCCGTAGTGCCAAATCCAGCTGTCATCCTAATGCAAATTCCTCCCACTGCCAAATTTTTCACTGTTATTGACCTCTGCTCCGCTTTCTTTTCGGTACCTCTGCACCCTGACAGCCAATATTTGTTTGCATTCACATACAGAGGAGTCCAATACACGTGGACTCGGTTACCCCAAGGTTTCATAGATAGTCCAAGTATATTTTCTCAGGCTTTGCATGATTGTTTACAGTCTTTCCAACCGGAAAGTGGATCAGTGTTGATACAGTACGTGGATGATCTACTACTGTGTTCTGATTCATTGGAGGCATCCCTGAAGGATACGAAACAGCTCCTGTTTCATCTTTCAGACACAGGTCACAAGGTCTCCAAAGACAAGTTGCAATTATGCCAAGCTAAGGTAAAATACTTGGGACACTGTCTAACACAAGGACTGAGACACCTGACCGCTGATAGAATCCAAGCCATTAGAGACATGACACTGCCACAAACCCAGCAACAGATCAGGACGTTTTTAGGAATGTGTGGGTATTGCCGTAATTGGATCCCAGGGTTTTCCATATTGGCGCTACCTTTGCAGGAAATGGTCTCTTCAAACAAACCTGATCGGATTTCGCATACAGACGAATCTGAAACAGCATTTGAGAGACTCAAACAGTGCCTAACGCAGGCACCAGCACTAGGTATGCCAGACTATGGGAAACCCTTTGAACTATACGGAACAGAAAGTGCTGGGTGCGCAGCAGGTGTACTAACACAAAAACACGGTGATGCCAGCAGGCCAATTGCATACTACAGCGCCCAGCTAGATACGGTAGCGCGATCCCTCCCCACATGCTTGCGTAGCGTTGCGGCAATAGCATTGCTAGTAACAAAAAGCGAAGATGTCGTGCTAGGCCACAACCTCACAATCCATACACCGCATGCGGTATCTGCCTTATTGAATTCTGCCCAAACCAGACACGTCTCATCTGCAAGGTTTACAAGATGGGAATTGGCATTAATGGCCCCAGTAAACATCACCATAAGGAGATGCAGCGCATTAAATCCTGCAACATTTCTCCCAGGTGTGCCTGGTCAGACACAAAGGGTGGAAGGTGAGAGTGATGGGGAAGGAGGATTTAATGCAAAGGGAGATACACATGATTGTATGGAATATTTGACCCAAAATTTTACCGCAAGGCCTGACATCAGTGACAATCCACTGGAAGATGCAGAACTCACGTTCTACACGGATGGTAGTTGTCACAGACAGTCAGACTCGGGAGACTTGTGTACTGGATACGCAGTCGTAGATGACCAAGACACCATAGAAGCGGAACCGCTAGGCCCACCTCACTCAGCCCAGGTTGCTGAACTGGTCGCCCTAACCAGAGCATGTGAATTGGCTAAGGGTAAGTCAGCCAATATCTACACCGATTCCAGATACGCGTTCGGGGTAGTCCATGATTTCGGAGCCCTATGGCGGCTCAGAAATTTCATGACGGCAGCTGGTACACCGATAGCGCATGCAGCTCACATAAAAAGGCTTTTAACAGCGATACAGGAACCCGACAGAGTGGCTGTTATCAAATGTAAAGCACATACATATAGCCAAGACCCAGTATCCCTTGGTAACAGCCGAGCAGACGAAGCCGCAAAGCTTGCAGCTGCTACCCCCACACGGACAGACACCACACAGTTGATGGTATTTAATACCATCAACACACAGAAGTTGTGTGAGATGCAGAATCTGTGTTCCACACAGGAAAGAGCAGTCTGGAGGGCAAAGGGATATGGCCAGGAGTCCTCAGGGCTCTGGACGGATGGACATGGTAAACCAGTGGCCCCCAGGGCATACCTTCCATGTCTGGCTGAAGCAGCTCACGGGCTGACTCATCTAGGCAAGGAGGGGATGTGCAAATTGGTAAGAGCATACTGGTGCGCCCCAGGATTCTCCTCTCATGCGAGTAAAAGAGCAATGTCATGCCTTACCTGTCTGAGAAAGAATATTGGAAAAGCAATACCTACAGAACCATCCCATATCCCACCTGCCGGCGGCCCTTTCCAGGTAATACAAATTGACTTCATTCAATTACCCCCATGTAGAAATTTGAAATATGTACTTGTCTGTATAGATGTTTTCTCGAATTGGGTCGAAGCTTTTCCAGCAGCTACAAATACCGCTATGTTTACAGCTAAGAAAATTGTGCAGGAATTTGTATGTAGATATGGTATCCCTAGAATCATTGAAAGTGATAGGGGTACCCATTTTACAGGTGATGTCTTTCAAGGAATGTGTAAGTTGATGGGAATTGATAGCAAGCTGCACACTCCGTACCGTCCACAGGCGAGTGCGAAGGTCGAAAGAGTGAACAGCACTATTAAAAATAAATTGAGTAAAGTAATGGCAGAGACAGGATTGACGTGGCCAGAAGCTTTACCCATTGTTTTGTATAGCATCAGAACCACTCCCAGGTCCCCTCTTAATCTGTCTCCTTTTGAAATCTTGTTTGGTCGACAACCGCATGTCATGATTAACCCTCAGGATGATTTGAAATGTAACAATGAAGTAACTGTAAAGTACTTGATTAACATGAGTAAACAGTTGAGGAATCAAAATGATAATCTGAAGTTGGTGATTCCTGATTTACCAGATAGTAATTGTCATGACATTGAACCTGGGGATTATGTAATGATACGAAATTTTCTACGCTCAGGTTGTCTTATTGATAGATGGGAAGGACCATACCAGGTCTTATTGACTAGCACCACAGCATTGAAGGTTGCTGAGAGAGAGACTTGGGTCCATTCATCCCACTGCAAAAAGGTTGCGGATCCAGAGAAGTCCCGCGATAAGGAACAGACGGTAGAGGTTGTATCACTGGAGTGTCTGTTCCAGGAGGATTGAGGCGGCACCTGAGCCTTGAAGACCGAAAGCAGTTGTCGACTCCCTTCTCCCTTTTATTGTTTTTCTCCACTTCCCAGCCCCTCTCCCTTAAAATTTCTTTTTCCCCCTCCTCATTCTTCTCTATTTCCTCCTCAAAGATGGACTTGCCCCAAGAGACTGTGATCCGGATTTTGATGTTAACCATGATGTTGACCAGAGCAGTCTGTTCCGGCGAGAGTACCATAGAGGTCGAAAGAGGTTCTGGAATGGGTTCCGATTATGATGATGGAGGCGTAGTTTTCCAAGATCAACCAAACCAACAAGCAAAGGCGAGTATCAGAAAACGATCCGATAGAAGAAATTGTGATGGATTGTTAGCTGAAGAAAATTGTATCTGTAGGCTCTGTGATAATCTGGTTGAAGATGGATGCATAAAGAAATGCCAATCTAGTTTTAATATCCATATAGACCGGCATCCATTGAGTGACTATCACTCTTTAGTGGGTAACGTGTTAAACCAAACAGATTGTTGGGTATGCTCTCAAGTACCTCAGGGTCACAGCAAATCAGGGCTAGTACCATTTCCTTTAACGTTAGGGGAGGTACTTGAGCTAAGTGGTGGGAGACCGGTGGACCGGAGGTTTAATATCTCCAGCCCTCCTAGTTTGAAGCTCCACCAATACCATGTGGATAGGTCCCTCTTATGTTTTAACATCTCCAATCCCAGAAAACCGGGAAATTGGGAAGTGTCGTGGAGCAACCTTACCATGACCTTTTCACACAGAGCAGATAGAATGCCTACAGATACAGAGCTCGTACGCCATATAGCCAGTAGAGGAAAATCTTTCCGGTATCGATATACCTTAGGAAATAGGATTACTAGAGTTGGAGAGGTATCACCTTGTTATCGGGGGGAAACCCACGCATCATCACACACCTCATTTTATTTCTCAGATTCAGGAAAACTACAGGAAGTTATTCCTCACCAAACATAATACCCCTTTTTTTTGGTGGTATTTATATTATCAGAAGAGTGTAAACTTTTTCCATTGCCTCAATCATGCAATGTGTGGCCCTATTGGAAATCACGGTTGTCTCTTCACCGTCGACACAGGAGTCAGTATCCGTGTCGGCGTCTGTATCTGAGGTAACGGGCGCTTTAGAGCCCCTGTATGAGACGTCTGGACATGCACAAGCTGAGTAGCCGGCTGTCTCATGTCAACCACTGTCTTTTATACAAAGCTGACACTGTCACGCAATTTCAACAGTACATCCACTCAGGTGTCGACCCCCCAGGGGGTGACAACACTATTACAGACACTCTACTCCGTCTCCTCATCATTTTTCTCCTCATACATGTCGACACAAACGTACCGACACACAGCACACACACAGGGAATGCTCTGATAGAGGACAGGACCCCACTAGCCCTTTGGGGAGACAGAGGGAGAGTTTGCCAGCACACACCAGAGCGCTATATATATACAGGGATAACCTTATATAAGTGTTTTTCCCTTTATAGCTGCTGTATTGTTTATACTGCGCCTAATTTGTGCCCCCCTCTCTTTTTTAACCCCTTTCTGTAGTGTAGTGACTGCAGGGGAGAGCCAGGGAGCTTCCCTCCAACTGAGCTGTGAGGGAAAATGGCGCCAGTGTGCTGAGGAGATAGGCTCCGCCCCTTTCTCGGCGTCCTTATCATCCGTTTTCTTGTATGTTTTGGCAGGGGTTAAATGCATCCATATAGCCCAGGAGTTATATGTGATGCATTTATTTTAGCCATAAAAGGTTTTCTATCGATTTATTGCGTCTCAGGGCGCTGCCCCCCCAGCGCCCTGCACCCTCAGTGACCGGAGTGTGAAGTGTGCTGAGAGCAATGGCGCACAGCTGCGGTGCTGTGCGCCTACCTTTATCTTGACAATGCTAAATTCCTTTGTCGTATAAACACCCTTTATGAAGCTAAGAACACTGTACGCTGTTTACTTAAGAAGTACCGTAATGGTACGCTATCTGCGTAGCGATCGCTCAGCCGTAGGCGAGACGCTCAAGCGTCACGTTCGCTCACGGCCCAGCGATCACAGGACACGTTATTGGTTATGTCTAGGGTAATGATTCGCTATGGCGTAGCTTACGCTCGAGACCACGAGGAGGTCACCAGCGATGCAGACGCTCACAACACTATACCTTTATGATAAAACCTTATACCAATGAAATACACTGAATACCTTAATGTGAGTACAGGGTGTAAGTGCAACCTTGTGTAACCTGACTAACTACAAAGCTGCTTGAGCGTCACCGACGCTCAAGTGAACACTTAACACTATAGGAAATACACAGATACTGGTTTAGGTTCCAAGGCCTATTAACTGTATTATATCTAATATACTTGTAAAAGGGGATAACAGTACAAATGATACACTACAATATAACAGAGACTTCCTAACCACAGAACTAAACAATAAATACAAAAGGACAATACTACTCTGACCTAAAAGAAATACAATACAATACTATCTAATACAATACAATACTAGCCTAGTCTAGGGGAGATATGAGAGAACAGAACAGAGAGAGAGAGAGAGAGAGAGAGAGAGATGAGATGAGAGAAATTGGCTCACAGAAAGACAATGATAACGGAGAGAAACTTACGCACAAAGGGTATGATCGCCTGCGCCTCGATATCCAGCTCCCGGCTATCAGCAGATAACCGTTGATGAGAGAGTGAGAGCTGGATGTGGTCGGCCTGCCTATTTATGCCCCACACACAATGCAATCTCCTGGTCCTACAATCCCATTGTCCATTGGCCGAAGGAATTCGGCCCTGTATCATAACAAAAGGTCATAGGGTGATTCATACAGGTGGGCTGTGACGATTTCCAACAGCTCAGGTGGGTGGGAAACTGGGTTTCCCGCCGCATACCTGAGTATGTGTAAATAATAGAAATGGACATAAACTTCTTATGTCCATAACTATTCGCACGAGCGATTAATACGCTCCAAACCAACACCGGAATATTGCTAATTAAATACTCTTCCGATGGGTACCAAACACTGCTGTATGATTCCTGTTAGACCCTTTGTACGATATAAAGAGGGATTCCTCAGCTCTGGGACATTGTATTTTAACCAAACTTTCAGAATCTATCAAAGGGACCATGATCTATAAACTACATTAATTGTGAACATTTGTAACGAATGAGTCGCACGCTACGACTACATAAACTCTACCGTAAATACGCATACCGCGCCTGCGAGTGCACGTTATTGCGGGTATGCGCATCCACGGGAGAGCGCACGCACGCGCAGCGCGGACCAGTGTGCGGTGCAAATATGGCAACGTGCATTGAGACATTTTTCTGACTTTGACAGTCCACCCTTTGGCAGTCAATAATAACTGCCACAAAACATTTAAGGAGAAAAATGTAAGTCAGGGGTTAATTGATTTCCATGGTTGGGTAGGGGAGGAGAGAGGAGAAGGTGTGAAGAGGGTATGACCTAGTGAGATAGCAGAAGCATGTGTGTATGAATCCATGTTTGGGGGGTCATGTATCATCGTGCCGTACGTGTTGTAAATCAAGCTTCGAGGTATTGCGAAGTATACATTTGAATTCCTTCTTATCCTGTGGTACAGGTCTGTGGATGGGCTGTCAAACTCTACCGAGCTCATTTCGGCTGTAGTTGTAACAAAATGGGGATGCACATTTTAGTTGATGATACATGAATGGGGGAGGTATGTGGTTGCTGATATCTGTGCCTGTATTCCCTATCGTCTATGTGTGTCGTTACCTGAGGGTTGTAGAGATGAAGATAAAGAACACTTACGAAAAATGCAATGATATTCTATGTCAGGGAAATGTACATCTGTCGTCGAAGTTGTTTTCGGTATCTGTTGAGAGTCGTCTTCTTTGCGCTGTTTTGCTCCTTAGGCATGAGCAACAAGCTTTGTCAGTGCCATCAGATTTACAAAAATGGTGGGCTAGCGTGAGTTTAAAAATACTAGGGAAACTGGGGATCCATGGCAAAGTTCATCAAGTGTCCATATTTAAAGTTGTCAAATCTTCTTCTTTGGTCAATCCGTTGTCTGTATACATCTCGTCTCGTCAGCTTCCTCGTCCAAGGGGGTCTTTGTATCTGGGAGAAAAGCAGAAAAACAGGTGAAAGAAACGGACCGTATAATCGCATTTTCATCACATCCTGGTTTCTATCATTGGGTCATAAATCAAATCCAGGTTAATTACGGTTTCCTCGCTCCTCAAGCTCATCACTTTTGTACTTTGTTTGCACCTCATTAAAGCCTGCCCGCATCTAAATATCAATCCAATCGATATAACGACACCCAAGATACATAGTAGAAACTTTCCAACATCCATTATGACTCCTTGAGCCCAATCTCCTAAACCGGAGAACCAATTTCGCGGGTTCAACCATGACACCCAACCAGTCAGCTCATTACCTACAGCAGCAAGGGTGAGATTGTGTTTTCGACGAAATTCCCACTTTAATTGCAGAATATCGTCCATCTTTTGGTCTATGACCTCTACCGGATCCTCGGTGCTATTCGTGATATACGTGCAACACTTTATGCCGTACTGTGTTGCCAATGTAACACAATATCCGCCTGTTACTGCTGTAAGATAATTAAGAACCATCCTATGCTGAACTAGTTCTGTTTTGTAAGCTTGAAGTTCTCTTCCAGTGTATCTAAACGTGTCATCATACATTTCAGTGATATTATCTAACAAATTGGCGAGTGCGGAAATGTATCTATAATTCATCACACCTCGAGCGGTGCGAGTGAAATCTAACGCTACCAGAACCTGAATCCCGGTGGATTCATGGATAAGATCAGAGGCCGGATGCTCTAACCTTTCTGACAGTTGTCTTTTAACTCGGTGTTCGTAATGAGTGTGAGTATAAGGAGCTTGGGCACCACGGTGTATGTCCTTCATTTTGTCATGTGTAACAGTCATCACTTCGGGCAATACTTTTCCAATATAACACAATCCTTCAGAGTTTGGGGCAAGCCATTTGTACGCCTTTCTCCCGCATATGAAATATGCATCATCGGGGAGAACATAAGGGACGGAGAAGGACATGACCATGTTACAAACCTTCCAGGTGAAATCTCCTGACCCTAATTCTTCCATCTGCTTAATGCACGTATCGGTTTGTACGATATGTGCACAGTACGATATGTGCACGGTTTGTACGATATGATGCGTGGGTTTCCCCCCGATAACAATTGATAATTTCTAAAAAGTTATTGGCAGTATACCTTTTCCCGCCAGAGGTTAGGGTGCGTTGGGAAACACCCCCTAGGAGGGATAAGGCGCTCACACGCTTGTAAGAACAAGGGCTCTACCCTCTCTTGAGATGGCCGCCCTTAGGGATCCTGCTGATAGAAAGCAGGAGGGTATCCTAAAATGTATTTACACACATACTGGTGTTATACTGCGACCAGCAATCGCCTCAGCCTGGAGGTGCAGTGCTGGGTTGGCGTGGTCGGATTCCCTGACTGGAAATTTGATATCCTAGATAAGGACAGTATATTATTGCCTATAGAGCAATTAAAAGATGCATTTCTATATATGCATGATGCACAGCGGAATATTTGCCGACTGGCATCAAGTATAAGTGCGTTGTCCAATTATACCAGTAAAGTGGTCAGGTGATGCGGAGTCCAAACGGCATTTGGAAGTATTGCCTTAAAAAAGGGGATGTACCCCAGGTCGCCTCTCAAAATAAGACACCGTATTATCAGGCGCAGTCCTGGTTGGCAAGCGGACAAAAGGGTTCCTCTTTTCTGCTCGTGACAGAGGGAGAGGAAAATGGCTGCAGAGATCAGCCAGTTCCCAGGAACAGAAACCCTTTTCCGCCTCTGCCAAGCTCTCAGTATGACGCTAGGGCTTTACAAGTTCAGGCACGGTGGGGGCCCGTTCTCAATGAATTTCAGTGCGCAGTGGGCTCACTCGCAAGTAGACCCCTGGATCCTTCAGGTAAATATTTCAGGGGTACAAATTGGAATTCGAGACGTATTCCCCTCGCCGTTTCCAAAAGTCTGTTTTACCGACGTCTCCCGCTGACAGGGAGGCAGTTTTGGAAGTCATTCACAAGCTGTATTCCCAGCAGGTGATAATTAAGGTACCCCTCCTGCAACAGGGAACGGGGTATTATTCCACACTATTGTGGTACCGAAGCCAGACGGCTCGGTGAGACCGATTTTAAAATCTAAAATCTAAAATCTTTGAACACTTACATACAGAGGTTCAAATTCAAAATTGAGTCACTCAGAGCAGTGATTGCAAACCTGGAAGAAGGGGACTACATGATGTCTCGGGACATCAAGAATGCTTACCTTCATGTCAAAATTTACCCTTCTCACCAAGGGTATCTCAGGTTATGGTACAGAACTGTCACTATCAGTTCAGACGCTGCCGTAGGGATGGTCCACGGCACCCCGGGTCTTTACTGAAGTAATGACCGTAATGATGATATTCCTTCGAAGGAAGGGAATTTTAGTTATCCCTTCCTTGGACGATTCCCTGATAAGGGTGAGATCCAGGGAACAGTTGGAGATCGGTGTAGCACTATCTCAGGTAGTGTTGCGGCAGCACGATTGGATTCTCAATATTCCAAAATCGCAGCTGGTTCCGACGACTTGTCTTCTGTTCCTAGGGATGATCCTGGACACAGTCCAGAAAGAAGGTGTTTCTCCCGGAGGAGAAAGCCAGGGAGTTATCCGAGCTAGTCAGGAACCTCCTAAAACCGAACCAAGTCTCAGTGCATCAATGCACAAGGGTTCTGGGTAAAAATGGTGGCTTCCTACGAAGCAATCCCATTCGGCAGATTCCACGCAAGACTTTCCAGTGGAACCTACTGGACAAATGGTCCGGGTCGCATCTTCAGATGCTTCAGCGGATAACCCTGTCACCAGGGACAAGGGTATCCCTCCTGTGGTGGTTGCAGAGTGCTCATCTTCTAGAGGTCCGCAGATTCGGCATTCGGGACTGGGTCCTGGTGGCCACGGATGCCAGCCTGCGAGGCTGGGGAGCAGTCACACAGGGAAGGAATATCCAGGGCTTATGGTCAAGCCTGGAGACATCACTTCACATAAATGTCCTGAAGCTAAGGGCCATTTACAATGCTCTAAGCTTAGCAAGACCTCTGCTTCAAGGTCAGCCGGTGTTGATCCAGTCAGACAACATTACGGCAGTCACCCACGTAAACAGACAGGGTGCCACAAGAAGCAGGAGGGCAATGGCAGAAGCTGCAAGGATTCTTCGCGGGGCGAAAAACCATGTGATAGTACTGTCAGCAGTTTTCATTCCGGGAGTGGACAACTGGGAAGCAGTTTTCCTCAGCACGACCTCCACCCGGGAGAGTAAGGACTTCACCCAGAAGTCTTCCACATGATTATAAACCGTTGGGAAAAACTCGACAGGTATTGCGCCACGTCAAGGGACCCTCAGGCAATAGCTGTAGATGCTCTGGTAACACCGTGGGTGTACCAATCAGTGTATGGGTTCCCTCCTCTGCCTCTCATACCCAAGGTACTGAGATTGATAAGATGGAGAGGAGTAAGCACTATATTAGTGGCTCCGGATTGGCCAAAAAGGAATTGGTAACCGGAACTTCAAGAGATGCTCACGGAGGATCCGTAGCCCCTACCTCTAAGAAGGGACCTGCTCCAGCAAGGACCTTATCTGTTCCAAGACTTACCGCGGCTGCGTTGACGGCATGGCGGTTGAACGCCGGATCCTGAAGGAAAAAGGCATTCCGGATGAAGTCATCCCTATCCTGATCAAAGCCAGGAAGGATGTAACCGCAAAACATTATCACCGCATTTGGCGAAAATATGTTGCGTGGTGCGAGGCCAGTAAGGCTCGACGGAGGAAATACAACTGGGTCGATTCCTACATTTCCTGCAAACAGGAGTATCTATGGGCCTGAAATTGGGGTCCATTAAGGTTCAAATTTCGGCTCTGTCAATTTTCTTCCAAAAAAGAACTAGCTTCAGTCCCTGAAGTTCAGACATTTGTTAAAGGGGTACTGCATATACAGCCTCCTTTTGTGCCTTCAGTGGCACTTTTGGGATCTCCAGGTGGTTTTTGGGTTCCAAAAGTCACATTGGTTTGACCCACTTAAATCTGTGGAGTTAAAATATCTCACAGAAAAAGTGGTCATGCTGTTGGCTCTGGCCTGGGCCAGGCGCGTGTCAGAATTGGTGGCTTTATCCTGTAAAAGCCCTTATCTGATTTTCCATTCGGACAGGGCGGAATTGAGGACTCGTCCTTAGTTTCTCCCTAAGGTGGTTTCAGCGTTCACCTGAACCAAACCTATTGTGGTGCCTGCGGCTACTAGGGACTTGGAGGACTCCATGTTGCTAGACGTTGTCAGGACCCAAAAAATATATGTTTCCAGGACGACTGGAGTCAGGAAATCTGACTCGCTGTTTATCCTCTATGCACCCAACTAGCTGGGTGCTCCTGCTTCTAAGCAGACTATTGCTCGTTGGATTTGTAGTACAATTCAGCTTGCACATTCTGTGGCAGGCCTGCCACAGCCAAAAATCTGTAAATGCCCACTCCACAAGGAAGGTGGGCTCATCTTGGGCAGCTGCCCGAGGGGGCTCGGCTTTACAACTTTGCCGAGCAGTTACTTGGTCAGGAGCAAATACGTTTGTAAAATTCTACAAATTTGATACCCTGGCTGAGGAGGACCGGGAGTTCTCTCATTGGGTGCTGCAGAGTCATCCGCACTCTCCCGCCCGTTTGGGAGCTTTGGTATAATCCCCATGGTCCTTACGGAGTTCCCAGCATCCACTAGGACGTCAGAGAAAATAAGAATTTACTTACCGATAATTCTATTTCTCGTAGTCCGTAGTGGATGCTGGGCGCCCATCCCAAGTGCGGATTGTCTGCAATACTGGTACATAATTATTGTTACCAAAAAATTTGGGTTATTGTTGTATTGAGCCATCTTTTCTAGAGGCTTCTCTATTATCATGCTGTTAACTGGGTTCAGATCACAAGTTGTACAGTGTGATTGGTGTGGCTGGTATGAGTCTTACCCGGGATTCAAAATCCTTCCTTATTGTGTACGCTCGTCCGGGCACAGTATCCTAACTGAGGCTTGGAGGAGGGTCATAGGGGGAGGAGCCAGTGCACACCAGGTGATCCTAAAGCTTTCTTTAGATGTGCCCTGTCTCCTGCGGAGCCGCTATTCCCCATGGTCCTTACGGAGTTCCCAGCATCCACTACGGACTACGAGAAATAGAATTATCGGTAAGTAAATTCTTATTTTTGTCTATACAGGTTGAGTATCCCATATCAAAATATTCCGAAATACGGAATATTCCGAAATACGGACTTTTTTTGAGTGAGAGTGAGATAGTGACACCTTTGTTTTTTGATAGCTTAATGTTCACAAACTTTGTTTAATACACAGTTATTAAAAATATTGTATTAAATGACCTTCAGGCTGTGTGTATAAGGTGTATATGAAACATACTGTAAATGAACTGTGTGAATGTAGACACACTTTGTTTAATGCACAAAGTTATAAAAAATATTGGCTAAAATTACCTTCAGGCTGTGTGTATAAGGTGTATATGTAACATAAATGCATTCTGTGCTTAGATTTAGGTCCCATCACCATGATATCTCATTATGGTATGCAATTATTCCAAAATACGGAAAAATCCCATATCCAAAATACCTCTGGTCCCAAGCATTTTGGATAAGGGATACTCAACCTGTACTCTATTTTGTCTATTCTCTAATCTCTATTGTCATTGCAGTGCATCTATCTTTTTATTTATTTAAATACCTTAGTTATGCTTCCTAAAATATCTGAGTCGGTATTAACAACAAATATAATCATATACAATCTGTATTATTTATAAACATTATGAACATTTAGCAATGTATTAATAAATGTTATATTACAAAGGCACTAACTAAACACATTTGTGTGTGAGATATATTAAAATAATTCAAATAAACAGGATTCAGCAAAAACAATTTTCAAAACATAATAACTGTATCTTCCAATGTATGGTATATTGGAATTGAAATATAAAATGACAAAATTATGGATAGGCTATAAATAAACATTAGTAAGGTGTTTTATGACAGTGATATACAGCGTACCTTACAGTCTAAGCACAAAGCACCAACATGACATTTTTATCTAAAAACAAAAAAATTAAAGTGACTGTGGTTTGTATGCTGTTCATCCATTGCAGGAAATAATTTACATAAGATTTAATCCCATAACCTTTTCACATATTCCTTTTCCTGGTTGTGTAAATGCCTACTTTAATAAATGCTGTTATTGGCAAAAATGTGCCTATTTATTTTATTTAATACCATTTAGGTTGAGTTGCATTTTGTTTCCTGTACACTATAATATTTATAGTTTTTTAATCAATTTATGAAACCACATCATTGCTTATTTGACTTTACATTTTAATATCCAAATGTAATATATCTTGTTACAGCTTGTTATTATCAACTCAATTGTGATGTTTACATTATAGAGATTTATTTACCTTGTAAACTGTTGTGAAATGTCAATAATGATATTCAGCAATATAACATGTAATTTATTTTCATTCTCATTGTATTTACATGTTTTCTACATAAATTGTTAGTGATACATTATAACAGAATAAAGGTTTGACCACACTAATGGGCCCTACACATATGGCGATGTGCCGCCGAGGTGCCCGACGGCCGATACGGCCGACGGGCGACCCGGCGGCGGGGGGGCAGTGACGGGGGGAGTGAAGTTTCTTCACTCCCCCCCGTCACCCGGCTCCATAGACGTGCAGGCAAATATGGACGAGATCGTCCATATTGGCCTGAATGCACAGCCGACGGGGGACCAGCGATGAATGAGCGCGGGGCCGCGCAGCGTTCATCGTTGGAGCCTCCACACTGAAAGATATGAACGAGTTCTCGTTCATTTATGAACGAGATCGTTAATATCTTTCAAAAAATCGGCATGTGTGTAGGGCCTATAAGCCAGGCTGGCAGTTGTATTACAGTACATCCTTCTTGATATACTCAGTGCCTTTACTTTACTAAAGAGTTGAGCACGTGGTAACCCAATGACAGTAACAAATGCAGTTATTGTGTATTCACTGATTGACATAATATATATAATTATCGTGAACAAAAGGAAAACAATGTTTGGTAGTGGTGGTGGTGGTCAGGGGCGGAACTTCTATTGGTGCAGCATGTGTGCTTCACTGGGGGACCTGGGAACTGAGGGGCAGATTTATTAAGCCTGGTGAAGTGATAAAGTAGAAGGTGATAAAGCACCAGCCAATCACCTACTAACTTCCATGTTACATGCTGGGTTTGAAAACTGACAGTCAGGAACTGACTGGCTGCTGCTTTATCACCTTCCATTTTATCACTTCACCAGGTTTAATAAATCTGCCCCCTAAGGTCCAGCAATAAGTTTTTCCCTGGCCTGCTGTCTGACCATTTTCAGCAATGTCTGATGACTCTTTCTCTCTCTCTCTCTGCCTCTCCCTGTCACTCACTGGTTCTCCGTCATCCTTTAACTCTCTCTGTCACTCTCTGCATCACCCTATCACCTGCTGCCTCTCCCTGTTACCCACTGCAGAGTGGCATATTATGAACTTGGGGTGGGCAGAGGAGGAGGCCCAAACCATATTGCTGCCCATCACTCACAAGTTTTGCCACTGGTGCTGGTGATGGCAGATGAAAAGTGAATACATTTCAGTGCAAGCAAGTAGACAGATAGCTACTATTCCTAGTAGAACTGAAGAGCAAGGACAGGGCCAAGGCTCAGAAAGTAGCAATACTGCACCCAAGAAAAGTCTACATACAGTAAGTGGTAGAGTTTACCTGTCACAATCCGGGTAACTAGACACCATTTTATGCCAGTTACGTGCCTCCTGAGATTGGCTCAGCGTTCCAGGGCCCGGGGTTCAGCTTGCTAGGTGGTGTATTGGTTACATTACCTTGTTTGTTGTTCCACAGCGCTGGCTCAGCGGCCTTCTCAGTGATGTCACCTACTATCAGTATGGTGTTCTCAGTCCCGCCGCGGCCAGCGCCGTTGCGCGCACGATCTTACGCCATTGGAGCCAAGGGTGACGTACTCTCAGCTCTGCGGCTGCCGCCGCCATCCCTGTCCCGCTGTGTGTGAAAGAGTGTGGAGCCTTCTGTTACCGCGGCCTTTGCCGCCATTGTAGTTTGGCACATGGTTCTTTTCCTCTTCAAACTCTGTCATGGGCGCAGCCATGTTGGATGTAATCACATGTTACTCTTTCCACCAATCTGCTCTGCTGCTGGAGCCTGGGGTAATTGTCAACCAATGCCTGCTTCCCAGCAGGTATAAATATCCTGTCCCAGCAACCAGGAAGCTGTCAGTGCTTCATTTGTCATTCCTGTGATTCCAGTCTCTCCTCTGCTGTGAATGTTCCAGTCTTCAGTTCTCCAGAGACCAGCACCAGTTTAACACCTTGTGGTGCAGCCTGACTTCCCTGCCTTTGCACTCTGTTCTATTATCAGCTTCCACCAGCAGCTTCCAGCGGTGCCTGGTTTATATTTCCTATCAGGACTTTACTACTAATATTATTCAAATCAACACATATCATCTCTGTGCTACGTCTGCGATCCCCAGCATCCATAAGCACTCCCAGCTAAGTTCCTTGGGCACCGGTCTCATCCGGCAACATTCAGAGACTCTCAAGAACTGTCTTATACCTTTTACAAATAACCACTGTGGTATAAGTTTAATAAAAGTCTTAAAAGTTATTTCCAGTTGTCGTGGTCACGCCTTCGGGCTTTGGTGCTGCAGCTGCTCTGCATGTCTAGGAGTTTCATCTCACCTCCTAAGTTCAGCTATCAGTCAGCCCCTGCAACTGAGGCTTCCCACCACCAGTGCCAGCCCTTAGTTGTGACATGACCTAGTAGCTACAGCTCACCAGTAAAATTTGTCACCACCAGTGACTGCACTAGCAGTTGTAGTTGCTCCCCATTGGAACTTGAAAATGCTTCTACTATTCGGATGCTGGACAGGTAGTCCCAGGTGGAGGAGTGTAATCCTGCTGCATTCAGGTTATGGTATTTGGAACTAGATATGGCTATGTATATTAGATATGACACCTGAAACAGCAATGTCAGTGTGTACACTTTTTTATAAAATTTAACATTAGATATATATTTATAAATTGATTTAACTTTTACTCCCAATATGTCTCAAATATGATACAATTTCATTAACCAGGGGCAGCAGATAATGTCTCACCTTCATGCACATGACAACAGGCCCATGTAGATAGCAATCGTGATACGTATATGGATGGGCCTGCATATAAATTCAGCTCTAGTTCAGTGAACAAAGAGCAAGGCAAGCTCACAATACACCTTACACCCACCTGGTAATGCCGAAACAGAACTTCCTTTCAAAAGATTTGTACAGTAGTGTCATTTGTTCACTATACTCTGCACTTCATACAATTATCATAGGTACTTTTATTATATTACACACATGCAATGTATATGTATACACAGTTTAAAGATGGATTATAAAATGTGTTAAGGCCCGTACACAATGGTCGATATATCGGCCGTTCTCTTGAACGGCCGATATATCGCGGGTCCGTCGGCCAATGTGTACGGCCGATACGTCTGTGAACTCCGTCGTTCACAGACGTATCGCGTCGGCCGCGCAGCACAGCCGACGGCCAATATATCTACCGATATATTGGCGCGTCGCTGTGTGTGTACGGGGCGGTGGGCCGACCGCCTGTACACAGGCTGCAGCAGCCGGCGGTGATTGACAGCTGAACTGGGCGAGCGTGTGTACACGCCCGCCCAGTTCATGACGTCAGTCCCCGACGGATCGGGCAGTGTGTATGCACAACACACTGCCCGATCCGTCCATAGATATATCTGCAGATCAATTGATCTGCAGATATATCTATTAGTGTGTACCCACCTTTAGAGTGGAAAAGTGCTCATGGAAATTAGTTGCTATTCTTCTATTCTTCTATGTCTTTTGCATTGTATAAAAATTCCCATATCCTGCTCTTGACTTGTAACTGTTATTTGCCACCGGAAATATGTACCATTTCTTTTCTTTTTTTTATGTGGGGGGTAGCAGAGGAGGAGGGGGGAGTAATGTAGGAAATTCAGTCTCAGGCGCTATTTGAAAAACCTTTTGTTCACACATAACTCCAGCTGATGATATTGTTTGCTCAGATTTCCATGTAAAAATTACTGTAAGTAATGACAGCCAAAACTATTAGGCGGCTGGACAAGAACTCATTATTGCTAATTCCAAATATAATTATTAAATTAGCAGGAGTAGCTGATAAATGGTGAAAGTAAGCAAAATGTAGTATTAAGCGGCACATATTTATCATCATATAACATCTCTGGATGGATGAATACTAAAGAGGAACTTAAATAAAAAACAAAATAAAACAAAGACGGCCAGCATCAAATGTTTGCTAATTTTCTGGTTAGTAACATAGTATCTGAGGTTGAAAAAAGACAATTGTCCATCGAGTTCAACCTATTTGTGGTGTCCTATGCATGATGATTTGACTAAAATTTCTGACTGATGCTGCTGTCAGCCATTGCATTTTATCCCTATTTATAGTAACTATAATGCATGACTATGCACCATACCCCTGGATATCCTTTTCCAATAGGAATTTATCTAACCCATTCTTAAAGGTGTTGACAGATTCCGCCATTACAACTCCCTCGGGCAGGGAATTCCAAACACGTATTGTCCTTACCGTGAAAAAGCCTTTACGCCGTATTGTGCGGAATCTCCTCTCCTCTAACCTGAGCGAGTGTCCACGAGTCCTCTGTGTTGATCTAACCAAAAACAGGTCCCGCGCAAGCTCTGTGTATTGTCCCCTTATATATTTGTAGATGTTGATCATATCCCCTCTTAGTCTCCGCTTTTGCAATGTAAACATGCCTAGTCTTTCAAGCCTTTCCTTGTATTCCATCGTCTCCATGCCCTTAATTAGTTTGGTCGCCCTCCTCTGTACCTTTTCAAGCTCCAGGATATCCTTTTTGTAGTACGGTGCCAAGTAGACTACACGAATAGCCCTAATATGGAACGGTGATGACACATTATGTATAAATTAACATTAGGAAAGAATATATTTTCCAGAGTTTGGACCTCATACTGTTTACTGGAGACCTGGACGTATGTTTATTTGTTTTCCTTACATAAATACTTCTATACTGTGGGTCTGAGTCAGACGGATCCCCTTGCATGGGCAAATAGTGAGTTTTGGCATACAGCGAACGTGCTGTTAATTTACACACTTTTGCCTATCTCTGTCTGAGTTGGTTGGATCTTAGGTGGTCATTCCGAGTTGTTTGCTCGTTGACGATTTTCGCTATGCTGCGATTTGCTGCTAAATGCGCGTGCGCATGGAACGCAGCGTGCATGCGCTTAGTTATTTAACTAAAAACTTAGCAGTTTTGCTGTTGTTCGTGCGGCACTTTTCAGTCGCACTGCTGATCGGTGAGTGATTGACAGGAAAGGGGCGTTTCTGGGTGGTAACTGAGTGTTTTCCGGGAGTGTGCTAAAAAACGCAGGCGTGTCAGGCAAAAATGCAGGAGTGACTGGAGAAACGTGGGGAGTGGCTGGCCGAACGCAGGGCGTGTTTGTGACGTCAAACCAGGAACTAAACTGACTGAGGTGATCGCAATCTAGGAGTAGGTCTGGAGCTACTCAGAAACTGCAAGGAATTATTTATTAGCAGTTCTGCTAATCTTTCGTTCGCTATTCTGCTATGCTAAGATACACTCCCAGAGGGCGGCAGCCTAGCGTGTGCAATGCTGCTAAAAGCAGCTAGCAAGCGAACAACTCAGAATGACCACCCTTGCCGGATATGCCTTTCTGTTAAATGGGTGTTTTGCGGTGGGAACAGGGTGGCAGCAATGTAATTGTATGAAGCTCTTCTGTCTTGTGGGAGTATCAAGGGAGTATCATGGGCATGTAGTTAGAGGTGTGTGTATAGAGAAGGGAGCCTGTTTCAGACAGATCTCTTGTGCCTAGCATGGGGCTGGTGAGTACGCCGATACTAATTATGACAGGAAAACAGTGGGCAAATTGGCTTCCCACTTGAAGCTGCACAGAATCACGCAATTAGCACTATGGAAATTTGCATTAGCATAATGTAGTATATCAGGCTGCTGTAGCATCAAGCAAACACAGTATCTTAGCATGCAAATCAGAATTAACCCCCTATGTGCAGGGCTGCTCTTAGAAATTGTGGGGCAAAACACAGCTATTTTTTTTTATATACATTTATATATATATATATATATATATATACCAGATTATCTTCAAGACCCTGTTGAGTCTTGAAGTATGACATATCACATACTTAAACACAGCACTGTGTTTAAGTATGTGATATGTCGGTCTTTTCAGTACAGGTATTTAATAAAGCCCTGTATTGCAGTACATCAGTATCGGTTGTTATTTATGTCCTATATAGTCACCTGCTCCAGTGATTATATGGAACACTGGGACAGGGCTGCTCCAGGCAATCAGGTAATTAAATCATTAAGGTGATTGGGTTTGTGCTATATAAGGGAGCCCGGGAGGCAGATGTCAGTATACTGCTCTCTGGCGTGCTGAACAGATGTCTCCTGTGGTGGTCTTGAAAAAGGCTCTGCGAAGCCGAAACGTCGACATGTATGTGATGACTTCAATGGTCTAAATAAAACTTTTTATCTTTGGAAAGTGATTGGTGAGTGCCCTCTATTTGAGACCCTCAGCAGGGTCTTGAAGATAATCTGGTATATGTGGAAGTCTATACCAGCCTCCTTGTGGAGCACCCCACTGATGACTGTGATATAGCTGTGAGTGCGGACTTATACAATGCAATATATATATATATATATATACAGGGGCGGATTGACCCACCAGGACACCATGACAGTCCCCGATGGGCCGGCATATCCCCTCAGCTAGGCCGTTCCACCCTCAGGCTGGGCTGGCTCACACTGCTTTCAGTACTTGCAGATCATTGGAACGCAATACGGAAGTTAGGATAGCGGGCACTTCCAGGTGCTGCTAGCCGTGAAAAGGGGTAAAGCTGTTCTACCAACGGGGGACCTGGAGAAAGTTAACCAGCCAGCAGCATCCTCTCTCTGGCCCCGGCCAAAGGTCTCTTCAATGAGCCCGGCCCGGGAGCAGCAGCATAGCGATGGTCGGAGCTGGGTTCACTACACCCGCTGCCACCCTAGCTCCCGCTCTCTCACTGAACTGGCCCGAGCAGCGACTGAGCACTGAAGGGGGCCCGGCAGAGAGGTGATTTTTAATTACATTATTTGCATTATCATGATGGAATGAGGGTTAGGGTGTCCCTGGTCACAGTGTATGGTTTGTGGACTGGTCAGGAGCAGGATGTACCTTGTTCTCAGGATGCCAGCTGATCAGGCTACACTCACAGCCAGCCCTGGAACAATCTCTAATGCAAAGTCCTTCAGCCCTATAGCTGCCCAGTGTCTGTCCATGATGATTGGCCTATTTATGTAATGCGGTGGCTACGTATGTAATGCTGTGGCTACATATGTAATGCTGTGGCTACATATGTAATGCAGTGGCTACGTGTGTAATGCAGTGGCTACGTGTGTAATGCAGTGGCTACGTATGTAATGTGGTGGCTATATATGTAATGTGGTGCTATTTGTATAAGGAGGTGCTATACGTGTAGTGCAGTGCTATAAATGTAATGTGGTGCTATTTGAGTTATGTGGTGCTATTTGTGTAATGCGGTGCTATACGTGTAGTGTGATGCTATACATGTAATGCAGTGCTATACGTGTAATGTGGTGCTATTCCTGTAATAATGTGGTGGCTATGTATGTAATGTGGCGGCTATGTATGTAATCAGGGGCGGATTGGCCACTGGGACAGATTCTGCTGCGCTGGTCCCCTGTGCCTGTGTTTCACTACTTGTGTGTGCTCTCTTCCTGTACTGCGCCGTATGTAGTGTGTGCTCCCCCCTCCTTGTACTTTGAAACATATAAGGTTAAAAAAAAGGGTTTGTAGAAAAAAAAAAATCAATAAAATCGGAAGTAGATTAAAGGCATGACTGCAGTGTCAGTGTCACGATCCGGGTATCTGGACGCCATTTCTTACCCATCAGATGCCTCCTATGGCTGGCTCAGCGCTCCAGGACCGGATCCCATCTCTTATCCTGATGTGTACATTCCTGTATTTTCTCCTGTCACTCTGGGACGCTGTCACAGTAAACGCCATATTACACCTGGCATGGCGTCTCCCGCGGCCTCCGCCGCCGTCCCTGAACTTCTGCATGCAGAGTGTCTGAGTGGCGATTACGTCAGCCGCGGCCTCCGCTGTGTCCGCGTGGTTGGATGTGCATCTGTCAGCCTGGCGCCTCCTGTCTCCGGTGGCCGGCGCCGCCATTACTGTTTTCATTACCACATGGATTACAAACCAAACTTCCCTCCAAGTGTCTGCATGGGCGCAGCCATCTTGGATTCTGTCAGCTGATCATTTCCACCAATCTGTTCTCAGTATTGATAATCTGCATAATTGCCTAGCCAATCCCTTCCTTGCTGCAGGTATAAATACACTGTGCCTGAGCAAGGAAGGCGTCAGTGCTTTGGTTGTCAAACCTAGTTCCTGTTTGTCTCTCTCCTGTGATTGTCTTCCAGGTTCCAGCTCCTGTCTCAAGACTTCCACCATAGAGACCCGCACCAGCATTCCACCTGCGGTGTAGCCTGACTCTCCGATCCATTTTGGATTCATCTGTTTCCAGCTACAACATTACCTGCTTCCAGCCCAGCTTCCAGCAGAGTACAGCTTCTCTTAAAGGGCCGGTGTCCTTTCTACACTTTACCACTCTCCACCAGTATTATAATTTCACCGCTCTCAAACTCCTAACTTCAGCTCATATTTCATCGCTCCCAAGTTCATTTATTATTTAACTGGTTCCAGCCAGTATCCACTCCGTGCCAACAACAGTCTGGTTCCAGCCAGTATCCACAGCAGCCGTTTTATCTACAGCAGCCCAGCTTTTCCTGGAACACCAGCTGGTACAATCCTGGGTTATCTCCATTGCTACAGTCGGGCCTGGTAAGGACTTTCCATCTAGAAGATTATAAGAACTATCTCACACTACCAGTGCCCTGTGGCTCCTGCCACCCTGTAGTTCCCAGGAACTGTATTTATTCTTTGCTGACTTTTATGTTTCTTTTACTGCTACTGTGATGCATGGAGTTTGTCATAAATAAACATCATTGACTTTTATTCAAGTTGTCATGGTCACGCCTTCGGGCGGTTCTTCTTCATGTTACTTACATGTCCAGGGGTCTGATACAACCTCCCAGGTTCCGGTACATCTCAGCCCCTACAACTGAGGCTGCCTCCCGTCAGCTCAGTCCCTCAGTTGTGACAGTCAGTAGACACAGAAAGTGGGAATATCAGTCCTTGTATATTCAGACGTAAGAATGTACAGTACATCAGGGAAGGGCATTGTAGCAGCATATGCATAAAAATGCAGGTAAACATTAACATAACGTAAAGCAAAGGTGTCTATCTCAGAATCAGGACCTCTGATGAGTGACCCTGCCCTCTATCTCAGATTCAGGACCTCTGAGGAGTGACCCTGCCCTCTTGAAAGACCCCTCCCACTCAATATACTCCACCCCCATTAGAGCTGCTTCCCTAAATTTCCTGGGCTGGTGTTCGATCCCAATCCGCCCCTATATTATGGCAGTCCAGTCCGGATGCCACCATGGGTGTTTGCAGGACAGGGCACAACAGTTTGGCTGCCCCAGGCTAAAGCGACCTGGGTTTAGGACTGGACCAAGAGGAAGCGCCAGGGTGGTGTTACGACACAGCAGGTTGTCATTCGGCCTTAGCACGGCTGGTTTTGGGTCCCTAGGGATTGGATGGGAGAGCGATAGTGGGCGGGCTCCCATCCATGCAGATCTGGTCCAGGTTTTGGAGCAAGCGCTCCCAGCAAACAGGCACACCTGTGCCATACTTTTATAAAGCTCATTAGGGCAAGTGCTCGAGGCTCCTGATGCCAACAAGTGGCCATTCGATAGAGGGCGGGCCAGTGGGTTAGAGACAGGGAACCTGAGATTTGTGTACATGCTGTTTGTGGACCAGTGCCTGGTTAAGGTGTCAAAGTCAAAAATAAATAATACATACACACAACATGCAAACTCCAAACAGAGTGGCCTCTGTTCGGGCACGTTACCGCTGTGCATATGCATACACGCATGTTACGTATACAGGTTCACGAGCCTTGTGTATTAACGCATGGCAAGAGTATATATGGTGGCATACGCATACATTCCGGTTGCTATTTACAGTTTATCGCATGTTTCTGTGTATAGATATACGCAGAAATTTAATATTCGCAAACTGCTATTGTACTGTACTTATGATATTCGGCGGGAAACTAGAGGCTAACATCTGCAAGTGCACCCTGGACCAAGCATCACCCATCTATTCAAACCAACCTATGACCCCTCATGTACTGTAAATGACTTGCCCCCTGACCTATGAAAGAAGATCTTACATTCCCCTTTGTACTGTATTTGGACAAACTGTATAAAAGAGAGGCCTCCTGACCAGGCTCAGTCCCTATTCTCTGAGGTCATCTTGCCAAGACTGACTGAGGCCTGTATCCAGGAGCGCTCGCGTTTAAACGTATGTATTACTGGTAGAGATGAGCGGGTTCGGTTCTCCAAGATCCGAACCCCCCCCCCCCCTCCACCGAACTTCACCTATTTTACACGGATCTTCCCGCCTTGCTCGGTTAACCAGAACGCGCCCGAACGTCATCATCCCGCTGTCGGATTCTCGCGAGATTCGTATTCTATATAAAGAGCCGCGCGTCGCTGCCATTTTCACTCATGCATTGGAGATTGAACGGAGAGGACGTGGCTGCGTTCTCTCCCTGAAAAGCTCCGTGATCTGTGCTCAGTGCTGCAAATATCTGTGCTCAGTGTGCTGCAAATATCTGTGCTCAGTGTGCTGAAAATATCTACGTTCTCTGCCTGAAAACGCTCCATATCTGTGCTCAGTGTGCTGCAAATATCTGTGCTCAGTGTGCTTTATTGTGGGGACTGGGAACCACCAGTGTATAATTATAGTAGTACAGTACAGTAGGCCATTGCTGTATCTTGCAGCTCTGTCACTGCAAGTATCCATTCCATATCTGTGCTGCATTTTTGTGAGCAGTATATATAATATTACAGTGCAGCATTTTGGTGACCAACAGTATATAGTTGTACAGTAGGCCATTGCTGTATCTTGCAGCTCTGTCTCACTGCAAGTATCCATTCCATATCTGTGCTGCATTTTTGTGAGCAGTATATATAGTGGACTGTAAACTGCATTTACACCCTTTTCTGCGCAGTCCAGAATCTCCTTGAAGCCTTAGTGTGTCTGGGAAACGAGTACAGTGTTTCCTTGGAAATGGATACTAAACAGTGAAAAATAGACACACTAATTGGCGCTGAGAATGATTCTTAGATGCCTCTCACTAGTTTTTAATTAAAATGAATTTTATTTTTTTGACATCTTATTTTAAATCCACACTATGTACACACTGTGAAACAATGACAATAAAAAAGATATGTATAAAAATATGTATACTGATACACAAAATTCAATGTGCGTCTGATGAAATACAACTTGCTGGTACTGATTTTTAAATGGGAATGTCACTGAGTCTCACCATGCCTTGTTGCTGCGGTGGGCTGGCTGTTAGTAACAGGTCTGGTCCCGGGCTGGAAAGCTCGGCACCACCGCAGAAAACTTTTCCAGGCTGTCCAGGCAAAACTCCTTCCCCTTTCTTTCCAGGCAAGTTGAAGCACGATGTCCAAGCAACGCGTTTCAGTGATTAACACCTTTTTCAAGTTTGGATACTGTGCTCCTTCCTCTTCCGCCTTTTATACCTTATTGATTGGAACTTAATTACAAAAAATTACGTATTTCCCGCCGTTTTCCTCTGGACCTCCCTTGTCCGTCACTTTTAGTGCTCCATGTATGCTATGCTCCGGTCCGCCATTCCGGAACCGGAAGTGATGCTTTGCGTTCCACAGTGTACTTCGGGTTGCGTTCCACCTCCGGTAATACTCGCGGCTCCTCTATCTCAGATTAAATATCATCCATTATGTTGATGCCTTTTATAATTTGTTAGTTATTTCAGGAATGTAAATGAATCTCTTATCTTTATATTCTTTTGGTAATTTTCGACCACTCTTTAGTGCCCCACCGGCGCCATCTTTGAATAGGGAAAAATCACTAGATTCCATTTTTTTCAGGATTTCCTGACTTATTCCATTTCTAGTGTAGTACTTAGTATTCCCACACAGTCCATCCCTTGAAATAAGTAGAGATGTGCACTTGAAATTTTTCGGGTTTTGTGTTTTGGTTTTGGGTTCGGTTCCGCGGCCGTGTTTTGGGTTCGACCGCGTTTTGGCAAAACCTCACCGAATTTTTTTTGTCGGATTCGGGTGTGTTTTGGATTCGGGTGTTTTTTTCAAAAAACTAAAAAACAGCTTAAATCATAGAATTTGGGGGTCATTTTGATCCCAAAGTATTATTAACCTCAAAAACCATAATTTCCACTCATTTTCAGTTTATTCTGAATACCTCACACCTCACAATATTATTTTTAGTCCTAAAATTTGCACCAAGGTAGCTGGATGACTAAGCTAAGCGACCCTAGTGGCCGACACAAACACCTGGCCCATCTAGGACTGGCACTGCAGTGTCACGCAGGATGTCCCTTCCAAAAAACACTCCCCAAACAGCACATGACGCAAAGAAGAAAAAAAGAGGCGCAATGAGGTAGCTGTGTGAGTAAGCTAAGCGACCCTAGTGGCCGACACAAACACCTGGCCCATCTAGGAGTGTCACTCCAGTGTCACGCAGTATGTCCCTTCCAAAAAACCCTCCCCAAACAGCAGATGACGCAAAGAAAAAAAGAGGCGCAATGAGGTAGCTGTGTGAGTAAGATAAGCGACCCTAGTGGCCGACACAAACACCGGGCCCATCTAGGAGTGGCACTGCAGTGTCTCACGCAGGATGTCCCTTCCAAAAAACCCTCCCCAAACAGCACATGACGCAAAGAAAAAAAGAGGCGCAATGAGGTAGCTGTGTGAGTAAGCTAAGCGACCCTAGTGGCCGACACAAACACCGGGCCCATCTAGGAGTGGCACTGCAGTGTCACGCAGGATGTCCCGTCCAAAAAACCCTCCCCAAACAGCACATGACGCAAAGAAAAAAAGAGGCGCAATGAGGTAGCTGTGTGACTAAGCTTAGCGACCCTAGTGGCCGACACAAACACCGGGCCCATCTAGGAGTGGCACTGCAGTGTCACGCAGGATGGCCCTTCCAAAAAACACTCCCCAAACAGCACATGACGCAAAGAAGAAAAAAAGAGGCGCAATGAGGTAGCTGTGTGAGTAAGCTAAGCGACCCTAGTGGCCGACACAAACACCTGGCCCATCTAGGAGTGGCACTGCAGTGTCACGCAGGATGTCCCTTCCAAAAAACCCTCCCCAAACAGCACATGACGCAAAGAAAAAAAGAGGCGCAATGAGGTAGCTGTGTGAGTAAGATAAGCGACCCTAGTGGCCGACACAAACACCGGGCCCATCTAGGAGTGGCACTGCAGTGTCACGCAGGATGTCACTTCCAAAAAACCCTCCCCAAACAGCACATGACGCAAAGAAAAAAAGAGGCGCAATGAGGTAGCTGTGTGAGTAAGATAAGCGACCCTAGTGGCCGACACAAACACCGGGCCCATCTAGGAGTGGCACTGCAGTGTCTCACGCAGGATGTCCCTTCCAAAAAACCCTCCCCAAACAGCACATGATGCAAAGAAAAAAAGAGGCGCAATGAGGTAGCTGTGTGAGTAAGATAAGCGACCCTAGTGGCCGACACAAACACCGGGCCCATCTAGGAGTGGCACTGCAGTGTCACGCAGGATGTCCCTTCCAAAAAACCCTCCCCAAACAGCACATGACGCAAAGAAAAAAAGAGGCGCAATGAGGTAGCTGTGTGAGTAAGATAAGCGACCCTAGTGGCCGACACAAACACCGGGCCCATCTAGGATTGGCACTGCAGTGTCACGCAGGATGGCCCTTCCAAAAAACACTCCCCAAACAGCACATGACGCAAATAAAAATGAAAGAAAAAAGAGGTGCAAGATGGAATTGTCCTTGGGCCCTCCCACCCACCCTTATGTTGTATAAACAGGACATGCACACTTTAACCAACCCATCATTTCAGTGACAGGGTCTGCCACACGACTGTGACTGAAATGACGGGTTGGTTTGGACCCCCACCTAAAAAGAAGCAATTAATCTCTCCTTGCACAAACTGGCTCTACAGAGGCAAGATGTCCACCTCATCATCATCCTCCGATATATCACCGTGTACATCCCCCTCCTCACAGATTATCAATTCGTCCCCACTGGAATCCACCATCTCAGCTCCCTGTGTACTTTGTGGAGGCAATTGCTGCTGGTCAATGTCTCCACGGAGGAATTGATTATAATTCATTTTAATGAACATCATCTTCTCCACATTTTCTGGATGTAACCTCGTACGCCGATTGCTGACAAGGTGAGCGGCGGCACTAAACACTCTTTCGGAGTACACACTTGTGGGAGGGCAACTTAGGTAGAATAAAGCCAGTTTGTGTAAGGGCCTCCAAATTGCCTCTTTTTCCTGCCAGTATAAGTACGGACTGTGTGACGTGCCTACTTGGATGCGGTCACTCATATAATCCTCCACCATTCTTTCAATGGTGAGAGAATCATATGCAGTGACGGTAGACGACATGTCCGTAATCGTTGTCAGGTCCTTCAGTCCGGACCAGATGTCAGCATCAGCAGTCGCTCCAGACTGCCCTGCATCACCGCCAGCGGGTGGGCTCGGAATTCTGAGCCTTTTCCTCGCACCCCCAGTTGCGGGAGAATGTGAAGGAGGAGATGTTGACAGGTCGCGTTCCGCTTGACTTGACAATTTTCTCACCAGCAGGTCTTTGAACCCCAGCAGACTTGTGTCTGCCGGAAAGAGAGATCCAAGGTAGGCTTTAAATCTAGGATCGAGCATGGTGGCCAAAATGTAGTGCTCTGATTTCAACAGATTGACCACCCGTGAATCCTTGTTAAGCGAATTAAGGGCTCCATCCACAAGTCCCACATGCCTAGCGGAATCGCTCTGTGTTAGCTCCTCCTTCAATGTCTCCAGCTTCTTCTGCAAAAGCCTGATGAGGGGAATGACCTGACTCAGGCTGGCAGTGTCTGAACTGACTTCACGTGTGGCAAGTTCAAAGGGCATCAGAACCTTGCACAACGTTGAAATCATTCTCCACTGCGCTTGAGACAGGTGCATTCCACCTCCTATATCGTGCTGAATTGTATAGGCTTGAATGGCCTTTTGCTGCTCCTCCAACCTCTGAAGCATATAGAGGGTTGAATTCCACCTCGTTACCACTTCTTGCTTCAGATGATGGCAGGGCAGGTTCAGTTGTTTTTGGTGGTGCTCCAGTCTTCTGTACGTGGTGCCTGTACGCCGAAAGTGTCCCGGAATTCTTCTGGCCACCGACAGCATCTCTTGCACACCCCTGTCGTTTTTAAAAAAATTCTGCACCACCAAATTCAAGGTATGTGCAAAACATGGGACGTGCTGGAATTTGCCCATATTTAATGCACACACAATATTGCTGGCGTTGTCCGATGCCACAAATCCACAGGAGAGTCCAATTGGGGTAAGCCATTCCGCGATGATCTTCCTCAGTTGCCGTAAGAGGTTTTCAGCTGTGTGCGTATTCTGGAAAGCGGTGATACAAAGCGTAGCCTGCCTAGGAAAGAGTTGGCGTTTGCGAGATGCTGCTACTGGTGCCGCCGCTGCTGTTCTTGCGGCGGGAGTCCATACATCTACCCAGTGGGCTGTCACAGTCATATAGTCCTGACCCTGCCCTGCTCCACTTGTCCACATGTCCGTGGTTAAGTGGACATTGGGTACAACTGCATTTTTTAGGACACTGGTGAGTCTTTTTCTGACGTCCGTGTACATTCTCGGTATCGCCTGCCTAGAGAAGTGGAACCTAGATGGTATTTGGTAACGGGGGCACACTGCCTCAATAAATTGTCTAGTTCCCTGTGAACTAACGGCGGATACCGGACGCACGTCTAACACCAACATAGTTGTCAAGGCCTCAGTTATCCGCTTTGCAGCAGGATGACTGCTGTGATATTTCATCTTCCTCGCAAAGGACTGTTGGACAGTCAATTGCTTACTGGAAGTAGTACAAGTGGTCTTCCGACTTCCCCTCTGGGATGACGATCGACTCCCAGCAGCAACAACAGCAGCGCCAGCAGCAGTAGGCATTACACTCAAGGATGCATCGGAGGAATCCCAGGCAGGAGAGGACTCGTCAGAATTGCCAGTGACATGGCCTGCAGGACTATTGGCATTCCTGGGTAAGGAGGAAATTGACACTGAGGGAGTTGGTGGGGTGGTTTGCGTGAGCTTGGTTACAAGAGGAAGGGATTTACTGGTCAGTGGACTGCTTCCGCTGTCACCCAAAGTTTTTGAACTTGTCACTGACTTATTATGAATGCGCTGCAGGTGACGTATAAGGGAGGATGTTCCGAGGCGGTTAACGTCCTTACCCCTACTTATTACAGCTTGACAAAGGCAACACACGGCTTGACACCTGTTGTCCGCATTTCTGTTGAAATACTTCCACACCGAAGAGCTGATTTTTTTGGTATTTTCACCAGGCATGTCAATGGCCATATTCCTCCCACGGACAACAGGCGTCTCCCCGGGTGCCTGACTTAAACAAACCACCTCACCATCAGAATCCTCCTGGTCAATTTCCTCCCCAGCGCCAGCAACACCCATATCCTCCTCATCCTGGTGTACTTCAACACTGACATCTTCAATCTGACTATCAGGAACTGGACTGCGGATGCTCCTTCCAGCACTTGCAGGGGGCGTGCAAATGGTGGAAGGCGCATGCTCTTCACGTCCAGTGTTGGGAAGGTCAGGCATCGCAACCGACACAATTGGACTCTCCTTGTGGATTTGGGATTTCGAAGAACGCACAGTTCTTTGCGGTGCTTTTGCCAGCTTGAGTCTTTTCATTTTTCTAGCGAGAGGCTGAGTGCTTCCATCCTCATGTGAAGCTGAACCACTAGCCATGAACATAGGCCAGGGCCTCAGCCGTTCCTTGCCACTCCGTGTGGTAAATGGCATATTGGCAAGTTTACGCTTCTCCTCCGACAATTTTATTTTAGGTTTTGGAGTCCTTTTTTTACTGATATTTGGTGTTTTGGATTTTACATGCTCTGTACTATGACATTGGGCATCGGCCTTGGCAGACGACGTTGCTGGCATTTCATCGTCTCGGCCATGACTAGTGGCAGCAGCTTCAGCACGAGGTGGAAGTGGATCTTTATCTTTCCCTAATTTTGGAACCTCAACATTTTTGTTCTCCATATTTTAATAGGGACAACTAAAAGGCACCTCAGGTAAACAATGGAAATGGATGGATACTAGTATACTTATGGATGGACTGCCGAGTGCCGACACAGAGGTAGCTACAGCCGTGGACTACCGTACTGTGTCTGCTGCTAATATAGACTGGATGATAATGAGATGAAATCAATATATATGTATATATAATATCACTAGTACTGCAGCCGGACAGGTATATATTATATATTTATTATGTATTGACTGATGACGGACCTGCTGGACACTGTCAGCTCAGCAGCACCGCAGACTGCTACAGTAAGCTACTATAGTAGTATGTATAAAGAAGAAAGAAAAAAACAACAACCACGGGTAGGTGGTATACAATTATGGATGGACTGCCGAGTGCCGACACAGAGGTAGCTACAGCCGTGGACTAACGTACTGTGTCTGCTGCTAATATAGACTGGATGATAATGAGATGAAATCAATATATATGTATATATAATATCACTAGTACTGCAGCCGGACAGGTATATATTATATATTTATTATGTAATGACTGATGACGGACCTGCTGGACACTGTCAGCTCAGCAGCACCGCAGACTGCTACAGTAAGCTACTATAGTAGTATGTATAAAGAAGAAAGAAAAAAACAACAACCACGGGTAGGTGGTATACAATTATGGATGGACTGCCGAGTGCCGACACAGAGGTAGCTACAGCCGTGGACTACCGTACTGTGTCTGCTGCTAATATAGACTGGATGATAATGAGATGAAATCAATATATATGTATATATAATATCACTAGTACTGCAGCCGGACAGGTATATATTATATATTTATTATGTAATGACTGATGACGGACCTGCTGGACACTGTCAGCTCAGCAGCACCGCAGACTGCTACAGTAAGCTACTATAGTAGTATGTATAAAGAAGAAAGAAAAAAAAAAAACACGGGTAGGTGCTAGGTGGTATACAATATTATATATATATTATATACAATTATATATATATATATATATATATATATAATATATATTAAACTCATAAACTGGTGGTGATTTATTAAACTGGTGGTCAGGTCACTGGTCACACTATCAGCAACTTGCAAGTAGTACTCCTGAGTCCTAAGCAGACAATCACAATATATTTATACTGGTGGTCAGTGTGGTCACAAACAATGGCAGTGTGGCTGGCACTCTGGCAGCAAAAGTGTGCACTGTACGTTATATGTACTCCTGAGTCCTGAGTCCTGCTCTCAGACTCTAACTGCTCCCCACTGTCAGTGTCTACCCCACAAGTCAGATAATACAGTCACACTATCTCTCTCTATCACTTCAGCAAGTACTAGTAGTAGTAGTACTCCTCCTAATGCTCCCCAAATTACTACTGTGTCTCTCTCTGTCTCACTCTCTTCTCGAATCTCTATAAACGGAGAGGACGCCAGACACGTCCTCTCCCTATGAATCTCAATGCACGTGTGAAAAATGGCGGCGACGCGCGGCTCCTTATATAGAATCCGAGTCTCGCGATAGAATCCGAGCCTCGCGAGAATCCGACAGCGTGATGATGACGTTCGGGCGCGCTCGGGTTAACCGAGCAAGGCGGGAAGATCCGAATCGCTCGGACCCGTGTAAAAAAACATGAAGTTCGGGCGGGTTCGGATTCCGAGGAACCGAACCCGCTCATCTCTAGAAATAAGTCAGGATTTCGTCAAAGTCGTTTTCAAAGGCATATATAAAAAATAGAGAATAAAAAAGAGTTAGTCATATATATACTAGTGGACCTTTTGACAGCAGATGATACGAGAGAGTCATAACAAGGTTTACACATGCAATTTTAATCCAAAAACCATTTTAATTCGAAGTCCACATTGTGGCCATTAGGTTTTATTGTGTCAATTTCAAAAATCCACCTCATCTCACTTTTTGCCAAACACTTTTCAATATTCCTAATTTTCCAATTGGCTTGTACCAATTGTATTCCGATAAAACGTTTAATGTCCCTTTCACATTTATCATGTTTATGAGCAAAATGGTCAGAGAGTGGATGAGAAATTAACCCTTTTCTTATATTATAAACATGTTCAGAAGACCTCTTTTTCAAAGGTCTTGACGTTTTTCCGATATAAATGAGTCCACACCTGCACTCCAACAAATATATTACATTTCTCGAATGGCAGGTAATGAACTCATTTTTCTTATATTTTTTCCCTTTGCCTCAAACTCTGTTATTTTTCGTTCTATATTTTTATGTGTAGTAGTCCTACACATAAGGCATTCACCACATCTGTGGAATCCTTTGGTACGGGTTTTTCTCATATTAGTATCTGGAAGGCTACTTTGAACTAAACTATTATGCAGCGACTTAGCTTTCCGATATATAAACCTAGGTACAGATGGCAAATGACTCCCTATAATAGGGTCGTCTAGCAGTAATTTCCAGTTTTTTTTAAACAGTTGTTCAACTTTTTTATGGTGCGCCCCATACTTAGTAATGAACGCCCATTCATGATTGTTTGTGTCATTCTTCTTTTTCTCCCGTTCAACTAGTAATTCTGCTCAATCTATACTTTCTATTTTCTTTTTTGCTTCTTGTAGAGTAGTTTCAGGGTAGCCTTTTTCTTAAAACCTGGTAGTCATTTCTTCAATTTGGGTTTGTAAAACCTCTGCCTGTGAACAATTCCTTTTTAAGCGTTTATATTGTCCCAAAGGGATCTTTTTTAACCAGCGAGCATGATCCTCGCTATTAATTGAGATGTATGAGTTAGAATCGGTTGATTTTCTATGAGTCTTGGTGAAAATTTGTTTGTTCTCAATGAAAATAACCAAATCAAGGAAAGTCAATTCCTTTTTAATGATATTAAATGTAAAATGTATATTGAATTCATTAGAGTTGAGTTCATTACAGAATTTTTGAAGAGAGTCTTCATCCCCTCTCCATATGAAGAACACGTCGTCTACGAAACGCCACCAGCATACCAGGCTTGCCCCCAGCCTTCTTGCCTCATCCACATGGAGTTGTTCCCAATAGGCCATGAATAGGTTTGCATAGCTGGGGGCAAACCTGGTACCCATGGCTGTTCCCTTCTGTTGCAAGAAATAGCTGCCATTGAAATAAAAATAATTATTAGCCAAAATAAATGCTATGGAAGCCAAGATAAAATCCTTCAGATCCGCTGTATAATCACTAGTATCAAGAAAATGTTTGATCGCCTCCTCTCCCTTATTCCAATCTATGATTGTATATAACGTGCTTACATCAGCATTGATCAGAAAGCAGTTTTCCTCCCAATCTATATGTTCTAATTTACGCAATACGTCACCCGTATCTTTAAAAAAAGATGGCGTTTTTGCCACCAGGGGTTGCAGATACGAATCTATCATAGCTGATAGGTTGGAGGTAATACAATTAGTACCTGTGATAATGGGACGCCCTGGTGGCTCAGTCAGATGTTTATGCATTTTGGGTAGAACATAAATGGTGGGAATGGAGGGGTCACTTATGTTAATATATTTTGCTTCTTCTTTTTTCAAAGACCCCTTTTCTAATGCATTTCTTGTTAATTCTTCAAGCTTTTTTGTGATTGTGACTGTGGGATCACTCCTCAATTTTTTGTATGTTGAGGTGTCTCCTAATTGTCTATCTATTTCATTGATGTATTTATCGCGATCCATAAGTACCACCCCCCCCCCTTTATCCGCAGTTTTAACCACTAGGTCGGTGTTACTCTGCAATGATTTAATCGCTTCATATTCCTTTTTTGTGAGATTTTTCTTTTTTCCTTTGGGGATCTTCCTTAGTTCTTTAGTCATGATGGAATTGAAGCATTCAATATTTGCTCCCGTTACGTGTTTCGGGCAAAAATGCGACTTTTGTTTAAACCTAGATTTTTCCTCTTTTCCCTCTACAATATTTTCTTCTTCCTCCTGTGTTTTTGATAGAAAGAATTTTTTAACACACATTTTGCGTACAAATTTTTGCAGATCTACAAAAAGATCAAAGGGATTCGGATCGCTGGTGGGGGCGAATTTTAGACCCTTCAGGGAGTACCTCTTCTTCCTCTTTAGAGTGAATGTCTACTCAAATTGAAGATTTTACTGGTACTTCCCCCTTTGTGGCTGTCTTCCATTGTTTGTTTGGTTTTTCTGCCAATCCACGTCCTTTATTAGATCTTACAGGTATTTTTCTTCCTCCCTTTTTCCTCTTTTTTTACCTTTCTTTCTTCCTTGAGTATGGGGGGCTTGTGGCGGAATGATGATTCCTCCCTCCTGGTCTTTCTCTGACTAATATTCTCTCCTCAGTGTTCTTAGATCCCAGGCTAAAAAAGGAGAGGAATGCTCTTGTTGTTTCTTCTGCAGCTTATGTGTTGTACTATCCCATCTATTCTTTCTTCGGGTTTCCCATTGTTCATTCTCTTCGTACCTCTGATCATATGTGATATTTCTTTCCCTGGATTTTCTTCTATTTCTCTCCTGGAAAGTATTCCCTCTCCTTTCTGATCTCCATCTATCATTCATTTTTCTCCTCTTCTTTTCTTTTGTCAGAAAAGTGAGGCTCCCTATTTTTATTTTTTGGGTAAGATGGTAATTGATGTACCTTCTTCATCCCCCATTGCGAAGCACCCTGTCTAGATGGGAAATCATCTTTCCATCTTGGTCTATTTGGTGTTCTCCCTCCATTTCTTTGTGGTTGATAACGTCCCTTTCTCCATACTGGAGTATTCTTTTTTTACTAGTGCCCCTTGGTGGTCTACTCTTTCTTCCTCATTTCTACTCTTTTCTAATTCATCTAAGTCCCTTTGGTATTTTTTCTTTTTCTTAATTTTTAGCTCCCTCGTCTCCTTTTCTAATTTGAGGATGATTTTTTTTCTCCCTATCTTTTGCATCCTCTAAATCCAATGCAGGTTCTAGTAGTATTCTGAGTTGATCTATGTCCTTATTCAGGGTGGATAAATGACCCTTCCTTTCTCGTATAATCAACTCTATGAGGGCAAGGCTACACCTCTTTAAAATTACATTCCAATCACTGTTAAAACTCTCACTTTGTAAAATGAAAGATGGTCTCTTTTGTATTTGCAGACCCTTGGGTACCAATTGATTCTCATAATATTGTTCTAATGTGATAATTTCCCACCAGAGTCTGTTTTCTTTGAGCATCAGTTTTTCTAATGTATCCAAAAGAGACATTACATCCTCATCTTCCACATTAGTTATGTCAAGACTTTTATTTTTAAAACAATCTTTAATCATATCTCTCCTTGAATCTCTATACCCTAAATAAGGATATAGATCAACTCAGAATACTACTAGAACCTGCATTGGATTTAGAGGATGTAAAAGATAGGGAGAAAAAAAATCATCATCCTCAAATTAGAAAAGGAGACGAGGGAGCTAAGAATTAAGAAAAAGAAAAAATACCAAAGGGACTTAGATGAATTAGAAAAGAGTAGAAATGAGGAAGAAAGAGTAGACCACCAAGGGGCACTAGTAAAAAAGAATACTCCAGTATGGAGAAAGGGACGTTATCAACCACAAAGAAATGGAGGGAGAACACCAAATAGACCAAGATGGAAAGATGATTTCCCATCTAGACAGGGTGCTTCGCAATGGGGGATGAAGAAGGTACATCAATTACCATCTTACCCAAAAAATAAAAATAGGGAGCCTCACTTTTCTGACAAAAGAAAAGAAGAGGAGAAAGAAATGAATGATAGATGGAGATCAGAAAGGAGAGGGAATACTTTCCAGGAGAGAAATAGAAGAAAATCCAGGGAAAGAAATATCACATATGATCAGAGGTATGAAGAGAATGAACAATGGGAAACCCGAAGAAAGAATAGATGGGATAGTACAACACATAAGCTGCAGAAGAAACAACAAGAGCATTCCTCTCCTTTTTTAGCCTGGGATCCAATAACACAGAGGAGAGAATATTAGTCACAGAGGTAGACCAGGAGGGAGGAGTCATCATTCCCCCACAAGCCCCCCATACTCAAGGAAGAAAGAAAGGTGGAAAAAGGGGAGGAAGAAAAATACCTGTAAGATCTAATAAAGGACATGGATTGGCAGAAAAACCAAACAAAACAATGGAAGACAGCCACAAAGGGGGAAGTACCAGTAAAATCTTCAATTTGAGTAGACATTCACTCTCTAAAGAGGAAGAAGAGGTACTCCTAAAGGGTCTAAAATTCGCCCCCACCAGCGATCCGAATCCCTTTGATCTTTTTGTAGATCTGCAAAAATTTGTACGCAAAATGTGTGTTAAAAAATTCTTTCTATCAAAAAAACAGGAGGAAGAAGAAAATATTGTAGAGGAAAAATCTAGGTTTAAACAAAATCACATTTTTACCCGAAACACGTAACGGGAGCAAATATTGAATGCTTCAATTCCATCATGACAAAAGAACTAAGGAAGATCCCCAAAGGAAAAAAGAAAAATCTCACAAGAAAGGAATATGAAGCAATTAAATCCTTGCAGAGTAACACTGACCTAGTGGTTAAACCTGCGGATAAAGGGGGTGTGTGGTACTTATGGATTGCGATAAATACATCAATGAAATAGATAGACAATTAGGAGACACCTCAACATACAAAAAATTGAGGAGTGATCCCACAGTCATGATCACAAAAAAACTTGAAGAATTAACAAGAAATGCATTAGAAAAGGGGTCTTTGAAAGAAGAAGCAGAATATATTAACATAAGTGACCCCTCTATTCCCACCATTTATGTTCTACCCAAAATGCATAAACATCTGACTGAGCCACCAGGGCATCCCATTATCACAGGTACTAATTGTATTACCTCCAACCTATCAGCTATGATAGATTCGTATCTGCAACCCCTGGTGGCAAAAACGCCATCTTTTTTTAAAGATACGGGTGACGTATTGCGTAAATTAGAACATATAGATTGGGAGGAAAACTGCTTTCTGATCAGTGCTGATGTAAGCACGTTATATACAATCATAGATTGGAATAAGGGAGAGGAGGCGATCAAACATTTTCTTGATACTAGTGATTATACAGGAGATCTGAAGGATTTTATCTTGGCTTCCATAGCATTTATTTTGGCTAATAATTATTTTTATTTCAATGGCAGCTATTTCTTACAACAGAAGGGAACAGCCATGGGTACCAGGTTTGCCCCCAGCTATGCAAACCTATTCATGGCCTATTGGGAACAACTCCATGTGGATGAGGCAAGAAGGCTGGGGTAAGCCTGGTATGCTGGTGGCGTTTCGTAGATGACGTGTTCTTCATATGGAGAGGGGATGAAGACTCTCTTCAAAAATTCTGTAATGAACTCAACTCTAATGAATTCAATATACATTTTACATTTTAATATCACTAAAAAGGAATTGACTTTCCTTGATTTGGTTATTTTCATTGAGAACAAACAAATTTTCACCAAGACTCATAGAAAATCAACCGATTCTAACTCGTACATCTCAATTAATAGCGAGCATCATGCTCGCTGGTTAAAAAAGATCCCTTTGGGACAATATAAACGCTTAAAAAGGAATTGACAGGCAGAGGTTTTACAAACCCAAATTGAAGAAATGACTACCAGGTTTTAAGAAAAAGGCTACCCTGAAACTACTCTACAAGAAGCAAAAAGGAAAATAGAAAGTATAGATCGAGCAGAATTACTAGTTGAACGGGAGAAAAAGAAGAATGACATAAACAATCATGAATGGGCGTTCATTACTAAGTATGGGGCGCACCATAAAAAAGTTCAACAACTGTTTAAAAAAAACTGGAAATTACTGCTAGACGACCCTATCATAGGGAGTCATTTGCCATCTGTACCTAGGTTTATATATTGGAAAGCTAAGTCCCTGCGTAATAGTTTAGTTCAAAGTAGCCTTCCAGATACTAATATGAGAAAAACCCGTACCAAAGGATTCCACAGATGTGGTGAATGCCTTATGTGTAGGACTACTACACATAAAAATATAGAACGAAAAATAACAGAGTTTGAGGCAAAGGGAAAAAAATATAAGATAAATGAGTTCATTACCTGCCATTCGAGAAATGTAATATATTTGTTGGAGTCAGAGCCGTCTTAACAGCAGTGTAGGCCCCTGGGCACAGCAATGCACTGGGGCCCCTACCCACCTCAGCGGTAGGGGGTGCTATCAGCGGCAGCATTGATGTTCTGCGGGGGGTAGGGGGTTCTATCTTGCACTCAGCATGTAGGACCTGGAGAAATAATTTCTGCTAATTACTCCTTTACTGCACAAATGGGGCGGGAAGGAGAACGCTAAACTGTAGAAGGGGACATTGTGCTGAATGAAGAGGCCCTGGTACATAACTTCCAGGGTGGTAGGGGGTGTTTAATGCACAGGGGAGGGGTGGATAGTGGAGTGGGCTTAATATTCATCATTTTCCGGGGGTCAGGGCAGCGTGCTTTACTGCAGATATCTCCAATTCCTGGAAATAGATTCCTTAGCTTTAATGGGATAAAAAAAACTAGAGAGTCTCACCTTTCATGAGGTACTGGGGACACCTGTGAGGAGCAGTGGCGGTTCTTTTGCCCGGGGCGCCGCCTTCCGGAGGGCGCCGGCGCCTTCCGGAGGGCGCCGCACCAGGGCAAGATCCGCCACTGTGCCCCCCGCAGTGCCCTGCTGTGCCCCCCTGCTTTGAAGGGAACCAGACGCGTAGCGTCTAGTTTCCCTTTATTGAGAGGACCTTAGTTGTGCGGTGCGCGATGACGTCATCGCGCACCGCACAGCAAAGGTCCTCTCCATGAAGGGAAACTAGACGCTACTGTCTAGTTTCCCTTCTTGTAGAGGACCTTTGCTGTGCGATGCGCGATGACGTCATCGCGCACAGTATAGTGGGACAGACACTAGGGGTCATAATTGACCTCTAGTGTCTATGCTGTTCTATGGGAGAGACGTAATAACGTCTCTCCCATAGATCGAAGAGAAGAGAGAGGGGAGAAGAGCGGTGCCGCCGGCGGAGGGGGTCTGGATCAGGAACGGGGATGGTAAGTATTCTTTTTATTTATTTATTTATTTTCTTGCAGCGCCGTGACCACGCCCCCAATTGAAGCCACGCCCCCATATTTTGCACGGGGCGCCACAACTCTTAGAACCGGCCCTGGTGAGGAGGTACTGGGGACTCGGGGATCAGACTTCAGTAGCCAGAGCAGTCCACCAACAAAAATATAAAACTGCATATTAGGCATGTGGAGTTGTAGCAGGGACCAGCTGCTTGAAGGCTGATATCTCTGGTTCTGGGCATAGTGCAGACAAGCTGTCAGTGTTTACTGAAAGGGGAGAGTCCCAGCTTTTGGAGTATACCCTCAGAAAAACTCTAACCGCCAGTATTCACTGGCAGATGTGGGGAGAGATGTGTGCTGAGTGAACTGCTCAGCACACATCTCTCCCCCCACTCAGCACAGCGTGATGTGTGCTGAGCATGCGGGGGGAATGGGGGGGCTCTTTTCACCTAGTTGGTGAAGTGAGCGACCCGCTAGATTGGCCAATCTAGCACCAGCGATAGCGATGCGCGGGGCTGCGCATCGCTATCGCTGTGAGGGGTACACACGGAGAGATCACTGCTTAAAATCTAAGCAATCTAGACAGATTGCTTAGATTTTAAGCAGCGATTGCTCCGTGAGTACCCCCCTTACGTCAGACAGAACCCGAGATATCTGGCTGGGAAGAACAATTAAAAGGCTTGGATGGGGACCACTGCTTTGAAGTCGGATATCTCCGGTTCCACAGGGACGATTTTCAAAAATCTGGTACCCCTGGAAAGAGGGGACCCTCAGCTATCAGCCTGGGGCCTTTTTACTCCTGGGGCCCTTGGGCAAGAGCCCATTGAGCCCATACGAAAAGACGGCCCTGGTTGGAGTGCAGGTGTGGACTCATTTATATCGGAAAAACGTCAAGACCTTTGAAAAAGAGGTCTTCTGAACATGTTTATAATATAAGAAAAGGGTTAATTTCTCATCCACTCTCTGACCATTTTGCTCATAAACATGATAAATGTGAAAGGGACATTAAACGTTTTATCGGAATACAATTGGTACAAGCCAATTGGAAAATTAGGAATATTGAAAAGTGTTTGGCAAAAAGTGAGATGAGGTGGATTTTTGAAATTGACACAATAAAACCTAATGGCCACAATGTGGACTTCGAATTAAAATGGTTTTTGGATTAAAATTGCATGTGTAAACCTTGTTATGACTCTCTCGTATCATCTGCTGTCAAAAGGTCCATTAGTATATATATGACTTACTCTTTTTTATTCTCTATTTTTTATATATGCCTTTGAAAAAAACTTTGAAGAAATCCTGACTTATTTCAAGGGATGGACTGTGTGGGAATACTAAGTACTATACTAGAAATGGAATAAGTCAGGAAATCCTGAAAAAATGGAATCTAGTGATTTTTCCCTATTCAAAGATGGCGCCGGTGGGGCACTAAAGAGTGGTCGAAAATTACCAAAAGAATATAAAGATAAGAGATTCATTACATTCCTGAAATAACTAACAAATTATAAAAGGCATTAACATAATGGATGATATTTAATCTGAGATAGAGGAGCCGCAAGTATTACCGGAGGTGGAACGCAACCGGAAGTACACTGTGGAACGCAAAGCATCACTTCCGGTTCCGGAATGGCGGACCGGAGCAAAGCATACAGGGAGCACTAAAAGTGACGGACAAGGGAGTTCTGGAGGAAAACGGCGGGAAATACGTAATTTTTTGTAATTAAGTTCCAATCAATAAGGTATAAAAGGCGGAAGAGGAAGGAGCACAGTATCCAAACTTGAAAAAGGTGTTAATCACCGAAACGCGTTGCTTGGACATTGTGCTTCAACTTGCCTGGAAAGAAAGGGGAAGGAGTTTTGCCTGGACAGCCTGGAAAAGTTTTCTGCGGTGGTGCCGAGCTTTCCAGCACGGGACCAGACCTGTTACTAACAGCCAGCCCACCGCAGCAACAAGGCATGGTGAGACTCAGTGACATTCCCATTTAAAAATCAGTACCAGCAAGTTGTATTTAATCAGACGCACATTGAATTTTGTGTATCAGTATACATATTTTTATACATATTTTTTTTATTGTCATTGTTTCACAGTGTGTACATAGTGTGGATTTAAAATATGATGTTAATTCATTTTAATTAAAAACTAGTGAGAGGCATCTAAGAATCATTCTCAGCGCCAATCAGTATATATAGTATTGCAGTGCAGCATTTTGGTGACCAACAGTATATAATTGTACAGTAGGCCATTGCTGTATCTTGCAGCTCTGTGTCACTGCAAGTATCCATTCCATATCTGTGCTGCATTTTTGTGAGCAGTATATATAGTATTACAGTGCAGCATTTTGGTGACCAACAGTACACATATATAGTACAGTACAGTAGGCCATTGCTATTGATATATTACTGGCATATAATTCCACACATTAAAAAATGGAGAACAAAAATGTGGAGGGTAAAATAGGGAAAGATCAAGATCCACTTCCACCTCGTGCTGAAGCTGCTGCCAGTAGTCATGGCCGAGACGATGAAATGCCATCAACGTCGGCTGCTAAGTCCGATGCCCAATGTCATAGTAGAGAGCATGTAAAATCAAAAAAACTAAAGTTCAGTAAAATGACCCAAAAATCTAAATTAAAAGCATCTGATGAAAAGCGTAAACTTGCCAATATGCCATTTACGACACGGAGTGGCAAGGAACGGCTGAGGCCCTGGCCTATGTTCATGGCTAGTGGTTCAGCTTCACATAAGGATGGAAGGACTCATCATCCCTCTAGAAAACTGAAAAGAGTTAAGCTGGCAAAAGCACAACAAAGAACTGTGCGTTCTTCTAAATCACAAATCCCCAAGGAGAGTCCAATTGTGTCGGTTGCGATGCCTGACCTTCCCAACACTGGACGGGAAGAGGTGGCGCCTTCCACCATTTGCACGCCCCCAGCAAGTGCTGGAAGGAGCACCCACAGTCCAGTTCCTGATAGTCAAATTGAAGATGTCACTGTTGAAGTACACCAGGATGAGGATATGGGTGTTGCTGGTGCTGAGGAGGAAATTGACAAGGAGGATTCTGATGGTGAGGTGGTTTGTTTAAGTCAGGCACCCGGGGAGACACCTGTTGTCTATGGGATGAATATGGCCATTGACATGCCTGGTCAAATTACAAAAAAAATCACACCTTCGGTGTGGAATTATTTTAACAGAAATGCGGATAACGGGTGTCAAGCCGTGTGTTGCCTTTGTCAAGCTGTAATAAGTAGGGGTAAGGACGTTAACCACCTAGGAACATCCTCCCTTATACGTCACCTGGAGCGCATTCATCAGAAGTCATTGACAAGTTCAAAAACTTTGGGTGACAGCGGAAGCAGTCCACTGACCACTAAATCCCTTCCTCTTGTACCCAAGCTCCTGCAAACCACACCACCAACTCCCTCAGTGTCAATTTCCTCCTTAGACAGGCACGCCAATAGTCCTGCAGGCCATGTCACTGGCAAGTCTAACGAGTCCTCTCCTAACTGGGATTCCTCCAATGGATCCTTGATTGTAACGCCTACTGCTGTTGGTGCTGCTGTTGTTGCTGCTGGGAGTCGATCGTTATCCCAGAGGGGAAGTCGGAAGACCACTTGTACTACTTCCAGTAAGCAAATGACTGTCCAACAGTCCTTTGCGAGGAAGATGAAATATCACAGCAGTCATCCTGCTGCAAAGAGGATAACTCAGGTCTTGTCAGCGGTGTTGGTGTTAAATGCGTGTCTGGTATCCACTGTTAATTCACAGGGAATTAGAGAATTGCTTGAGGTACTGTGTCCCTGGTACCAAATACCATCTAGGTTCCACTTCTCTAGGCAGGCGATACCAAGAATGTACACAGACGTCAGAAAAAGAGTCACCAGTGTCCTAAAAAATGCAGTTGTACCCAATGTCCACTTAACCACGGACATGTGGACAATTGGAGCAGGGCAGACTCAGGACTATATGACTGTGACAGCCCACTGGGTAGATGTATTGCCTCCCGCAGCAACAACAGCAGCGGCGGCACCAGTAGCAGCATCTCGCAAACGCCAACTCATTCCTAGGCAGGCTACGCTTTGTATCACCGCTTTCCATAAGAGGCACACAGCTGACAACCTCTTACGGAAACTGAGGAACATCATCGCAGAATGGCTTACCCCAATTGGACTCTCCTGGGGATTTGTGACATCGGACAACGCCACCAATATTGTGCGTGCATTACATGTGGGCAAATTCCAGCGTGTCCCATGTTTTGCACATACATTGAATTTGGTGGTGAAGAATTTTTAAAAAAACGACAGGGATGTGCAAGAGATGCTGTCGGTGGCCCGAAGAATTGCGGGCCACTTTCGGCATTCAGCCACCGCGTGCCGAAGACTGGAGCACCAGCAAACACTCCTGAACCTGCCCCGCCATCATCTGAAGCAAGAGGTGGTAACAAGGTGGAATTCAGCCCTCTATATGCTTCAGAGGATGGAGGAGCAGCAAAAGGCCATTCAAGCCTATACATCTGCCTACGATATAGGCAAAGGAGGGGGAATGCACCTGACTCAAGCGCAGTGGAGAATGATTTCAACGTTGTGCAAGGTTCTGCAACCCTTTGAACTTGCCACACGTGCCAGCCTGAGTCAGGTCATTCCCCTCATCAGGCTTTTGCAGAAGCAGCTGGAGAGATTGAAGGAGGAGCTAAAATGGAGCAATTCCGCTAGGCATGTGGGACTTGTGGATGGAGCCCTTAATTCGCTTAACCAGGATTCATGGGTGGTCAATCTGTTGAAATCAGAGCACTACATTTTGGCCACCGTGCTCGATCCTAGGTTTAAAGCTTACGTTGTATTTCTCTTTCCGGTAGACACAAGTCTGCACATGTTCAAAGACCTGCTGGTGAGACACTTGTCAAGTCAAGCGGAACGTGACCCATCAACAGCTCCTCCTTCACATTCTCTCGCAACTGGGGCTGCAAGGAAAAGGCTAAGAATTCTGAGCCCACCCGCTGGCGGTGATGCAGGGCAGTCTGGAGTGAGTGCTGACATCTGGTCCGGACTGAAGGACCTGCCAACGATTACTGACATGTCGTCTACTGTCACTGCATATGATTCTGTCACCATTGAAAGAATGGTGGAGGATTATATGAGTGACTGCATCCAAGTAGGCACGTCAGACAGTTCGTACGTATACTGGCAGGAAAAAGAGGCAATTTGGAGGCCCTTGCACAAACTGGCTTTATTTTACCTAAGTTGCCCCCCCTCCAGTGTGTACTCCGAAAGAGTGTTTAGTGCAGCAGGTTACCTTGTCAGCAATCGGCGTACGAGGTTACTTCCAGAAAATGTGGAGAAGATGATGTTCATCAAAATGAATTAGAATCAATTCCTCCGTGGAGACATTCACCAGCAATTGGCTCCAGAAAGTACACAGGGTCCTAAGATGGTGGATTCCAGTGGGGACGAATTAATATTCTGTGAGGAGGGGGATGTACACAGTGTAAGGGGTGATGAATCGGACGATGAGGAGGAGGTGGACATCTTGCCTCTGTAGAGCCAGTTTGTGCAAGGAGAGATTGATTGCTTCTTTTTTGGTGGGGGCCCAAACCAACCAGTCATTTCAGCCACAGTCGTGTGGCAGACCCTGTGGCTGAAATGATGGGTTTGTTAAAGTGTGTATGTCCTGTTTATACAACATAAGGGTGAATGGGAGGTCCCAAGGACAATTTCCATCTTGCACCCCTTTTTTTTAATTTATCTCTGCATCATGTGATGTTTGGGGCTAATTTTTTTAAGTGCCATCCTGTCTGACACTGCAGTGCCACTCCTAGATGGGCCAGGTGTTTGTGCCGCCCACTTGGGTCGCTTAGCTTAGTCATCCAGCGACCTCGGTGCAAATTTTAGGACTAAAAATAATATTGTGAGGTGTTCAGAATAGACTGGAAATGAGTGGAAATTATGGTTATTGAGGTTAATAATACTATGGGATCAAAATGACCCCCAAATTCTATGATTTAAGCTGTTTTTCAGTTTTTTTTTTTTTTAAAACACCCAAATCCAAAACACACCCGAATCCAACAAAAAATTTTCAGGGAGGTTTTGCCAAAACGCGTCCGAATACAAAACACGGCCGTGGAACCGAATCCAAAACCAACACACAAAACCCGAAAAATTTCCGGTGCACATCTCTAATTATTGGTTGTAGCTCTTCTCTGTATAGTGTTGTACCTTTTATCTGTATATTCTCAAGTAAATACTGTTGATGCGTTGGACCACAACATTACATTTAACTACTGGTGTCACATGCCATTCTTGTTTGGGGTAAAGTGTATTCAGCCACACGTGTCGCTATATCGTGCACATAACGTGTCGGTATGTATACGCAACGTATATACACAATTTAGCTGTTATATGTATAAGGTTAGTGGCCGCAGCGGCTCAAACAACAGTGTTCGTATGCATTGCTTTTTCTTGTAATTTAAATTAACTCAACAGTTGGGGCTCATCCGGTTCATCTCACACTCGCGGACTTGCAGGGCCTTACAGACTTTGGTCTAACAACAAAGGGTGGAGGACGTGTCTAAAGTAAAACAATTTTGTTTTGTGCTAAAACTACCTAATGTTGTTAAACCACATCTGTCTTGTATAGTCTCAGAGGTGCTGGTGCGAACCGAGGGACAACAAAGAAAAGCCATTTTCTTTGGGTCGTTTGGCGCGAAAATAAACGCATAAGCGTACAGATATTTTGCGTATATTCTCATACATTGTTGCCATAGGTTGTAGTAGTCATAGATCTGCATAGAATCGGATAAGTTATTTGTTATACATTTGTTGTATTTGTTTAGTGGTTACATGTAAAGCACATACAAGACTCTGTTCCTGCCTAAAAGTTTGGGCAGCACTCAAAGGAAGTTATCCACGTGGGTGACTTCCAGTGTGTGTGGGGAACAAAGGAAGTATTGTGTATTAATCAAAAGCAATAGAAGCACAAGTTTTCTATTGCTTACAGTGATTAATATAAGTGTGGTTGCTGCGTATATTCATAAGCAGGAATACATAATTGCGAATGCACGGTACACACGTGGCATGGTACAAAGATACGTGAAGCGTGCGTAGGGGGACGATTACGCGCACTGTTGTGTAATTACACATAATTGCATTGGTTAGCGAGCGCAAGTTTACCACACAATAGAATTAAATTTAAAGGTGGGATAAAAGACTTATAGTTATACATTAACAAGTAACTATCCGATTTTAGACAGATTACTCAAAATCTTATTATAAGTGTACTACCTCTGGGGCAAGTTATCAATCAAAGGGAGTGATTTTTTTTCTGCACAGAAAATCTAAAAGTGTGGGTTGTTGAAAAGTGTGAGTGGATTGAACCCCGAAAAGCGGGATCTCGTCGGTGAGGCACTGAGTAAGCAGAGGCTTGGTGGCGTGGAGCTTAGCGACCTCACGTATTTATTGGTATTTAGGCACATAGTGTGTGTGTGTGTTTTTAAAGGTAAAACGTGCGGAGGAGAGTGATTTCTGGTGTTACGCTCCGGCTGTGGAGCACAGCTAGTGAATTCGACTCCCGTGATCGTAGGGCGTATAGATAACAAGTATCTATAAGCCATGCGATTGGACCGCACGTGTGTGTATGTGATACGCGGCGCAACGTGATACCATTTGCATAATGTCAAGCAATTGCGGCATCATACATGCTGTGTTAGCATATGCAGACGTGATTTGTGTAAAGAGAAGGAATTTTCGCTGACTCTCTCAGGAAATATTCCTGGTGGAACTCCATAGGAAGGCTAGGTGACATTTCCCAAGCAGAATTCCTGTGGAAAGAAACCAAAAAGATCAGGCTTTTAACCTCCACTGAAAAATGCGGGGTATTAATTTATTGCTGTTAATACTTCATACTTCCAGTGCTGAGGGGTCTGGTAGGGTCCTCACTGGGTACGCGGGGAAATCACTTCAGGAGTGGAACGTGGTAATGTCCAGAGGAGACAGAGCAGGTGAAAAGCGCTCAGAGGACTTTTCACCGTCGTCTTGCATTGGCCACTTAGTGCTTGTGTTTAAAAAGTCCACAATGGGAGCTAAGTGTGCACACGAGAGGCATTCAGGAGCTAGGGTTCAGGCTGAGGAGAAGGGGCCAAAAGGGTCCGCTGGTTATATTATGTGTAGGAAGTTTGGTCCTTACACGGAGGCTTTTTGTGATGAATGGGCACGAATGACTGTTGAAGATAGGGCATCATTTCCTAGGGTTGGTAGTTTTGACCCAGAGGTGCTGCAAAATGGTAGAAATAGAATATGTCTGATCAAATCCAAGAAACGGAGGATCAGACATAACAACTGTTTAAACATATATCAACAGGAAGGAGAAGCGCAAAGAGAACTCGCTTGCGCAGCGAGGTCAAAACCAGACAGGAATGTGAATGCGAGTGCACCACCACCACCATATGTCGATGGAGAGAAGGCTTCTACAACCAATAGTATACTAGGAAACGATAAAAATGCATTTGTAAAATGTATTAACCCTAACCCTTTCAAATTGTACCCTGTCCTAAGTTCTTCCAAGGATCATAGTTCAGAGGAAGATGACGAACCTAGCCTGATCTCAGTCCTCTCTCAGGCAGCCACCATGCGGGAAACCCAGGTGGGCACAGCCCACCGGTAAGAGCGGTGGCTGTGTCTTCGACAGGAGGGATGGGTGAGATCATATCCACTGGTATGTATGGGACTGTTCATTACGCAGAGACAGTAGCTCCCCACAGTGAGTCAAATAGGAATGGAGTGGTTGGGTTACACCCTGTCCGAGTAATAGCAGTTCCCAATGGGAGAACTGATAGCCAGGGAGTAACCCCCATCAGGAATATTGCAATGTATTGCCCGTGGACCAGATCAGAACTGCGGTCAATCATTTCAGTATTCCACGATCCCAGGAGAGATTTAGCTGGGTGCCAGAAGTTTATTAAAGATCTGGGTAATGCCCATGAACCCACAAACAAAGATTGGCGGACAGTGTTAAAAGCATGCCTACCCCCTAATATTGACACCCAAAAATGGATTGTAAGATAGAGACAGGCAGTCCTCTGACTGATGAACAGAACAAGCAGAACGTAAAATAAATCAATATACAACTAGGATTATATTTCCCCACAGTTGTAAAATGGAGTATAATTTTCACTATCAAACAGAAAAAGTGAACTGGCATCCGAATATTTTCATAGAGCTTTACAAGATATGGCTAAATACACTGGGATAAGAGATATAAGGAATGATGTGAACCACAGGGAGGTGGTTGTCTCTGTGCTGATGGACAGACTCAAAGAGGCATTGAATTTCAGGGTACAGACTTCTTTGCTTAATTGGAGAGGGGTCACTGTAGATGCTCTGAAAGAGTCTGCTATTGAGTATGACAAGAATATCTTTAAACATAAAGCATTGCAGGGGTAGATGTTGATGACGTAGAGTATACAGGCTCTACTACACAACTTATTCCCCAGGTATTTGAAGAACTCGAGAAGGAGAGTAAACAGGTGTTACACTTGTGGAAGGGAGGGACACTTCTCCAGGGACTGTACACAGAAAAGACAAAAAGCCCCTAGACACGAGCCACATACACAAAACTACTCAACACATAGACGGGACCAAGGGACATATAGGAGGGATTTCGAGCCACATAGAGGGGAAACACATAGATTTCCCCCAAGGAGAGATGGGCAGACCTCCAATTCATCACAGTTACTTCCCTCACATATGATAGCTGCCAACGCCTTCCGGGGAAACCAACAATACAGACAATAGGAAAGGGGTCAGACCTGTATTCTGCAGCCAGTGAGGTTGACTCACGACCTCAGAGATGAACCTGAGGTCATGGTCAATGTAGCTGGTACAAGACAACTTTTCCTTGTAGATACAGGGGCTGCAAGTTTTGTATTAACCTCTTCAACAGGAATAATGACCACGGACAAAACTATTTCGGCAATGGGAGTAATGGGAAAAGTGCAACAGTATCCTTTGACTAAACCTACAGAGGTTACGATAGGGCCCTTGCTTACCAAACATTCTTTATTGTTGGCTGCATCAGCTCCGACTAATCTACTTGGCAGAGACTTATTATGTAACATGCGGTGTGTTATATATTGCACCCCTGAGAATGTGTGTTTAGATATCCCATAAAACCATGCACAGGAAGTACAAGATATGTTAGACACCCCTCAAAGGCTCATGTTGCACTCTACCGTTCTAGACACATGTCCATCGCAGGTAGAGGAAATTATTTCGCAAATACCGGGTTCCCTGTGGACTAAAGATGGACAGGACACTGGATTGATGGCAAATGTAGCCCCAGTAATTGTGCAAATAAAAGATGGCAAGATAGCTCCAAAAATTCCCCAGTACCCTCTGAAGCCAGAGGTGGAATTAGGAGTATACCCTGTCATAGAACTGCTGCTACAGCAGGGCATCCTAGTCAGGACATCCAGCACAGCCAATAGTCCCATCTTCCCTGTGAAAAAGAGTGTGGGAAGGGGTTACAGGCTAGTACAGGATTTAAGGGGGATAAACAAAATAGTCGAGAGCCAATTCCCCGTAGTGCCCAATCCAGCTGTCATTGTTATGCAGATCCCCTCTACCTCTACTTTCTTCACTGTAATTGACCTCTACTTGGCTTTCTTTTCTGTTCCTCTTCACCCCGACAGCCAGTACCTCTTTGCTTTCTCTAACAGGGGAGTACAGTACACCTGGACCCGTCTTCCCCAAGGTTTCATTGACAGCCCAAGTATTTTCTACCAGGCCCTACATGACTGTTTGCAATCCTTTCAGCCTGAGAATGGGTCGGTGCTGATACAATATGTTGATGACTTGTTGTTATGCTCTGATTCATTTGAGTCGTCCCTGGTAGATACTAAACAGCTTCTGTTTCACCTCTCCCAGACAAGACACAAGGTTTCTTAGGATAAATTACAGTTGTGCTGGACAAGGGTTAAATACTTAGGACACTGCTTGATGCAAGGACTAAGACACCTGACCACAGACAGGATACAGGCCATCTGTGACATTACTCTGTCGCAGACCTAGCAACAAATTTGCACATTACTAGGAATGTATGGATATTGTTGGGATTGGTTCTCTATTTTGGCACTACCACTGCAAGAAATGGTCTCTTCAAATAAACCAGAACTAGTTTCTCATACTGAGGAGTTCGAACTGGGGTTTGAGAGACTGAAAGAGTGCTTGACAAAAGCACCAACATTGGGGATGCCAGATTATGAGAATTCTTTTGAATTATATGGTACCGAAAATGCTGGGTGCGCAGCAGGGGTCCTAACACAAAAACATGGTGATGCCAGCAGACCGGTAGCCTACTACAGTGCACAATTGGACACTGTAGCACAGTGCTACGAAGTGTTGCAGCAATAGCTTTGTTAGTAAGAGTGAAGACGTAGTGCTAGGTCATGACCTGACAAGCCATACACCTCAAGCCTAGCTAAACTCCACCCAAACCAGACATGTCTCATCCGCTCGAATTACAAAATGTGAACTGTCACTGATGGCCCCTGTGAACATCACCATACAAAGGTGTAACACCCTAAATCTTGCAACATATTTGCCAAATGTGCCTTGCCTTGCACAAAGGGTGGAGGATGAGAATGATGATGAAGGAGGATTTAGTACACTGATACGCATGACTGTATGGAATACTTGAACCAGACCTTCACTGTGAGACCTGAAATCAGTGACAAACCACTAGAAGACATAGACCTTGCCTTTTACATGGACGGTAGTTGTCACTGACAGACGGATTCAGGAGACCTGTGCACCGGATATGCAGTGGTAGATGATGAAGGTATTATAGTGTTATGAATCACAGGTAGTGGTTCATTCCTATTTTATGTTTATAAGTTGTCTTGCAGGCCCGGATTTCCCGTTGCTCTGTTTAAGAATACTCTTGGTTGCTGCCGCTGGTGAGTCTGTGTAATTGCAGCTTGTTCCCATGTGTTCAGCCTCACCTGGCTGCTAATTGCATCTTGTCAGTTTGGAGTCATGCAACAGGGCAGCTGCATTATATTATTAATTAGGCCTCTCTGTTATATGCTGGCTCAGTGCAATTCACAGACGCTGGTGATATTTCTGGGTTTCCAGTCTGCTTGAGTTCTGAGCTTGGTTCCTGCTAATTCCTGAGCTTCCTGTGTCGATTCCTGTGTCAGTCCCTGTGTCGATTCCTATGTCTGATCCCGTGTCCTGCCATGAGGCGTTCCTGTCCTGAGGTCCAGTGCCTTTGCCTGTGCCTGGTCAAGTTTCTGGCTTCTTGGTGTCCACCGGTCTGTCGTTTGGGATTCTGCCTGTCCTCCAGTTCTGAGAGTCTGTGTCAGCAGCATTGGGAGTTCCTGTCCGTTTGCCAGTATTCGTACCGGTTCCGTGAGTAGCGGCACTGCCGCGTCCGTCGGCCTAGGCCGCTGTATTCCCTTATTATTTCTGTCACTGGTGTTTTGCAGAGGGTTCTGCTTATGCTAGAAATACAGAAATAATCAACCACTGCGCTCTCTGCGGCTGCAGTTGCGTAGAACCCTGGTGTCACCCAACACCATACAACATGGACATAAGCAGAATAAAAAATGAGAACTACCTCAACCGCGCTCAGCTTAGTAAAGTCCACTTAGATGTCTTTAAGTTTTCGAAAATATGTCAGTCGGTAAAAAGAAAGGAGATCGCCTTCCAATCTTTTTCCTTTAATTCATTGGGTGGAGGAATTCCCTCTGGGTTGGTCCGAAGTCCCTCAAAAGATAGAAGCACAATATCGTGTAGTACATCCTGAATTTGGAGTGATTGGTGGTTCTAGATTTTGTGATTAATCACGGTAGTTCGTACCGTACTCACGTCTAAAAGGAAAAAGTTTCCACTCATAAAGGTTTCTTTATGGGTCCAAACTTCTCTCAACCCGATGGGAGCCGGCTCCTTCTCTTTCAACTCCTCCCAAGGTGGTACCCCAATGTGAGAGAAAATAGGGAGAAGAACGGCCCAATTAATAAATCACAGTGGAGTCGATTTTAACAACCCCACTGGTAGCCGGAAGAATAAATCAGCATACCATACTCACACTCAAAGTGTATTCAATAAACCCATAAAGGTATCTTTAACCATACATCCTGGCCAAATAGATAAATAATGGAACAAATGGGCAAGCGTACCCCACTTACAGTCTTCAAAGATGATGCCAAGCCCGTAGCAGTTTCTTGCTCCACTCCCTTCCTAGGAAGTGGAACTTCACTGTCGAGCACTTCCAATCTCGGTATAATGAAACATATATCACGGGTGGAAGTGAGTTAAAACATTTTTTTATTACAATAAATAGCAATAGGGCACAATCCTATTGGACAATCCAGAAGATGTTTACACAATCACAAAGATGGGATAGATCCGGATTATCTCACCTCATTAGATGGTAGTCTGGAAGGTCCGTAGGTAGTATATAGCCCTCACACCAACGCGTTTCGACCAGAGGACCTTGACAAAGACCTCTGGTCGAAACGCGTTGGTGTGAGGGCTATATACTACCTACGGACCTTCCAGACTACCATCTAATGAGGTGAGATAATCCGGATCTATCCCATCTTTGTGATTGTGTAAACATCTTCTGGATTGTCCAATAGGATTGTGCCCTATTGCTATTTATTGTAATAAATTTTTTTTTTAACTCACTTCCACCCGTGATATATGTTTCATTATACCGAGATTGGAAGTCCTCGACAGTGAAGTTCCACTTCCTAGGAAGGGAGTGGAGAAAGAAACTGCTACGGGCTTGGCATCATCTTTGAAGACTGTAAGTGGGGTACGCTTGCCCATTTGTTCCATTATTTATCTATTTGGCCAGGATGTATGGTTAAAGATACCTTTATGAGTTTATTGAATACACTTTGAGTGTGAGTACGGTATGCTGATTTATTCTTCCGGCTACCAGTGGGGTTGTTAAAATCGACTCCACTGTGATTTATTAATTGGGCCGTTCTTCTCCCTATTTTCTCATACATTGGGGTACCACCTTGGGAGGAGTTGAAAGAGAAGGAGCCGGCTCCCATCGGGTTGAGAGAAGTTTTGACCCATAAAGAAACCTTTATGAGTGGAAACTTTTTCCTTTTAGACGTGAGTACGGTACGAACTACCGTGATTAATCACAAAATCTAGAACCACCAATCACTCCAAATTCAGGATGTACTACACGATATTGTGCTTCTATCTTTTGAGGGACTTCGGACCAACCCAGAGGGAATTCCTCCACCCAATGAATTAAAGGAAAAAGATTGGAAGGCGATCTCCTTTCTTTTTACGGACTGACATATTTTCGAAAACTTAAAGACATCTAAGTGGACTTTACTAAGCTGAGCGCGGTTGAGGTAGTTCTCATTTTTTATTCTGCTTATGTTCTGCTTATGCTGTCACCGCCGGTACACAAAAGTATTGTGTCGGCGTGTGGTCAGCATTTCCTTTGTTGTTCTTTTCCTTTGGCGGCAAGCCGCACATACTTTGGTTTTAGGTTTGTTAGTAGCCCCTGGCCTTGTTGTATAGTCAGAGGGCCCCTTGTTATCACCCTGTCTCGGTTCACTCTTTGTCTCTCATTAAGACCTGAGGGGGCATCGAAGTTGGGCAGACGTAATCCGCCCTTCAAACGCGGCTGCCATGGGCTCAAGCAACCATAGTCTCGCAAGAGTGTACTGACAGCACGGGCGAGACAACGGAGATAGGGCGCCAGGGGCTATTCCCTTTCCATTCCCCTTTCCCAGCATTACGTCCTGGTGCTCTGGACTCGCTTCATAACATCTCCCTTGTTCTGAGCACCAGGAACCTAACATATAGAAGCTGAACCCCTTGTTCCACCTCACTCAGCACAAGTCGCTGAGCTCGTGGCATTGACCAGAGCATGCGAGTTGGGAAAGGGTAAGTCAGCTAATATATACACAGACTCTAGATATGCTTTCAGAGTAGTGCATGATTTCGGGGCCCTGTGGCGCCTCAGAAATTTCATGATGGCAGCTGGCACACCTGTGGCGCATGCGTCATACATCAAAAGACTGCTGACAGCCATACAGGAACCTGACAGAGAGGCTGTTATCAAGTGTAAAGCACACACTTACAACCAAGACCCAATTTCACTTGGTAACAGCCAGGAGGATGAAGCTGCTAAATCAGCAGCAAGCACCACTACACAAAGTACCACCACACAACTGATGACATTCAATACAGTAAATACACAACAGTTAATTGAAATGCAAGATTTGTGTTCCCTACAGGAAAAGGTGGTCTGGAAGGCGAAGGGGTATGGTCAGGAGTCCTCAGGACTCTGGAGAGATGGACAAGGTAAGCCAGTAGCCCCCAGGGCATATCTCTCAAAGCCTAGCTGAAGTGGCACATGGTCTGACTCATCTGGGCAAGGAAGGTATGTGCAAATTGGTAAGAGCTTAATGGAGTGCACCAAGGTTCTCTTGTCAGGCAGGCAAGAAAGCAATGACATGTCTTACTTGCTTGCGGAAGAACATTGGTAAGACAGTACAGATGGAGCCATCCCATATCCCTCCTACAGACGAACCTTTCCAGGTAATACAAATCGATTTTATACAGCTACCACCGTGTAGGAATTTGAAGTATGTACTGGTATGCACTGATGATTTCTCAAACTGGGTAGAAGCATTTCCTGCCGCTACAAATACTGCTGTGTTGTGCAGGAATTTGTGTGTAGCTATGGTATTCCTAAAATCAGTGAGAGTGATAGGGGTACCCATTTTACAGGTGAAGTCTTTCAGGTTATGTGCAAACTTATGGGTGTTAATAGCAAACTTCATACTCCCTACTGACCACAGGCCAGTGCGAAGGTGGAGAGAATTAACAGCACTATTAAAAACAAGCTGAGCAAAATGATGGCTGAAACTGGACTGTTGTGGGCGGAGGCACTGCCACTAATGTTTGTACAGCATCAGAACCACTCCCAGGTCACCGCTTACCCTATTTCTTTTTGGATGACAACCCCATGTAATGATAGATCCCCAGGATGATTTGAAATGCAATAACGAGATGACTGTGCAATACTTGGTTAGGATGAGCCAGCAATTTAGAAATCAACAAAGGAATTTGAAACTGGCGATTCCTGACCTACCAAACAGTAACTGTCATGAAATTGAACCTGGGGACTATGGGATGATTCAAAATTTTATACGCTCAGGTTACCTAATAGACAGGTGGGAAGGACCGTATCAAGTTTTGTTGACCAGCACGACATCACTTAAGGTTGCCGAAAGAGAGACTTGGGTCCACTCATCCCGTTGCAAGAAGGTCATTAACCCGGAGAAAGCTCATGAGAAAGAGAAAGGTGAAGAAAACCTGATATCACTGGAGAATCTGTTCTGGGAAAGCTGAAAGGCAGAACCGTTTAACTGTACCTGAGCATGGTGAAAAACAAGATCAATTACTGTTGTCTTATCATATTTTTTCTCTCTCCTCTCCAACACCGCCCCTTTTTCAAAATGGATTTGCATCGAGAGACCGTGTTATCCTTATTCCGGATTTTGATTGTGATTCTATTTTTGATCAGGACAATTTGTTTTTGCAAGGGCCCGCAAGAAGTTGAGCAAGGATCTGGAACGGGTTCTGATGAAGAGGACAAATTCGTAGCATCCCAGGATCAGTCCATCACTTTGGTCAAAGCTGGTATAAGTAAGAGATCTGGTAGTCATGGAGCTCAGACAATGTGAGGGGTTGTTGTCTGATGAATACTGCATATGTAAGTACTGCAACCCCATAGTTGAAGATTAGTGCATCCAGAGATGTCAGTCAAACAATAATATCGATACTGACGGACATCCTTTGAGTGACTATCACTCACTAGTGGGTACGGTCTTAAACCAAACAGAATGCTGGGTGTGCTCACAAGTACCTCAAGGACAGAGTAAATCGGGGTTAGTGCCATACCCATTAACAGTAAATGAGGTACTCGAATTGCATGGGGGGAGACCGGTGGACAGAAAATACAATATATCTAGACCTCCTAGCCTAAAGCTCCACCAGTACCACGTAGATAGATCCCTTCTGTGTTTCAACATAACCAATTTCTGGAAACCAGGAAATTGGGAAGTAACTTGGAACAATCAGACAATGACCTTCTCACACAGAGCTGACAAAGAACCCATTAACTCTGAACATGTACATGGGATAGCCACAAGTAGGAGGCACTTCCGATACAAGTATACACGTGGGACCAAAACCATGTGGGCTGGAAAAGTGTTGCAGGGATATTGTGCGCACATCATCCAGCCAGATACTTGTGTCAAGCAGATGGAAAAACTGGAGACAGGTTTCTTTGTGAGAATTATCTGTTACATGATATTAATGCATTTTGTCCCCTATGTTCTCCCAGATGACGCTTATTTCATATGTGGAAGAAATGCCTACAAGTGGCTTACTCTGAGCTCTGAAGGGTTATGTTACATAAGCAGAGTACTACCAGAAATCATGACCATTGCACATGACCAAATGAAGGACATTCACTGTAACGCTCCGCATCCTCATACTCACACCCACTCCGAACACGTTTTTAAGAGACACCTCATAGACAGGGGAAAGCCAGAAGCCTCTAATTTGATTCATGAATCCACCGGGATTCAGATTCTTCTCGCATTAGACATCACCCTTACTGCCAGAGGAATCATAAATTATAGGTATATCCATGCGCTAGCGAACTTGATGTACAATATCACTGAGATGTATGACGACACCTTCAGGTATACGGGTAGGGGCCTACAGGCCTACAAAAAGGAACTGGTACAACACAGAATGGTCTTGAATTACGTCACAGCCGTGACGGGTGGGTATTGTGTTACTTAAGCAACTCAGTATGGTGTGAAGTGCTGTACGTATATCACAAACAGTACTGAGGATCCAAAGGAGATCATTGATCAAAAGATGGATGAGATATTGCAGTTAAAATGGGAGTTTAGAAAGAAACACAATCTCACTTTAGCGGCTGTGGGTAATGAATTGACCGGATGGGCCTCATGGTTGAACCCACTCAAGTGGTTCTCTGGGTTAGGAGAGTGGGCACAAGGAATGATCGCAAATGTGGGGCAGCTTCTTCTCTGTATCCTGGGTGTTGTCATAATTATTGGTCTGATATACAAATGTGTTCAGATTTTGATGCGGCGAAAAAGGACAAATCACAATACAAATGTGATGAGTCTAAGGAGCGGGTGCGTTGTAAATGCGGCAGATCTGGTATACGATCCAACGATAGAGACAGTATTGTGATAAGAATGTAAATGAATTTCATGGTCCTTTTATTTCACCATTTGTTTGTGTTTTCCCCTCAACCCAGATATCTTTAACCGGATATGACATCAGTGTATAGGTGTATGTATATGTCTTTATAAATGTTGTCTTACCCTCATTTCTGTAATCCCCAGTCAATAATACACATAGCCGATGCAGGAACATTATCCACACATAATGGCATACACATACATCTCCCCAAATGTATCTTCAGGTAAATGTGCTCACCATTTATTAATAAGCCAAACAAGATGAAGGCAGCTAGAAAAAGCCCTTGTCAAGAAAGAGCTCAGTAAATGTTTGTTGGACCATTTACAGACCCTTAATACGGGATGAGAAGGATTAAATGAATACTTCGCATGACCTTGAAGCTTTTGTAGAACCAAGACTTATACGGCATGAAGATACATTCCCCTCAAACACACACCCATACATACACGCTTTACCTATCCCACTAGGTCGTACAAAATTAGATATATTCTCACCTACAACTCTTTCTCCTCTTCTAAGGTAGATACTCAAATGTTGTGCATACGGAAAATGAAATATGAATAATTGTTAGTGATAGTTTTAGTTGACTATCAAAGGGTGGACTGTCAAAGTCAAAAATAATACTTACACACAACATGCAAACTCCAAACAGAGTGGCCTCTGTTCGGGCGCGTTACTGCCATGCGTACGCGTACACGCACGTTACATACACAGGTTCACGAGCATTGCGTACTAACGCATGGCAAGAGTATATACGGTAGCATATGCATTCACACAGAAAAGCCACAAAGACATATATAAAATCTTATTCATATAGTGCATAATTTACACATTGCTCACTCTAAGCCGCCGCCTACTGGGAGTGTATCTTAGCATCTTAAAATTGCGAACGATGTATTCGCAATATTGCGATTACAAACTACTTAGCAGTTTCAGAGTAGCTCCACACTTACTCGGCATCTGCGATCAGTTCAGTGCTTGTCGTTCCTGGTTTGACGTCACAAACACACCCAGCGTTCGCCCAGACACTCCCCCGTTTCCCCGGCCACTCCTGCGTTTTTTCCGGAAACGGTAGCGTTTTTTCCCGCACGCCCATAAAACGGCCTGTTTCCGCCCAGTAACACCCATTTCCTGTCAATCACACTACGATCGCCGGAGCGATGAAAAAGCCGTGAGTAAAAATACTATCTCCATTGTAAAATTACTTGGCGCAGTCGCAGTGCGAATATTGCGCATGCGTACTAAGCGGAATTTCACTGCGATGCGATGAAAAATACCGAGCGAACGACTCGGAATGAGGGCCCTAGTCTCCATATAATACACTTTAAAGGTAAAACAACTGAGTAATTCATCTGTACATGGTGTGAGGGGATTGAGCAGTGTTAGGACTTAGTGTTTGGTATCCAGATGAGCAATATTTTAAGATCTACATTCCGGTTGCTATTTACAGTTTATCGCATGTTTATGCGTATAGATATACTCAGAAATGTAATATTTGCAAACTGCTATTGTACTGTACTTATGATATTCGTCGGGAAACTAGAGGCTAACATCTGCAAGTGCACCCTGGACCAAGCATCACCCATCTATTCAAACTAACCTCTGACCCCTCATGTACTGTAAATGACTTTCCCCCTGACCTATGAAAGAAGATCTTACATTCCCCTTTGTACTGTATTTGGACAAACTGTATAAAAGAGAGGCCTCCTGACCAGGCTCAGTCCCTATTCTCTGAGGTCATCTTGCCATGACTGACTGAGGCCTGGCTCCAGGAGCGCTCGCATTTAAACGTATGTATTATTGGTTGCAGCTCTTCTCTGTATATTGTTGTACCTTTTATCTGTATATTCTCAAGTAAATACTGTTGATGCGTTGGACTACAACATTACATTTAACTACTGGTGTCGTATTCCATTCCACACACGTGTCGCTATATCGTGCGCATAACGTGTTGGCGTGTATACGCAACGTATATACACAATTTAGCTGTTATATGTGTATGATTAGCGCCGCAGCAGCTCAAACGACAGTGTGCATATGCATTGCTTTTTCTTGTAATTTAAACAAACTTAACAAAGGTAATGTGATAAAGACCTGTTTACTGTGCTGTGGAAGTAAACAGACTGCATTTCCCTACAACTGTGTCAGCATCTTGTCTGGTGGAAGGTCGCTTGTTACAATATATATAAAAATTCTTTTGCATATAGGGAGCAACACCAAACTATGCCCCTTGCACCATTTAAGTCCCCACAGCAATGCCCCTAAAACCATATTATGCCCCCACAGTTATGCCCCTTTCACCATATTATGCCACACACAGTAATGGCTTTGTCACCATATTATGCCCAGTACCTGCTCATTGTCAGGGGTTCTGCTCATTATCATTGAAAACATCCCTCCCAAAATGGCCGCCCCATCAGACTAGAAAGTTGTTAAAGATACTAGAGAAAGCTTCCTCTGGTATCTTTAATAACTGTCTCATCTGAGGCGGCATCTATTTTGGGAGGGACGTTTTCAATAGATTGCAGCTGGATGACGGACACCGTCAGGGACGAATGGCAGCTGGGGTGAGGAGGCGGTTGGACAGCGCATGAGCTGCCTGGGCCCTCCCCTCTCTGTCAGAAAGGCAGAGCCTGGGACAGGTGTCCCCCCAGTACCCACCTGATGGCGGCCCTGTCTATGTGTGTACACCAATGGTGCCTACACATGCAGGCAAAATAGCTGGGAGTAGGTTAACCTCTAATAAAGAGATTCCTTTTCAGGATGCATCTAAAGATTAGAAGTCTGCCAGGAGAGTCTGATTGGATGCTGTAAGGAACCCCACAAGAGGGTAATGGTTGTGTTGCTTTAACAAGGCTGCTGTATGCCTTGTACCGACGCCTACCCCTGCGATATCCTTACGTCATGCCTAGGGGTGTGGTGCCGCTGACACCAACATTAGTTTCTGTCAGTAGAGCACTGTTCTCAGCATCCTAGTGGCTGCAGGGCTGAAGCATCACTTGTGGGGTGCGGACAACACCCAGGTGTCCACCTTGCAGGGGTGACACCAAAATGCCGGCTCCTCTGCGGTGGCTGGATGCTGCACTGTGACTTTATCATAGGCAGAGTCTCCGCTGGTAGCCTAGCATCTCCGGGAATGCTGGGCATGCCCCCAGAGTAAACGAGGGCTTCCTGCAAGGCCACGTCTTCTCCCTGTGAGGCCACACCTCCAGTACATGCAGCGGGAGTTATTAGCCAGACCAGGTGTCACCAACCCCTATGCCACCATTGCTGCAGGGTTCCTGGCACCCTGCAAGCCACATTCAGATGCTGTTGGGCAGCAATGGTGCCACCATCTGGTCCCTGCACTTTCTGTGCCTGCACCACTCACACACCCCTAGTTATTGCCCTGGTTACCAAACATAAGGTGAGGTGTATGTCAGAGGGAGATTATTTTTATATGTGAATTGAGATGTATGAAGCGGTGTACCGGAGGACTTTGAGTAATTTGAATTGGATTCTGGAAAAGGCAGTGTAGGGATTTTCAAAGTGGTGCAGCTTGTCTAGTGGCAAGAGGGAAAGGCCAGTTTTGCTGTTTTGTTTAAAAATGAATGAAGAAGAATATATAGGTGAGTTGATGGCCAGGGGGCTATATTAGTCACATTAGGAGATGAGGAGAGAGTGTGGATAAGAGGTTTAAAAGCATCTTGGGTAATAAAAGTGTTTATTATTCCGTCATTTTTGAGATGGAGGTGGCAGGACCAAAAAGAAAAGAGACTGGATTTAATATAAAAGCAGATAGTGGATTTGAGTGTGACACCAAGATAGCAGACTGGGGCGACTTAGGCTGGCCATACACTTGTCCGATATGGCCACTTTTCACCCGATTCCGAAGGATTGGCCCGAGAAATCAGGTGAAAAGTGGCAAAATTGGATGTGTTTGACATCCGATCCGATGCGCGTTTGCGGATCGGAGTCAGAGATTTGACGTGCTGCACAGGGAATGGGATTGCATGCGAAAGGACTGCATGTGATATATTGCATGTGATCCTGCCGCCCAGGAAGGTCCTGGGCAGCTCAAGGGGCATCCGCTGCGATCTCTCCCGTAGGAGAAATCACAGTAATGTATGAGGGCCTTTAGAAAAGTGTGGTACTATTGATTGTGAGGAATATCTGAGGGGAGGTGGTAATTATAACAGGAGTAAAAACTATAAACTTTGTTTTGGACATCTATGTTGAGATAGCAGAGACACATTTACACAAGACAGTACAGAAGGGTACTTGTCGGAGGAGGAAAGATAGATTTGTGTACCATCAGTGTAGAGGTTTCAAGCCAAATGAAATTTATTTCACTAAGAGATAAGGTGTACAATAAAAATAGTAGCAGTGGCAAATGCAGGATTTACTATGGGGGGTTTCCGTGTGTGTGTGTGTGTGTGTGTGTGTGTGTGTGTGTATGTGTGTGTGTGTGTGTGTGTGTGTGTGTATACAGGTTGAGTATCCCTTATCCAAAATTCAAAATCACACATTTTTGGTTCCCCTACTGAGATAATGACACATATATGTATATATTATATTATATATCTATATAATATATCTGTATATACACATAATATATAATATATATGCTATTATCTCAGTAGGGGACCAAAAAATGTGGGATTTTGAATTTTGGAAAGGGATACTCAACCTGTGTGTTAAAAAAGAGTGCTCCAAAAAGCAATCCATTCTCTTTGTTGCCTCTTTGCAACAAACACATTTCTAACGTTCTGTATACTTTGATAGAAAACCACAGCACTCGCCACCCCAGAAGCGGGGTGCAGTATCCGCACTCGCCACTAATAGGGTGGGGTGCTGAACTTTTTGTTTCTATATTTTTGAGTAGGTGGCCATGGGCTACATGCACCCCACCCTATTAGTGGCGAGTGCGGATACTGCACCCCGCTTCTGGGGTGGCGAGTGCTGTGGTTTTCTATTTGCTGGTATATTTCAGGGTTAATCCTTGGTTAACTCATTAACTGTGGCCACAAACTTTGTTCATGCACCCCAATTATCTTAAACCTGTGTCAGCTGCCCTTTAGTAATTTATCAGCCAGTGTCAGGTGACTAGTGTACCTTTTAAAAGCCATGCAGTTCATGGCAGGTACACCTTACACCAAGTGGGCATATTTGCAGTTATATTATGTGATACAGTTGCCAGGTTTTAATTTTTATGATTTTGTGATAGTGTAGGACCTGCATGAAGGTGGGGTACCTTGGCGAGCGGTATGCAGGCTTCCGTGCATTGGCCAATTCACTAACTAAACCCCCATCATTTATTAATTTATTCATTGATGTTGTGAGGATAAGTGAGCTCACTTTGAGTGCTGAACTTTTTGTTTCTATATTTTTGAGTAGGTGGCCATGGGCTACATGCACCCCACCCTATTAGTGGCGAGTGCGGATACTGCACCCCGCTTCTGGGGTCGCGAGTGCTGTGGTTTTCTATTTGCTGGTATATATATATATATATATATATACTGTATATACAGACATACATTTTCCCTAGGTGGGAATGTGCTTATCCCCCAATGCAGAGCACGAACCAGGCGGCACTCTGCGGATTTTCCCAAATGAACAGGTGTATTCAAAGTCTGCCTTGACAAAAATGCCCTGCGTGGAACTGCCTGGTTCCTGCTTTGCGTTGGGGGACAAGCACATTCCTATCTAGGAAACCCAGGGGCAGATGTATTAAGCCTGGAGAAGTGATAAAGCAGTGAGTGATAAGTGGAAGTTTATAACCCACCAGCCAATCATTACAGGTTTGAAAAATTACAGTTAGGAACTGATTGGCTGGTGCATTATCACCTTACACTTATCACTGTTTTATCACGCTTAATACATCTGCCCCCCAGTCCTGTATGTATTTCTGAGGAGGACAATGTGGTCATATATTACCTACAAAGTGCCTGTTTAACCCTATCATTATGCTCTGGGATGGCAGCAATGTCCTAATGGTAGAAGCAATCTGCTTTATACTGAATAGTTACATTTAGAATTATTTCATCCATTATCTCATCAGCAGTCTCTTTAACAGTGCAGTATACTTTAAACATCATTTGCCTTTGTATCTTCCTCATTCTTTGCTTACTCATCCTGCTAAAATATGCAATAAGGCAATGAAGGCTGTCTTGATATTGCATTAGCTTTTATGTATGGGATAGATTCTTGGTTTGGTATCAGTTAGGAGATGTATGCTGATCAGGTACCTGTTTAATATTATATTCCTTTAAACCAAATGCATAGAGATTGCTCTGATTATAAACCAATAAACAGACACTTAAAGGCCCATACACACTTGACGATAAAATGAGCGACGTCGTTCATTTCAGCCCTCATTAACGACGTCGCTCATTATATCGTCAAGTGTGTATGCATCCGACGACCACCGATGCGCGGCCCCGCAGGACGTTAACGAACCTCGCTTATCTGTGGAGCATGTATGCTCAATTTCCACTATGGTCGTTACCGACCAGAGACGTCGTTGAATGTGTATGGTGTGAACGACCAACGACCAACAACCAAGCCACTGTTCACCAGCCCTGTTTCCAGCTCATTATTTTAATAAACTGTTCAGCTTGGATGCTTCAACGATGAATGGTCTTTGGTCTTTGGTCGTTGGTAGTGTGTATGCTCATGTCGTTTGCTCAGTTGTTCAAGGGGAGTTCAAGGGAAGTCATTAACGACAAATTCAGTCCGTAATAGGATCCTTTGTATTGATTTGCACCCAATGATAAAAGGACACTGATGTTTTCGTTCAGAAACTGTGCACCACAGATATAAAAAGTCACAGGTACCTTTGCTCACTCTGTCCCTTGTGCTTGTAATACGGGACCTGTTTGCAAGTTTGAGGAGCTTTAAGTGTGACCCGAGCGTCCCCGGGATTACACGGTGTAATGAACAACTATTACCTGTGAGTTGTAGCAGTGTGGTGCATATAAGTGGCAGCTTCTGTGTCCGTATAGCAGGATGAGGAAAGGTTTCCGTACGGGCAGCCCGACAGTTCTCACGAGGGGGCTAATGCTGTTGCTCAGCCCGCTCCAGCGGTCAGCCGCCTCGCTGCTCCGGCTTCCAAAGAACACTGTTCTCTCCGGCACTGTGTGAAGGTAACTTCCACGGTTTGCTAGTAGCAGGTGCCGGGTGCTCTGGAAATGCCGGGGGAAGGTCTGAACCATTCAGCAGTCAGCGATCACTTATACAGGGACTCCCTGTTTAAGTGATCGCTGACTGCTGAATGGTTCAGACCTTCCCCCGGCATTTCCAGAGCACCCGGCACCTGCTACTAGCAAACCGTGGAAGTTACCTTCACACAGTGCCGGAGAGAACAGTGTTCTTTGGAAGCCGGAGCAGCGAGGCGGCTGACCGCTGGAGCGGGCTGAGCAACAGCATTAGCCCCCTCGTGAGAACTGTCGGGCTGCCCGTACGGAAACCTTTCCTCATCCTGCTATACGGACACAGAAGCTGCCACTTATATGCACCACACTGCTACAACTCACAGGTAATAGTTGTTCATTACACCGTGTAATCCCGGGGACGCTCGGGTCACACTTAAAGCTCCTCAAACTTGCAAACAGGTCCCGTATTACAAGCACAAGGGACAGAGTGAGCAAAGGTACCTGTGACTTTTTATATCTGTGGTGCACAGTTTCTGAACGAAAACATCAGTGTCCTTTTATCATTGGGTGCAAATCAATACAAAGGATCCTATTACGGACTGAATTTGTGGCATAATATATTGCCGGTCTGGACATTTTACTGTTCAGCTCACTTAATTTTATGAATGAGAATCATTAATTTATAATTGGTATGCAGTTGAGGGTGTTGTGACCACACCAGATCTTAATACTCTAGAAACAAAATATACATTTATGTTTTTACATGGTTATATGTTTTAAATAAATATTTACAATTGAGAATGGTGTGGAACAATTAATTGGCTCTATAGCGCGACCTCTTTTCTATATAAATTGTATTTGCTATATTGAAGCCATTAGAGACAGGCTTCTGAGGTCTGACGAAATAGAACCATTTATTTTATGATCACAAGGTGACTGATTTTATATAATATTAATCATTTATATTGATTGCGCCATCAGGTATATTCTTTTCAAGTCATTAACGACGGTCGTTAACGACATGTGCTTCGTCAAGTGTGTATGGGCCTTTACTGTTGCATTGCTAAAAAAGTTATACAAATAAATAAATAAATAATAAAGGTTTCTTATTCCTAATATTGCCAGATAACCTCATGGTTCTAAGCTGCACTGCGCATTTGCCATGATTGTCTTACAACAGTATTTGCAGAGGAAATTTGTACGAGGTAACGGGGGAGGGGTAACTCAAACGCAGGCATGTTGCAGTTGTTTTGGAGGCGTGTCACAGATTTGAACTGTGACCCTGTATGCAGTTACAATGGCTGCAGCGTCTTACTTCCTGCAACCATGCTGCATGATCATATGGTTACTCCAGAAGTTTATTATTTACCAATGTGCATCTGATGTCTGTGACTTCATACACAAGCGGCGGATCTCAAACGCCTCCAGTGGGTGTTCAATACAAATCCTGACGGCTGCGACATTTGCATATTTTTGCACAGCTGCTGCAGACAGTGCAAGGATAACATACAACAGGGTACAGAGACAATGCAAGTTTGTTGTACACCAGGGTACAGAGACAGTGGAAGGATTAAAGGATAATGTACACCGGGGTACCAAGGGTGTGCCAAGGAGTTTATATGCGGACTTAGCATATAAACTCCTTGGCAGTGAGCATGAACCCTGTGGTAACAAGCATGAGACCCCTGGCAGTGAGCATTAGACCCCTGGCAATGACCATAAAACCCATGGCAATGGGTATGAGACCCCCTGGGAATGAGCATAAGACCACCTGGCAATGAGCATGAGACCCCCTGGCAACAAGCATGAGACCCATGGCAGTGACCATGAGACCCGTGGCAACATTCAGGAGACCCCTGGGAAAGAGCATGAGACCCCTGGCAGAGAGCAGGTAATTTTAAAATAATTAGAAGCCTTACTGTAATTGTACATAAATTGTAATAGGCATTATGGTGTGGGGCATAGCGTGTAATGTGCATTACGCTGTGTGGCATAAGTTGTAATAGTCATTATGGTGTGTGGCATAACATGTAATGGATGTTACGGTGTGTGGCATAATGTGGAATGGGCATTACGGTGTGTGTAATAATGTATCATGGGCATTATGGTGTGTGGCATAATATATAATAGGCATTATGGTGTTTGGCATAAGTTGTAATACACGTTATGGTGTGTGACATAATTTGTAATTGGCATTATGGTGTGTGGCATAAGATGTGAAAGGCATTATGGTGTGTGGCATAATGCAAAATGGGCATTATGGTGTGTGGCATAACGCATAATGGGCATTATGGTGTGTTGCATAATGCAAAATGGGCATTATGGTGTGTGCCATAATGCGTAATGGGCATTACGGAGTATGGCATAATGCATAATGGGCATTACGGTGTGTGGCATAATGTGTAATGGGTATTACAGTGAGGCATACTGCGGAATGGGCAATATGGTGTGGGACATAATGTGTAATGGTCATTATAGTGTGTGGCATAATGTGCAATGGGCATTACAGTGTGTGGCATATTGTGTAAGGGGCATTACTTGAAGGAGGAAAAATGGGAAATAATGTAAAGGGCATGAATCAGGGTTTTTTCCTGTGTTTTTGTTTTCCTGTGGGGTATAAGGGTCTCTACCTGGTGTAATGTGTGTAAGGGCCACTGCTGTGTGGTGTAATGTGACTGACAGACACTAATATGCGGTGTTATGGGAATTGGTACTATTCTGTCACTACGCCCCTCTCCCATGAAGCCACGCCCTGTTTTTTGCTGTGCACCTTCCGCGCGCACTAACCCTGTTTTGAATGGGGAGGTAGGGGTGCCGCGCCAAAGGAAACTTTTGCCCTGAGTGCCACAAGGTCTAGAACCGGCCATGTATACATATCAATGATCCCTAAACTGACTACTATGACAGAGCTTCACTTCTAGATAATCTACATAGTGTCTGAAGGCTTGTAATAACATGTATAGCATATGAAACTGGTCATCTGAATGATCCCCTTTGGAGGTAGTTTTTAACACCACTTCATTCAGTCTGGAATATTGCTCTGCAAATACCAAGTGGGTAAAGTTGAAACCCAGCATTCTTACAGTGAAAGGAATGAGGCTGGCATATACAGTATGCAGATAAATATGATGAATGAAAATGGATAGCTCCTAATTATAAATGACACAATTTTACAGTCATATTTCAGTACTGTAATATCTTTTATTACTGTCATATTAAAATTCATAATTTTGTCATTCACTGTTGCAATGATAAGTGCTATGGGAAAGAAGTCTAAAGGTCCATACACACTAGATGTCATCACTCTATGAGCGACATCGTTTAGTGTTTCCCCTCCCGGGCCAGGCAGTCGGCAGCCGCCTGTACACACTGAGTGATTTGACCGCTCATATCACTCAGTGACGTCATGCAGCCGCCGGCCATGCATGCATCTCCTGGACAACAGTCCAGATAGAGCATACATCCACTGCCGACAGCGACGATCGTTGCCAATCCGCCACGCCACGCATTGATCGTCACTGGCGGCATACAAAGAAAATGAGAGACGTTGCTCAGGAAGGGGGAAAATAAGCGACGTCGCTCATTTTCTCGGCAAGTGTGTATGGGCCGTAAGTGACATATAGACACATTTTTACAGGGCGATAATCTGATTTTTGCTGACAATAACACTTTGCCCTATACAGTACATATAGGGGCTTTTCTTGACAATAGCATTGCTATCACTGATACAATCTTTCTTGTATAAAGCATGGGGAAGCCAAAATAACAAAGTATTTTGGTGGTACGTTTTGTTTAGTAATAGTCCCAGCTGTTTGCACTTTAATGTAGCTTGTAGGCCGATTGACGTTTGTTCTTATACTGTACAATACCAGATTTTCATTGTAACTAGACAACTTGTTGACTGTTTGGAATGATAATCTTTAGATGTGCGGCCAGTTTAACCAAGGCTTGTATAAATGCTGCGCCTGAAATCCTGAGAAGTGCTGACTACATGTACATCTTCCCGAGTTTCCAACACCTGGTAATGCAATAAAAGATTACTGAACTTTCAGGTAAATACAACTCATGTATGTACTGCCCATAGGGTGAAAACATAGATATTTATGACACTATAAACAAATTTGTTATCTGTCCAGATCACCTGTACTTCTTTGATAAACTGGTCACACTTGTTTTGTTTACACTTATGTTCTCTGTTAAACCAAAAAACACTATTCTTACATTCCTACAATTTGGTTGTCTCTTATTTTGTTACTTTGTGCTTTATCCTACTTAAAGGCTGTAAACAAAATCACAAAAATTTAAAGTTTATGACAATTTAAGACTATGGGCTGTAGTCAGCAGGCAACATGTTGCTTAAATCATGTGGAAATTAATGTTTCCCCCTTGATTTAATTATCCCAGCTATGCAGGAAAATCTTAATGGAGTAGATTAAGCAATAACTGTATCTTCCCCCATTAATGCCCAACTCCTACAACCAGTGCCGTAACTAGACATTTTAGCGTTGTGTGTAAGAAATGGCATCGGAGCCCCCTACCTCTATGTAAAACAGGGGCAGTGCATGCCATAGGTGTGCGCAAAAAATATAGGGGCGTGGCCACAAAATAATACCAATTCATATAACGGTGCACAGTAGTCTCCATTATTCAAATTACGCTGCACAGTAGCACCACTACACCAGGTAGAGCCCCTTCTACACATTACGGCAGACAGCGTCCCCTTTTTACACATCATGGCAGACAGCGTCCCCTTCTTACACATTATGGCAGACAGCGCCCCCTTTTTGTACACATTATGGCAGACAGCGTCCCCTTTTTTACACATTACGGCAGACAGCTTTTTACACATTACGGCAGACAGCGTCCCTTTTTTACACATTACGGCAGACAGCGTCCCCTTTTTACACATTATGGCAGACAGAGCCCCCTTTTTACACATTACGGCAGACAGCATCCCCTTTTTACATGTTACGGCAGACAGCCTCCCCTTTTTACACATTACGGCAGACAGCGTCCCCTTTTTACATATTACGGCAGACAGCGCCCCCTTTTTACACGTTACGGTAGACAGCGTCCCCTTTTTACACATTACGGCAGACAGCGCCCCCCTTTTTATACATTACGGCAGACAGCGTCCCCTTTTTACACATTACGGCAGACAGCGTCCCCTTTTTACACATAACGGCAGACAGCATCCCCTTTTTAGACATAACGGCAGACAGCGTCCGCTTTTTACACATAACGGTAGGCTCCCAGAGGCGCGTCCTGGCTCTGATTTTAGTGCGTTGCTGGAGTCAAGGAGGGGGGGAAGCGGGGGAGCGCTGCTGCTGCCGCCTGTAAGTATATCAGCAGCACTGCGTCCAGCAGAGAAGGAGCTGGGCACAACGCTGCTATGATATTAGGTAGTTCTGCTTGGGGTGGCCAAATGGGGTGGATGTTGATGGTGCGCCCACAGCGCAAATGCACTATGGGCAACGCACCATCCGCCCACACCTAGTTACGGCACTGCCTACAACCTTACATTTTATAGGGCAAGCAATTGCTCTCTACAGTGTATAATGGTTTCTGCTATTCAAGCAGCAGAAAATCGTTATAAAAATTCTCAAAGAGAAACCTTCTACAACGCTATTTGAGAATGATGTTATAAGAGGAAAATCCTTTTTCAGCTGAAAACTGCCATGACATAATTATCTCATCCAATTAGTCCCTGTAGCCAGTTGAAACTCTGCCCACTCTCTGCACACTCTCCACTCCTCATTCATTGAGGGACTGAGCAGTATGCATTCAAGGCTGACAAGTGCTGGCAAGAACTATACGTATAATGGGGGAATTCAATTAGACCCGGTAAGTTAATAGGTGTGAAAAAGGGTGGCAGCTTTGGGTTTTAACACCCGGGGCTATTCAGTAAGAGACTCTTTTTCTTGCCTGGAAAATTAACTGTTTACAGGCGTTAACATACATAATTCATGATAAGCTCCTGGACCTATGTGTTAGGTTCATGGCACCCAAAAACAGGCAATTTATCAGGGATTTCTTTTCAGGTCTGCCAAAAAATCCCAGTTAAGTGCAGCCTGCAGGCTGGCTTCAGATCCAATTGACTAAATTACCTCAGCTAATTGAATCCCCACCCCCAACAGTATACATAATATAAATATATACAGTACACTATATATATACATATGCTGTGCAGGTAGTGTTTTCAGACAACCAACAGAAAAGTCTGTCTGCAGAGGATTTCATAGGGACAGCCTGTCGGTTCCGGTATGAATGGTCGACCATGTTATGGTCGACAGTCATTAGGTCGACCACAATTGGTCGGCATTGACATGGTCAACATGGACACATGGTCGACACATGAAAATGGTCGACACATGAAAGGTCGACATATGAAAAGGTCGACATGAGTTTTTAACTTTTTTTGGTGTCGTTTTTTGCGTAAAGTGACTGGGAACCCCAATTAGTGCACCGCGTCCCCTCGCATGGCTCGCTTCGCTCGCCATGCTTCGGGCATGGTGCCTTCGCTCCGCTACCGCTTCGCTCGGCACACTTTACCGTTCCAATCGTAGTCCATGTGGATCGTAAAGTATGGAAAAGTTCCCCAAAAGAAAAAAGTTAAAAAACTCATGTCGACCTTTTCATGTGTCGACCTTTCATGTGTCGACCATTTTCATGTGTCGACCATGTGTTGTCAATGTCGACCAATAGTGGTCGACCTAATGACTGTCGACCATAACATGGTCGACCATGTGATCGGATACCCAGCCTGTCCCTGTGAAATTTCTTCCTGAATAGCGGGAAATACTGCAGAGAAAAAGAAAACAAAATCATAATGTTGCTGGTAAACCCTTATGTACTAAAGCAAATGTGGAGAAAACTTGCATATTTCCATGCTTCCTTTCATATTAACAGCCTCCAATCTGTAGCATTGTGCTACTGTCGACTGAAGGGGGAAGTGTGCTCAGAGAAGTATTTGAGACAGAGCAAAAGCACGCATGCGTGATAATGAGCTCAAGTTGTCTGCAACAATCTCTACTCTTTTCTGTAATGATCTTTTTATTTGCTAAGGTGTGGTGATGGGATGTAGATATCTGATATCTTTTTAAATATAGGTAGACACTCTATTTTGTTTTTTAAGATGTGAAAACATTTTTAGTAATGTTTTTTTTTTAATTAAGACGGACAGTTTATACCGCAAGACACACGTCACTATGGCAACAGGATGCTCAACAAGAGAGGAAGCGGAAATGACGGTCCCCGCGCAAAGATTCACTGAACTTGTAGTTTCATTATGTGTATAGAGACGAACATGCTGGGATCAATCAGAGTACGGCGGGAGGTTTTTAAACACCTTGAGGAGGATATGGACGCATACGGGACACTTGGAGCTGCAGCCCAGGACTTTTTCCATTTTCATGCCTATAAGAACTGTCCGTTGTCACTTCTTTTCTACCAACTGGTAATTATTTACCCCATCAGTAGGTCCAGGACACCCCTTGAATTGTATTATCGTGTATACTGTTTCCATTTAAGGATCGTTCCCTATATATGCGTATTTGAGAACTTTTGAAATTGTTCTCATATTTCATTGGTAATTGCATTAATTCACCAGTATTTATGGAAGCCCTTTTTGGACTCATCATCTTATGTTTTTATATGTACAATTTACACATGTTGTTTTCAATTTTATCATTTTATACTTGCTGATTAAAAAAACGACAACATAAAAAAACATTATTATACTATGATATTTTTCTTTCTTTCGATCTACATGTCATTTGATTGAGGAAAGAAGATAAGAATCCCATTCCAATATTTGGAATAAGTATTCATTCCATTTCTATGCGCTGGTGCAACTGTTTCTCTACTCTTTGCATTTTAGATTAATCAGAGTAACTTTGTATTACATATAATGCACCTTTCTCTGTATGGCACAGCAGCTCTATAGAGCCCAATATTTCTATCCAGAAAGGTACTTACTTAATAATGTGATACAAAGTGTAAGAAGTAATTTGTAACCATTACCAACTAAACACCAAGCTTTTGACCCCCAATCATCATCAATGCAGAACTCCATGGCTGCGGTCTTCTCTGTGAACCACGTGTACACAATCATGTGGGTCTCTTTTTATTTGCACTAATGTATTACAAAAATGAAAAGCATGTTTATTCTGCTGTATACATCCTACTTGCACAGACTGTGTAACTGAGGAATTTCCATTCCTGACCTGGATGATCCACTAGGCACCAGGAGGGGGTACATCTACCAAGACAATTACCTAAACGAAATGGAGACTTTGTAAATTAGAAAAATAATCCAGTCATTAGTAATATTTATGAGTATGACTAACATATGAGGCTAACAGGAAGCAGGTGGCCATGACTTAATAAATGACTCAATGACATATGTGTTGCATGACTTCATCTAGAAAAGGTCTAATGACATAGACATTATGCACTCGTGTTCTTATTCTTTAATTGGGAGCAAAGCAAAAACAAACAAGTACCTTTGTAGCCTGACAAAACCATGTTGCATTGCAGATTGGGCAGAGAGATTTTATTTTGTGAGGGGCATGTCCAAACTCGAATCTAAATTGCAGTGTAAAACTAAAGCTGGCCAGCAGTGATGGCCATTGATGGTCAATGTTTTTAAACCAATGTAGAAAACCATTGATGTATTAGTGCTATGCATATGCAGACCTGCAACATTGGACTTCCGCCACCAATGTAGCCTACCATCGATGTCAAAAACACTTTCCATCAGCCATAGCGCATTGACAGCTGCAACACCATCAATGGACAATGCCATCACTATTGTCCAGCATTTGTGGGCTACATCCAAAAGCAGGCTGTATTTACCCTGCATTAACAAAACAAATGTTTTTGTGCCTCTTGCATTGCAAAATGGGTTGTTCCAGGTGCAAAGTTACACTCTTTTTTTGCTTCACTCCCCACTCACAATCAGACCCTCCTTCCAGTCAGTCTGATTAAAGGGTGGTCTGCTTTTGTGATCTATTATTCCGACCATTTATTAATTAATTAATTTTTTTTCAATGCAATCAACCTTGTAAATTTTTTCACAATGTTATCATCATTGTTAGTTTCTAGTTTCTATAGTGCTGTTTTGAATAAATGTATTTGATAGACCTGCATGAGCGAAACTTCAGCTGCAATGCAGAGTGGCTCCCAGGGGCAAAGGATCTATACCGTCATTAATAGTTAGATTGTGGAACACATTGTATTGATAAACTCACACAGATCACATGATGAGTACAGAGCAGCGGTGCAAGTGGGTGGGTACGACGTACCCTTAAGAAGTTAGCCATGGGTACACACGCCGACGGGCCACGCTACTCGCCGCTCCCCTCCCTCCCTCCTCCCTCCCTCCCTCCGCTGCTGATCGGCGCCGCTGCTTGAGGGGAGGAGAGCGCAGCATTTGCTCTCCTTCCCCTCAGTGTCTTCCTTCAATTCAGCGCCGGCCATCAGCCAATCAGAGCTCGCGGACCGGCAGCCAAGGCTGAAGGTCAGCAAGTTTTGATTGGCTCACGGATGGCGCTGAATTGAAGGAAGACAGTGACACCCACACCGACTGAGGGGCAGGAGAGGCGCAGGCTGCGCTCTCCTCCCCTCACACACACACACACACACACACACACACACACACACACACACACACACACACACACACACACACACACAAACACACACACACAATCAAGACACCAGCAGCAGCGGTGAGCAGCAGGGGAAGTGGGGCATGTATACCTGGCACTGGGGGCATATCTGGCACTGGGGGCATATCTGGCATGGGGGGCATATCTGGCACTGGGGGGACATGTGTATCTGGCACTGGGGGCATTTCTGTATCTGGCACTGGGGCATATCTGGCACTGGGGGGGCATTTCTGTATCTGGCACTGGGGGGCAATGTATATCTGACACAGTGGGGGCATTTGTGTATCTGGCACTCTGGGGCATTTGTGTATCTGGCACTGTGGGGCAATGTGTATCTGGCACTGTGAGGCAATGTATATCTGGCACTCTGGGGGGCATTTGTGTATCCTGCACTGTGGGGCAATGTGTATCTGGCACTGTGAGGCAATGTATTTCTGGCACTCTGGGGGCATTTGTGTATCTGGCACTGTGGGGCAATGTGTATCTGGCACTGTGAGGCAATGTATATCTGGCACTCTGGGGGCATTTTTTGTATCTGGCACTGTGGGGCAATGTGTATCTGGCACTGTGAGGTAATGTATTTCTGGCACTCTGGGGGCATTTGTGTATCTGGCACTGTGGGGCAGATACACAGATTGACATTTTTCTTTCCTGTGGCCGCCAAGGTCTGGGTGTGCAGGGTCAAAAACTGGGATGTAAGGTAGTCTTTTCCTGCAAGTCGACCCCCTTTTTACGAGGCTGCGCCTATTTTAGCAAGAATGTTTATGGGGGTGTGCATTTTAAAATGGGGCATATCTGGCACTGGGGGGGCATTTCTGTATCTGGCACTGGGGGGCAATGTATATCTGACACAGTGGGGGCATTTGTGTATCTGGCACTCTGGGGGCATTTGTGTATCTGGCACTCTGGGGGCATTTGTGTATCTGGCACTGTGGGGCAATGTGTATCTGGCACTGTGAGGCAATGTGTATCTGGCACTCTGGGGGCATTTGTGTATCCTGCACTGTGGGGTAATGTGTATCTGGCACTGTGAGGCATTGTATATCTGGCACTCTGGGGGCATTTTTTGTATCTGGCACTGTGGGGCAATGTGTATCTGGCACTGTGAGGTAATGTATTTCTGGCACTCTGGGGGCATTTGTGTATCTGGCACTGTGGAGCAGATACACAGATTGACATTTTTCTTTCCTGTGGTAGCCAAGGTCTGGGTGTGCAGGGTCAAAAACTGGGATGTAAGGTAGTCTTTTCCTGCAAGTCGACCCCCTTTTTACGAGGCTGCGCCTATTTTAGCAAGAATGTTTATGGGGGGGTGCATTTTAAAATGTCTATGGGGAGGCGCATTTTTTTTATGTTCGCACTGGGAGCCAAATTGTCTAGAAACAGCACTGTACACCAGGATGCATGGCATCATATTTTGCACACATGCGGATTCAGTACTAGGTGACACTGACCCTAGTGATGCCGCTAACCCTAGTGATGACACTAACCCTAGTGATTACCAGGTATAGTTGCAGTTAAATAAAAGTTCAGTGGCGTAAAAAGACAGTCTGTTGTATGCAACCTACAGCAGCCTGTGCAGCAACATATATACTGTGTGAATTGCTGCAGTAGCCATCCCATGAATGCCACAAATGTCCTGCTTTCAGTAAACACTGCAATGCTTGTGGCAAACAAAATCATTTTGCACCATTGCATAAATTCAATGGGTGCGCCCATATAATTATACTTAGCCCGCGGCAGCCGGTGCTGGTGACATAAATCAACAGACAAATGGTTTGGTGGACATTTTCCCAGTGATTTACGCAGTAGATATGTCACAGGGAATAAGGCATGACCTGCTATTTTTCAAGAGACCTGCTGTAGACTCTAGCACAAAGCCAGAGTCTACAGCACTTCGGCCGCTGACTGAAAGAAGGGGGCCCACATGGAGCCTGCACATGGGCCCCCTCCTCTCTTAATCTGTCCCTCATGATAGAGAACTTTGCACTGCATGTTAAAGAAGCCCACCACACTAAGTTCACACTGTGGATTTTTTTTTTTTTTTTTTACTTGAAGCCCGAGGTGCGTGGCTTCATCACCCAGTGTCTGTGACCAAACATGCTGGGGGCATAGCTTCTTGGACCCTCTCCGAAAGGAGAAAGGCCCCGTTACTCCCCTAACCCTCAGAGCCAAAAGGCCTACTGAGGGAAAAAGGGACTGTGGGTCCCCCCTTGCCAAAGCGCTGAGGGACCCTCGTATATCCCCAAGGTTGGCCGAAGCTTCCCCTGGGGACCGATAACAGCCTCTAGCCCTCCCCAAAAGTAGAGGGCCCCGGCAACGTAGGAGAGATTGTGGCCCATAAGGGTCTCACCTACACCCCAAACGAAAAACCGTGACAGTGACACACTACAAAAAAAAGTGCTAGTGCTGTGCACAAGTGCAAAACACGTGCGTGGGCAAATAAATAAATAAATAAGCCCCAGCCAGAAGGCCGGGGGATATAAAAAATTATCCTTGCCCTAGCCAAAAGGCCAGGGCAAAGGAAGTGGGTGCAGACAGGAACGGTCTGAAGTGTTTAGTGCTAAAAGTGCCTTAGTGCAAAGGTGGCTCGAAACCCCAGTGCATTTCCGGCACCCCTGTCCCTTCCAGTTCCAGGGGCACAAAACACCTTGAGCTTCTAGCTGCTCCTGACCTCTCAGCCAGACCAAGCTTCATACCCACTCTGTGCCAGGGTCAACCCCCAGTACGAGAGAAGATACTAGACCTGGCCTTTCTCCACTCCACGCAAGGGGCCTTCTTTCATCCCCTTAGAAGGACGGTGGATACTAAGCCCAGTTTTTCTCCCCTCTTGACCAGAGGCATTGCCACACCCCGGCATGGTACTCCACAAGGTGTTTCTCCATTCCACATCTAGGAACCTATCACACTCCTAGTGTAAAAACAGGTACTCCACCAAGTGTTTCCCTCGAGCAGGTACTACACTTGATCTTAGCCAAAAGGTAAGTTCACACTGTGGATGCTCCACCAGAAAACACCCCAGACACCGGTCTCCTCTGCAAGAGTTTTGAGCTCAGGGTCGAAAAGGGTGAAATATTTTCCATAATTATAGTTATGGAGACAAATAATGCCTTCAAAATAAAAATTTACAGTGATGCCAAGTGTAACGTCATGTCACTTGAACTCCTCTAGTGCACAAACCCCAAAATACTTACTGACTGCACTAACCCTGTGAATCTAACTGCTTATGGGGTCTGATTTGGATTTGTATGCAAATCCAATGCTTTCGCACAAATCTGATGTTTGTGGGTCTGCGCAGCGTGGTTGACATGCTGCAGAGTTTGGGGGTGGAGTGGTAGCAACTGGCAGCGTTCTTCAAAACTGTGGCACATCAACCCCATTTTGTAGGCTTGCCATGCCCAGGGTCTGCGTTGTTGGATGCAGACTTCCTGGATACGGCTGTCTGAATCCTATGGCTGCAGTCTGCTAGCATCGTGAGTCAGGACTGATGGTGATGTGAGGCTGTGTCTTCAGATGTGGCACTCTGATCTCGTAGATGCATATGTCTATTTCCTACAGACACCTGCTGCTGCATTTGCATTTTATTTGTACAGAATTGCACAGCCGCTACCCTGCCAACATGGTCTTGGTGCTGTTTACCTGCAGCATAACAAACCCTTCGGTTTTAAGACGTGTTGCACTCATATTGATAAAGTGGCTCTAGTCTTTCCTTGTCATAAGTTTCATGAGTTCATCTATGGTCGTCCAGTGCTGGTTGCAGGTCTGTTTGGAGGGGCCAATATGATGTGTTTCTATGATAATTATGTCATTTGGCCCCATCCCTGCTTCATTAGTGCAATTTGCTTCATTTTCCCAGTGAAGGTTGGGGCCTATTGATGCATATCACCCCCAACACCTGACACATGCATCTCCCCTACGGCCTTCTTGACAAGTATTCCAGTGAGTAAATACACACTTCTGCAGCTCTCCAGAGGGGATGCGGTCAACATCCCGCTGGACGGGATCCCGGCGGTCGAAATACAGAGGCCGGAATCCCGACCGCCACAATCCCGACATATTCTCCCTCCGTGGGTGTCCACGACACCCATAGAGGGAGAATATAATAGTGTGCCGAGCGTAGCGAGGCACCGTGCCCGCAGCGTGGCGAGCCCGCAAGGGGCTGCGTTACGCTTGCCACCCCTGTCGGGATTGTGTGGTCGGGATTCCGGCGTCGGTATTTCGACCGCCGGGATCCCGTCCAGTGGGATTACGTACTGATCCCCTCCAGAGTCCTGTGGGGATTTGAAATTTCAGTAATTATATAGCAAAGAGCTCTCTAAGAGTTGCGTGTTATTTAATGTTGTGAAAGTTGTGTGTTATTTAATGTGGAGTTTCTAGGGAAGAAAGTGTAAAAAAAAAAGGGCAAGTAATTAATATGTCTACAAATATAGAGTACATAATAACATATTTAACACACCTTATTCTCACTTAATAAATAAAGTTAATTAATCCTTTTTTCAAAATCAAGTAACTTGCAAGATAAATTTGCTATGAAGCTATATTATAACTTAAGTTGATACTGTAAAGCACCGTTTCTGGAGCAGAGAGCCCTACAGTATTCTGTCAGCCCCTAAAGCGTTCTACTATGTTACTGTTACACCCTTGATTTTCTCAGCGACTGCAAGAGTGTCAGTCTATATTACTAGACAACACACACAAAACAGCGTGATACTGTCTTTTAAGGGCATTATTCCCTATTTTTGATCTGTGCTCAGAATGGAATCAATTTACATACAATTTTACATATGTAGTTTACGTACTAAACTGATATCAATAAAAAGTACCATTAAATAAAAATACTTTTCTTGCTGGCAAATTTATCCCAGAAGAATTTAAATAACCTATTATGTGAGTACAGCAACTCACAGCACTTTAAATCTCCAGTATTATATATTGCTGCTCACTGCATTAATGTTTCCCCTGTATTTCTATGTGAGACATGTACTAATTGGGATTTGTTGAACAGGTGGCATAAAATGATTGATAGCTGCCCATAAAGTAAAGCTAAACAATAATAAAAGTTTTATACTCCTATGTAATTGTGAGGTGGAATTAAATAGGATAATTAAGTGTAGAGCGGAGCCTGATGGTAAATTACCAGTTTTATTAGATTGTTCAGACTTCCAAATCATATACCAACAGTGCTTTAAGTGCTGTGTTGTATACAGATTTAATCACTTCCCGAGAGTAAATGACTACTGTTGGTTATAGCTTTTGCTGATGTCTGTTTCTAGGTGTGCACTACCATCTCCATATTGCAGAGATTCAATAATACTAGATATTGCTGTTTAAAGCTGTTTTATTAAGGACTTGTTGTAGACCTCTGTTTCATGTCACATTGGCTAGAAAAGTAATGATGGATTACTTTGATAGTTGCCTGGGATTATGTTGGCACGGCGCTTTCCAGGCTTTTTACAGGACAAAAAATACCATATGGGATTATCCAGTCCAGCAAAATCAATCAGAATTATTGGAGACACTTTTCCGGTTTCCTAGTCACTTGGAAAAGTAATTTCTACTGTTAAGCTTGAATGGTTTTTTGATGTTTAAAAGATCCACCAGAGGAACTCAACTTCAGTCTTGGGTTTTATTTCTTCACACAAGTTAAACCAGGGTTTGTACGCAGTGCTGATGTTCATGCAACCGAGCAATTATCAGTAGACTGTGCATGCGCCGCAATCGCACAGCGCAAACACCAAGATACCTTTGCTGTGGCACTGGCAATGAGAATTTAAACGCAGAGTGATAGACAAGAAAGGGACGATTGCGGGAAGTAACAGGGAGTGGCGGCAAAAACGTAGGTGTGTCACTGCCATTTTCAGGACATGTAACTGCCTTCAGCTGCGATCATGTATGCAGGGGAAAAAAGCACCAGTGTCGCTACTGTCATGGCCATTCTGCATGACTATAGACTCACCTGGGGAGTCGTTGTTGCGTCAGTGCTGCGTATGTGTATGCAGTTGCTGAGGACTTTGCAAGTACTCCACTGCGCATCTATATTCTTTTCTGGGTGACAATGTCACTTGAGAAGATTAGCAAGTCCGCAGCCTGAATAAATGCAGCTGCGCAGGCATGTGCGTACAAACATGAATTAGGCCCTGAGCGCCTGCAAACCTTCTATACATATTTATTTATACACCCTTTTCGCATTGTGTGACAATGGGGGTCATTCTGAGTTGATTGTAGCTGTGCTAAATTTAGCACAGCTACGATCGGGCACTCAGACATGAGGGGGGACGCCCAGCACAGGGCCAGTCCGCCCCTGCATGTCAGTGCCAGCTCCCCCCCCCCCCCCCCCCGCAGAGGTGCAAAAGCATCGCACCGTGGCGATGCTTTTGCATTTCAGGAGTACCTCCCGGCCAGCGCAGCTCCTGCGGCTGGCCGGGAGAACCTCTTTGCTGCCTGGGTCGCAGTGGCTGCATGTGACGCCACGCAGCCGCTGCGGCCTGCTCCCCCCACCCCAATGGTCCGGCCATGCCTGCGTTGGCCGGACCGCGCCAAATAAATGGCTGCTTACCGCTGCCGTACAGCCCACTTCCGCTCAACGACCACCTCTGCCTGTCAATCAGGCAGAGGCGATCGCTAGGCAACGTCGGCCTTCGGCCGTCTGGCATGTGCCGGCACACTGTGGCGCCGGCGCATGCGCAGTACTGACCCGATCGCATCACTGAGATAAACTGCAGCGTGTGATCGGGTCAGAATGACCCCCAAAGCTCCTTAGACTAGAGTCTCATATTCTGTTTCTCTGCTGTATAATCTACTTGTCATTTGGTTTGTATAGTATCTTTGCTCAAGAAATCATCTCTTGGCCCTTCCACTTTCATCAGCTACCACCCCATGGTAGAACAGTGGTTGTCACTGCTGTCTTAAAGCTTTGGGGTCATAGCCACTTTTTGTAGGATCTACTCATAAGTAAATTGAAGGAAGACTCCTAGATACCCTTTACTCCCTTAGTCTTCACAACACTGTTCTCTCACGGTTTTTCTGGTACCTCTAGATGCTCCTTCATTGCAACTGCCAATGGAATATCTTTACCTGCACTCCCTCTATGGGTAGGAATCCTTCATGGCTCTTCTCTCAGCCCATTGCTAATCTCTCTTTATATTGCTTCTCTTGGCAAAGTAATAAGCTTCTTACAACTCAGCTACCAGCTATATGCAGCCAAAGCACAATCTACCTATCCTGATTGTCTCACACCTTCTAATTTATCCCAGACAGATGTAGCAATGCTCATCTTACTGTGATGTGGCATGTTGCATCACGTCATGCTGCATGGTGTGCCAGGCTGTGACTATTCACAGCCAGCGATCAATTCATTAATTCCATGGATGCGAATAGTCTTAGCCAGGCATGCCATGCTACAAGCTGTGATGCAACATGCCGCATCGCAGCAAAGATAAGCATTACTACTTTGAACAAAGATGAGCATCCCAATACTGCTTAAAGTCAACATGTCTAAAAGAGAGTTCATAATTTTCCCTCCTCCCAGTACTAAACTCAGGAGTTGGATCCCAGTTGCTAGTGGTTTTATGGGTTAATGTCAACATCCAAGCTCAAAGCCAGGGGTTCAGTGAACAGGTTTGGAAAGTATTTAGCCAACGGCCTAAGCAGAGCTGTAGTCATGTAGCAATTAGTACAAGAGCCAGAATGGTAGTCAAATAGAGTCAAGGTCAAAATCCAGGAAATCCAATAGGGACAGAAACAATTAGATTACGGGCTAGACCACAATAACCAGGCAGAGGTGATACTGATTTTATACTTTATATACCCACAGCCTTAGAAGATTGATTCTGTCCATGAAGTTGGTGGAATGCCAGTATAATTAAGATAGTTCAAGGATGACAAAACTATAAGGCTGAATCAATTGCAATCACTGCGGCTTAACTGACTGAATTACAAGTTTATAGTCCGCAGGGTCCCAGGATCAAATCACATCTGGTGCCTTTTTCTTGTGTGATCATGATACTGCCATGGTGTCATTCTTGATACCACCCTCAGGTTTGCAACCACAAATCCAGTCCATAACGTCGTCATGTCTCCTCCTTTGAAATATTGCCATAATACGTGCCTTCGCACTGTGGATATTGCCAAAATAATCATCCATGCACCCGTATCTCTCACTTTAACTACTTTACTCTCCTGCTTTACGACCTTACCTGTCTTTCCCTTCTTCAGTTGACCCTAAGGGGGAGATTCAAATGTTTGAAAAGTCAGTTGGGAGTCTGTTTTTTCCAATCTAATAGACAGGAAAAAACAGACACCCAATTGACTTTTCAAACATTTGAATCTCCCCCTAAATGTGGTGAGACTGATCTTCCTGTTTTGATGCACCACTATGCCATTCCCTAAACTAGCATAACCTTCATAATTAACCCAAAGCTACACACACTTACATTACAAGCTGACTTATAGCGCTCTCATGTACCTTTACCTCATCACAAGATATTCTCCATTTTATCCTAAATGTCTTTTACCTGCACTTCACCTACAGTAATCTATATTAATCATCTCCTATTCTTCTGATCTACTAGATTCAGTCCCATCTCCACTCCAGTACTGTATGTACAGTACATGTTCTGTTTTTATATATGATTTGTTCTTCAGTCTGACACCTTATAAATAAAGAATAATGATGTTAATTATTCTAAGTTACAGGACTATATTTAATTATCTTCAGGTGCATATCTTTGGGTCACTAAGTTTGAGCTATCCCTTGTCTACAATCCTTAAAGGCAGGGGGGCGGGGGTGGAGGGGATTTGGGGAGCCTATTGTAGACAATTATATTGAGTGTACCTCAATCCTTAATATACCCGAATGTAACGAGCAAACATTTTAAAAGTTAACAGAATCTATAATCAGGTATTGTCTGTCCCATCTCCATTATGTGTATCGGAACTTCCTTACTGTGCCGAGACAAAAAGCAGGACATACTAATCTTAATATTTATTAAATGATACTAAAATTAATATATAGTGAGGAATGGATATTCATTAGAGAAATATTGAATCCAGCTTTATACGAGTTATTAGACCAACATTTTTCCAGAACCATTGTATGCTGGAAAAATGCCATATTAATGTAGCTAGTCATTTGAGATAACAATATTATTCAATATAGTTTTCATTTTTTATTATTTTTTCTAAACACAATTTATTCAAGGAATCTCTCAGTGAACAGCATATTTGATACAGAAAAATAAATATGTAGGCAATAGATACATATAAACTACAGTGTATCAATCAACAACAAACTGATCCAATCTTAATAAAGGTAAGATTAGCAAGAAAAAATCTTCAAATAAGGAAACAATAGATGAAAAAAATGAAAAGAAAGGAAAAGAAAAGAAACATCAAAGTGCAAGGAACAGAGAATGGGGGGATGACCCCCATGAATATTAAATATTCAAGTTGGGAACTCAAGTGTCAATTGGGGAGGGAGCGGAGGGATTGTTTTGAGAAACCTGCCAGGTGTCCAGATTTTAGTAAAAGATTTAGAGGCATTACAGATCATATACTCCATTTTATAGACATACCAGATACAGGATAAAATTACTGACATAAGGGAGGTGGATGGATTTTTCCTTTCAGCAGGTATTTGACATGTCATAGCAGAGACAATGCGGGTCATTCCGACCTGTTCGCACGCTGCAGTTTTTCACAGTGCAGCGATCAGGTCACTACTGCGCATGCATATGCACCGCAATGCGCAGGCGCGTCGTACGGTTACAAACCGGATTGTTGCTGAGCGATGGATTTAACGAAGAATCCATTCGCACAGCCGATCGCAAGGAGATTGACAGGCATTTATGGGTGTCAAATGACTGTTTTCTGGGAGTGTTTGGGAAAACACAGGTGTGTCCAGGCGTTTGCAGGGCAGGTGTCTGACGTCCATTCCGGAACCAGACAGGCTGAAGTGATCGCAAGGGCTGAGTAAGTTCAGACCTACTCAGAAACTGCACAAATTTTTTTTTGCAGAGCTCAGCTGCACATGCAATCGCACACTTGCAAAACGAAAATACACTCCCCTATAGGAGGCGGCGCCTATCTGATCGCAGCGCTGCAAAAAGTAGCTAGCGGGCGATCAACTCGGAATGACCCCCAATGCGCCTGAACAATTTATTTTGATGCTGTGTGAGGATCAGGAGAGTCAATGAGAGTAGGAAGTATTTGGGATAGAAAGGGATAGTAATTTCAAAAAGCTGCGAGAGTAGGGCAATGAACTCCCACCAGTGACGTGCGGTCAGGTGAGGAAGAGCTTTTCCTGTCATACTAACATTTGTGCCAGAGTCTTGACTATATAAAGTATATGAAAAATATAAAGAATATGTTAGAAATAACTTCTTTGTATAATTCTAATAATTTTTATAGTCAAAACTCTGGAGTAAAATGTCTATGGCAGGTGAGGCAGTGCCTCCCCTGTCTATCTTTTCCGCACATCTCTCATCAAAACTAACCAAATTTCCAAGAGTTTACACTGCTGAACCTGTGTATAATGCCCACATAAACCCTTTGTTCATATATTGTGTGTAAATCTGGCTCAGGTACTAGCCAGTGCCTCCTGAGCCATTTACCTGACCGCAAGTCCGTCTCCCACCATATACAGGCAAGTTTCATACAGGACCACCAGATGTGTTAAAAGGTGTCCTCATAGGTACAACCTCTCGCTCACCTATCTGAAGTATCAGGAAACATGGTTTTTAATCGGGCAGGCCCATCATACCAGCGGTACAACAATTTATATACATTTTCACACAGATTGAACTAGAAGCTGCATTGTCTTCATCATCTAAGGACTGTCCCAGGCAGTGCTCGATTCCTCACTTAATAAAGCATAAATATTGGCACTCAGACCACTAGTAGAAGTACGTTTCCAACAGATATACTCAAAAGAAGATAAAGGTCTGTTAGTAAGGGATGAGTTAATTGTAGAATGGAAGTGTCGAATTTGCAGAAAACTGAAGAAATCTGTGGATGGGATCGCCATTCCTTCACGGATGTCTGAAAATTAAGGAAAGTTGGTATCAGTGGTAATATCATTAAGATTTTATATATTCCTCAATAGCCAAGTGGTAAAGGAGGATTTACATAAACCTGGGGGAAAACCTGTGTTATGAAACAAAGGAATCAGGGGAGACGGGCCTGTGGCCAGGTTGAAGCATCTATTAACCAACTCCCAGACTGCTAGTGAACGGGATACTACGGGATGGGAAAGAACCGTCCAAGAAATTGTGGGCAGCCATAGCAAAGAAGACAATGTAGCTAATCCCAACTCTTCAGCTTCAATATTCACCCAGACCTTCCCTACTCGACCCAGGTTGCACCACTGTATGTACACAGTGGGAAAGCTGTGCAGCGTAATAATATTATCTAAAATTAGGGACACCAAGACCACCTGCTCTAGAGGGATGCTGTCATTTATTTTTATTTTTACTGGATTTCGTATCAGTGTGAATGCTTGGTTCTGTATTCAGCAATAACTTACCAGCTATTTCAATAAGTAAACCTTTCTATTATCTAACATCATACTTGCCTTCTCTACCAGAATGTCCAGGAGCCTCCCAATTCTACCCTTGTAGCAGCCCAGTGTCGCCCCCTTCCTGAATGAATAGACAGTCCAGGTAGCTTGGTTACACGATGATAGTAAGTTGTCCAACACCAGCCTACAGAACCAGGGAATATTGAGCTGAGGTATAGAGGAGGCATTTATTAAAACACAACACACACACAAAAACAAAACTTGCATAAACAGAGTAGAATGTTATCTGTTACAATGACTGCTTATCTTTGCTAAATGCTGTTGTAAGGTCCCAGAGATTAACTCCATTCCTTTTCAGCTAAGCTTAACCCCAGAGCCAGCCCTAGGCATAGCCAGTATAGGCAAATGCCTAGGGGCATCTGTAAAAGCTTAGGGGCATCTGGCCAGGTTGGATACCATAACTCTGCTGCACTGCAGATTTCAGAAGTCCTGTCTGACAGTTGCTGTCCTCTGATGGGAAGTACAGGTTTTCCGGCACTGCTGCACCATTGTCTATCATATTATATAACAGACAGCATAGCAGCAGCAGGATTCCTATACAGCCCAGCACCAATCATAGAGCTCCTGCAGCTTCCATCAGTTAGTTGCTGGTGTGACCTAAGATCACATCAGCATCATTCACAGCAGAGAGCACGCTGTGGAGGAAAGAAACACAGGGAAGACGGCAAAGTGAAGTAAATTCTGAGAGATTGTTAAAGAGGTAGATTTGGGATTTGATTGCTGGAGACTTACAAGTGGAAGAGAGATTTGATTGCACCAGCCAGAATCTTGCCTAGGACATCAAATTGGTCAGCTCCGGCACTGCTCAGCTCTGTTTTCATACAGTGATGCATTTACTACTCATTGGGGGCCTAATTCAGATGTGATCTCAGCAGCAAAATTGTACTCTAATGGGAGAAACCATGTGCACTGCATATGGGGCAGATATAACATGTGCAGAGAGAGTTAGATTTGGGTGGGGTATGTTAAAACTGAAAACTAAATTTCAGTGTAAAAATAAAGCAGCCAGTATTTACCCTGCACAGAAACAATATAACCCACCCAAATCTAACTCTCTCTGCACATGTTATATCTGGCCCACCAGCAGTGCACATGGTTTTGCGCATCAGAGAACAATTTTGCTGTTGCAATCAGGTCTGAATTAGGCCGTGGACTCTCATTCAGATGTGGTTAAAGTGATTATCACTGCTACTTACATAGAAACAGCAGTGATAGCTCTAATATGGTAATGCAGCATTACTGATCTGACCTGTGTCGAAGAACACATTGGTCAGTTGCGCAAGCTAGCCATCGCAAGTCCTACCTAGATGCCAGGAAAACTCCATCCTCTGATGGACATTCTGGCCTCATCCCTCCCATGTAGCAGGCCCCTCCCACCTCCAAATGGCATCAGACTGTCAATCACTGGCAGTCTGATGCCGTAGTGTTACCAACGTCATGGACCCGTACTGCACACACGCAGTATGGGTCCAGCGCATGCGCAAAGTACCAAACATTGGTATTTTGCTGCATGAGCCGTTACTCCTTCCACATCTGAATGAGGGGGGTCACTGTGCTTTATAGATATACGCCACATTACAAAATAATTTAATGTACAAAGAACAATAATTTCAGTTTTATATGGTTATAATCTTTGAATAACAAACAGATTGTTATGCGGACTACAGTGTGCTATGGGCTATCTCATGGTTCTTGGTGACACTCATGCAATTGCCCTTGCCCAGAAGTCTTTTAACTTCCTGCAGCCAAAGACTTCGCTTATAGCAGCCGCCTTTCCAGGGCAGATTAGTTCCACCCCGTACTCAGATGTCTCCAGGTTTTATGTGTAGACAAGGTTGCTATTGGATGCTGGGCAAGAGTAGGTTGCAGTATGGTGAGATGTACACTGAACCCTATCTAGATTCTGCTGCACTACACGCAGACAAAGAGAAAAAAACGAATGCACATGAGTGCAACAATGCACAGGTTGGAATATAATCTTAACACAATCAATATGTGTACACTACAATGCACAGTATGTTATTAGCAACAAGACCGTATATACATGTACAATGCACAGGTTGGTATTAGCAACAAGACCGTATATACATGCAACAATGCACAGGATGGTATGAATAATAAATAATTTAACAGTGAGTTCCTAAAAGAGCTTGGCAGAGCAAGGTAAGGTACAGATAACAAGATTACTTAGCTCCAGGAGACCCCTGCATTCCATACAAGGCAGGACAAAGAAAGACAAGATAAGGTAGGGCTGAAGCTGTCTGAAAGTACTTCCAGGCTAGGTCTCACATACACAATCAGGAACTCAGGTGACAGGTAATAAACTCAGGATTCTGGCAGGACAGGGTACACAGGATTCTAACTTGACTGGGTATAACAAGTAATGTAATAGCACCAACTGCACAGGTACCAGAAACCACCATAGGACAGGGACCGGACACAGGAACAAACAGGAACTTGGAGCTATAACCGGCCTCAGATGAGGGGCTGACTGGGTAAAAAAGGAATCAAGTCCCAATCAGGATGGCTGGAAGCCAGACACAAGGTAATGGCCTAATTATCTGACAGGTGAAACTGCACAGGCCACACATACAGGAGACAGGCTGCAATAAACCAGACACAAGGTAATGGCCTAATTATCTGACAGGTGAGACTGCACAGACCACACATACTTGAGACAGGATGCAGTTACACAGACTCACCAAATGCGGCCCACAACAGTACCCCAAACAAGTACATAAGAAAACCAGGAATGCTAACAGAATACAACAGACTCACAACATAAAAACATAAACAGGAATGAGCCACATCGGTGGCTCATGACACAGCTACACCTGTTTGTTTTATGTCTTAGCATTTACTATTAACTTATATGGGCAAACTGTACAATTATTGAACAGTTTTGCTGCAGTGTTTTCAAGGTTATGGACCAATGGTAAAGCTTATTTTCACATTTGTAAATCATACTCCCAGCTGATGACCCTTTGCTTAAAGACTGGATCACTTTCTTCCAATCACAGAAAAACATAGAAACATCATGTCAAATGTTTAAAATGCCTCCAAAACCGGACATTTAAGTAAAAAACAAACAAAAATACAATGCAATTTACACTAAGTGTAGAGATTATGGGTATCTGGGCATATTGCAAGTTATGCTCTTTTGATGTTCTGTTATAATTCTGCCACCACAGATCAATAGGAGTCTAATCACATTCTTTTGTAGTTTCATTAATATGTATATTCAATTATGGTATCCTGTGAGCAGGAAAAGAAATTACCTGGAGAACAACATATTGGTAAACATAATACTTTGTCTACTGTATGTCTGCATGTAGAGTAACTGAAGAGGCTTAGCTGGCACCATGAACAGCTGGGAAATTCAAACAGCTGTCTGACCAAATGTTGTGACTGAATCTAAGCAGGTGTCAACGTAGAGATGTGTGGTTCAGTTTTTTTTAACACACCTGGTCTTTGGGGATCCGAGTAGAACCAAGTCCCAGTGCAGATCAATTTTGAAAATACGAGAGGGTTTTGTTTTGAACTCGGATTTTAAAAAATGAATCTCTGGTTTTGGAGTGCATTTAAAGGCGGGTGCAAACTACCTGATTCTGGAATGCCGGCGATGGACGACAATATAGTTGAACAACATAGCGTTCAACAAAATAGTGCCTACAGACTGAACGTTATCGTTAAACGATAACGTTCAGTGATGTCACCGCCGGCATTCTCAAACAAGTAGCTCAGCCCGACATTGACGGGTTGAGCTGCATGTCAGCTCAGTATTGGTGAACATTGAACGACGTTGAATGCTGAACACACGATTTATCATATGATGCGTGGACATCCAACATCTGACCTGCATGCAGTCTTGATGGTGCAATATCATGAGCTTTTTTGTAGTGTGTACATACAACAATGCGATTTTAGGGTGTTGACGTTGGCCTGGACCCTCCTCCTCCTTCTTCTGCTTGTGCTCCCTTAAAAACAACTCCTACCCTATAAGATATTATTTCATCTTATCTTATTGTTTTATTGTAGTGTGTATGCCTGATTTTGTATGTTGGGAAATTGTATACAATATCACATGGGGCGCACGTCGTACTAGTGTGTACACACCCTAACCCTTTTTTATTTATATACTTTCCATAGCATTGTACTTCCTTTGCAAATAAAGTGTTTATGTGCTAGATGCATCATCGCTTATAAAGTGCTAAAATGGAAACTGAAAAAGTACCAGCCAATCAGGTCCTAATTGCCATGTCACAGGTTGTGTTTGAAAAATGACAGTTAGGAGCTGATTGGCTGGTACATTTTCACTCTCCATTTTATCATTCTCCAAGCGATGATGCATCTGGCCCCTTGCCTTTTTTTTATATCCTTCAGAACCCAGCCTTTGAAGGCGGTGGGTATACTTTACTGGTGGTCGGGATCCGAGCGGTCGGCATCCCGACGCCGGGATCCTGTCCGTCAGAATGCCGGCACTGGAGCGAGCTTGGTGGCTCGCTGCACTCAGCACAGGTTCTATTCCCATTCTATGGGTGTCTTGGACACCAATGAGTTGGAATAGCCCTGGGCCCCCTGCCAGCATTTTGGCAGCTGGAATCCCGGCCTCGGTATGCTGACCGTAAGTTGTGCATCTCAAATCCGTGCATTCCTATATGCAGGTGCCGGCACAGTGAAAGCGGCTGCTTGGTGCACTGATTATCGTCTGCCTGCCAGGTACTGCTCCGGTTGTTATAGCCGTAAAAACACTGTTGTAGCAGCACAGATTTGGAGGTGATGAGTTTTAGTCCATCCACCAGGGGGTTCCTGATGTTTACACTATTGTATGTAAGCTGCGGGTATAAGAGAGCAGATATTTATCTACACATAAATAAAAGGCGAAGCTCTCAGTGGTGCTTCTGTTAGGATCATAGGGCCTAATTCAGACCTGATCGCAGCAGCAAATTTGTTAGCTAATGGGCAAAAAAAAAACATGTGCACTGCAGGTGGGGCAGATATAACATGTGCAGAGAGAGTTAGATTTGGGTGGGGTGTGTTAAAACCGAAATCTAAATTGCAGTGTAAAAATAAAGGCCAGTACTCACGGCCCGATGCGGGAGAGATGTGTGCGAACCGCTCAGCACACATCTCTCCGGCGCTCAGCACAGCGCGATGTGTGCTGAGCGTGCGGGGGGAGCAGGGGCGCTCATTTCACCCAGCGGGTGAAGTGAGCGACCCGCTAGTTTGGCCTGCATGCAGGCCAATCTAGCACCAGCGATAGCGATGCGCGGGGCTGCGCATCGCTATCGCTGTTAGGGCTACACACGGAGCGATCTTGCTGAAAATCTAAGCAATCTAGTCAGATTGCTTAGATTATCGCTCCGTGTGTACCCCCCCTTAAAGCAGCCAGTATTTACCCTGCACAGAAACACTATAACCCACCCAAATCATTTGCTTCATAAAATTTCAGAGCCTGCAAAATAAATGTCTGCTTATCGCTAAGTTTTATTTTCCAATTGTTTCTAAGCATTGTTGTACTGTATTATTACTTATATCTGTTCACTTAAAATATTTGTTCACTTAAAATATTTGTAACAGGGGACAAGTTATCACAGATGACATGCAGCCAGATATCAAAAAAGCTGTATACATGGCAAATAAAATGTTATTGTCAAGGACTTCTGCCTTTTGTCTTGAGGCCAGTTTTGAAAGCAGAAGAAACGATGTTGTCACTATGTCTAACGGACTCCTTTGTTTTATTGCCTCATGTTCAGCTGAAATTTACACTTGTTCCACTTTAAGTTTATTTAACAAATCAAGACTCTAAAGCAAGCACAGCTTTGAGCTAATTAATCCAATTTTAGCTTTAATGAGATTGCTGATTTTCTGTAGTGCGGGGCTATTAATCTGAAGACACTGTATTTCTCAGCAAATACGTATATACTGAAGGAAAGGAGCTACTTTGAAAAGTTAAAGTAGGAGTTCTCTGGGTCTGATTCTGATAGTGAAGTAAATAAAAAAAAGCAAATAACTGTGCACCAGTGTCGAGAAAGAGGGGTGAGCGGGAACAAATTACCGGGCCCAGGCTGCTGGAGGGGCCAGGCGGAGTCTGGGTCCGCTATCCCTCCCAGTATACCTGTGCTGTGTCCTGTGCCAGAGTCTTTGCTCTCTAGTGGCCGGTGTCATCTTCCCAAATATGGGAAGATGGTGCTGCATACTTACCTACTTTTCTTCTCTCCTCTCCAGGAGATACTCGGAGAGGAGAAGCAGGTGGGCGGTGACAGAGGCGGAGCCGGGCCAATTACGTCATCAGGCCCCGCCCACTGCATAAGCAAATACCGTGATTGGGCGGTATTTCCATATGGGCGGAGCTTTAATGGCGCGATTAGCATATAATGTGTTGTTAAGCCCCGCCCCCTCCGCCGGGTCCTCGATTCAGCACTATTTAGCTCCCCATTCTGCCCACTTTCCTAGGAAGTGGGCAGAATGCGGGAGGGGTGCCCACTCTTCCGGGGCTGCGGGGGACTACCCGAGAAACCGGGTGTCACCTGCAGAATCCGGGAGAGTAGGCAAGTCTGGGTGCTGGCCATGGAGGAGGGACCCGCTTCCTGTTCAAGTAAGGTAGGAACAGGAGCCCTCCAGCGCCCCCCCCCCCGCACATGCCTCCGCCCCCCTTGTGTGATTATTGCGCTTGTGGAGCACATGGGGCCACAATTATATCATGACCCCCTTTTTAAGCCACACACACACACACACACACACACACACACACACACACACACACACACACACCCTTTACCGGGGCCCGATGTAGCTATCTATACCCCTGACTGGGCACCTGGGCTCTGTAGGAAGGGCAGATGTAACATATGCCGAGAGATTAAGGGGGGATTTTAATAACTGGCAAAAATGTGTTTTCATGGTAAAAAGACATGAAATTACAGTGAATCACAGTAAATTCAAACACTTATTCAATTGTCCGTGTAACATCCCTTTACCTGGGTTTTCTGGGTAATGGTGTGTATTTGAACTCTTCACGCTTTGCAATGCTTCTCACCTTGTACTTCTCTTGGTATTAGTGCCTCCACCCGAATCTTGATGTGACGTGCTCTTCTGGGACGTGTTCAATTTCAGGAACACCAGCGGGAGATCGGGAAACCCCCTGCCCACCACGTGCTTAGACCGCCCCCACTACAGGAATATATCACACGGATATGTTGCAAAAGCCACCCTGGCACATTTATTAAAGGGCCTGGAATAGCAATTGCTTTTATGCATTTATATACAAGGTACTATAGTAGATCAATAAAAGAGAACATATACTAAGTAGGCATAGAAACATATTGGTCAGTAATGCACCCACATATCTATAGGGTGTATAATGCAGTAATAAGAAAAAATGAACATAACACATGAATCCGCATTCTCCTGTCTGTCCCTTCCTGAACTTCCCTTTTGTATACAGATAACACCCTGGCCTTTGCTATCACTGACTGGGTAATGACAACTTAAAACAGCAGTATCACAAGGAATTTCACACATACCACACACAGCCTTAGACAATACATCCCCCACTATAGTGCACTGTTATTTCAGAGTTCATTATCTTCTGCATGCTATTGCTTGAAGGAGACTGCACTTTAAAAGGTTCCAATTGGCACTTTCAGCAACGCTGGTACTTGTAGTTCCAAAATCTGATTCTTGGTGAAATCACACACTTGGTTAGCTACTATCTATCAGTCTTTACCAAGAAACATAACACTGTAAACTGTTACTTATCTCACATTCCTCCAAAGTGTGTCCCTCTGCAAACTGTCCTCTCCAGGGGTCAAAAAGGAAGGTTTGAAATGCATTATCCTCTGTAGGCCACTTAACTTCATCAGACTGGGGTCCCCCCTTTCAGTAGGGCTCTTTCTGTGCAGTCACGTTGACTTCTTCCCCAGTATTCTCCAGTCATTGTCAGCTGCATCTTAGCTATATCCAAGACATGGTTCCTTCTCCCTCCTGGGCCATCTCCTCCTCCACTCCTCTGGATAAAAGCATTCCATTCTCCACTCCCCCCTCCCATGCCCTGTTTCCCCACCCCCCGACAGCCTCTGCGTGTCTCTCTGTATATCCTCTGAAACCCAAGGCTGTCTGGGAGATGTAGTCTCTAAACACAAAATGGCTGGTGTCCAATTTCACATTTGCTGCCTGTGATAAGCGCTGGGCACTACATCCGCAAAAACGTTTTCACAATAATTTTACAGAGAATTTCAATTAACCAACTCTGAGCAGGTGATAAACTTGGGGAAAATTCCTATTTTATGTTAAAAATGTTGGGATTTGGTTCTGAACCCTTGGGACAACCTCCCGAATGACTAATTAGGCACTTAGAAGTTTTTAATTATTTTAATTGCCTAATAATGACATGTCAAAATGATAGAAATTGGGGTACAAGGTTTGGGACAGGTATATTTGGGTGCTTTTATGAGTGGGATGAGTGTTTTTAGACTTGCAGATAGGAGTAATCGGTCTGTTTCCACTTTTTTTTAAAAGTCCCCTAAAATGACCCAAGTATATACCTATACCCATTTTTATGTACCCCAAGTTTAATTTTAGCAATTACTTTGCTGAAAAAAATAGCTTTCTGTCATGTTTTTACTTAAAAAAAAAAATACATATACAGCCATTTGACCCAATTTAAGTACCAGAAATACGTTATAACCAATAATAAACTTTTATACTGTTATCCAATGTTAGTTTAGCTTTTTTGGGGAGTAGGGAAAGATTAACCCATTTTTAACTTTTTTTTTAAATTGTTTATTTTAATTTACAGGTTATAAACATTACAGCAACCTCCCCCCACTTGTGGGGTGAGCTGTTTCGTTTAACATTATATTACCAAAAGCAGATATATAACCTTAAGACAAAGAACATGTGGTTCCCATAATGCAAAGAAACAGTGATGGGTTATGCATTGGGGTAAACAGAGGCTATTCAATTGGATGGGAACCAAAGATTAAACTCGTGACTATAGCAATAAAAAGAAAAAGACTAAAGAGAAAGAGCATGAAAAGCGAGAAGAAGAGACAGGAAAGACGGGGAGGGAATAGAGTAGGAGGGGAGAGGGGACAAGGTTAGAGAGGCCGCCGGTGCGCCCCCGGACTTCGCTGGTTACACTCAGGGCGCTAGTACAAAATGGAGAGTACTACTCGAGGAACACGGTAAGGACATGCTGAGGATATTCCCAAATCCACTTGTCAGGTTAGGAGATTACAGGAATCATAGCAGGAGAGCCGTCGAGCTCCCGGGGGATCGTAAGCTATGTGCGGGAGCCTGAGAGTCGAACCATAGTTCCCAGATCAGAAGAAACTGGAAAGATCTGTTATGGAGGTATGCAGTAATTTTTTCCATGCTTGCGAAGTACCATACTTTATTGATGACCTGTTGGATAGGGGGGGGGGGGGGCTCCCTCTTTTTCCATTGGAGGGCAATTGAGCACCTGGCCGCGTTTAAGATCTGTGTCAGTAATTTACCGGAGTTCGGAGGTGCGTTAGCAATAGGGAGGCCTAGCAGGAGGGACCAAGGGTCTTTGCATACCTGGGTCTGGAGCACTGTGCTCAACAGGTGTGCGACTGAGTCCCAAAATAGCATGATTTTGGGGCACGTCCACCATATGTGGAGGAAAGAACCATGCCCGCCGCACCCTCTCCAACACATGGGCGAAGAGGAGGGAAATATTTTGTAGAGTCTAGAGGGGACAAAATACCACCTATATAAGATTTTATATGCGTTTTCCTTTACTAGGGTTGAGATAGAGGATTTCGCGACCGCAGTGAAGACATCCGACCAATCATAATCAGCCGGCATCGGACCTAGGTCCCGTTCCCACTGGAGTATAAAAGCCGGGGTCGCCGACTGGCCCCCTGCCTGAAGAAGGGAATACAGCAGGGAGATGATTCCTCGGGCAAGCGGTTTGTGATAACAATAGGACTCCAGGGTGGAGAGAGGTTGGAATGGGGATGAGTTCGATAAAGAAGAGACAAAGTGTCTCACCTGGAGATAGGTAAAAGGGTTCGCTTCCGGGAAGTCGTATTTTGACATGATTTCCGGTAAAGGTGCACAGGTACCTTCGGACAGCACGTCCAGAACAAAGTGGATGTTATGTTTCAACCATGGACGCGAGCGTGTCATAGAATGGCCCGGGGCGAAAGAAGGGTTGTCCCATAAGGGAGTAAGCGCCGAGGGGAATGACAGCATGTGAAAATGGCGTGTGCAATAGTCCCAGATCTGGCAAGTGAATTCCAGAACAGGGTGGAGTTGTAAATGGGGAGATCTAGCTTTAGGAGGGGATAAGAGTAGAGACGATAGAGATGGAGTGTGGCTTAGCGCCATTTCCAACTGAAGCCAACGTATGGACTGCGTAGGGGCGAACCAGGCCACCGCTTGGCTGAGATGGGTAGCCAGATAGTAAAGACGGATATCTGGGAAGCCTCTACCCCCCTCCTGCACTGGTTTGCGTAGGGTAGAGAATCCTATCCTAGGGACTTTATTTCTCCACACAAAATGGAGCAACCATGAGTAAATTTGTGCCAACACAGAGTCCGGAACTTTCACTGGCAGCGTCTGAAACAAATAAAGGAGGCGGGGGATAATATTCATTTTCAGAGCTACAATACGACCTAGCCAGGAGATAATCAGTGATTGCCATTTATGAAGATCGGCCTTAAGGTTTTTAAGCAATGGTGAGAAGTTTTCCTTAAACAAGTCTCCATAGCAGCATGTAATATAGATCCCCAAATATCGAATTTTAGAAGCGCACCAGGAGAATTTAAAGTTGTTTTGCATGTGGGATAGTCGGGAAGGGGGAATGTGGAAGGGGAGAGCTTCCGTTTTGGACCAATTGACTTTGTAGCCCGATACATTTCCGTATTCAGACAGGAGTGTAAAAAGGTTCGGCAGAGAAGTGTGTGGTGAAGAAAGTGATAGGAGGACGTCGTCTGCGAACAGGGAAATCTTGTAAACAGAGCCCCCCACCTCCAGCCCTCCGATATCGGGCGAGGCTCGGATGCGGGCTGCTAATGGCTCTATTACTAAGGCAAAGATCAGGGGCGAGAGTGGGCAGCCCTGTCTGGTACCGTTGGAGATGTCCAGAGGGTCTGACTGTACTCCATTCACAGAGACCCTGGCGGAAGGGGTCGAGTACAAGGCTTGGATCCCTGCGAGAAAACCAAAATGAGCAAGGGTTTCAAACATAAAGGGCCATCCTATCCTGTCAAATGCTTTCTCCACGTCCAGAGAAAGCAAGAGAGCAGGAGTGTGTGTGAGGTTGATGTAGTGAGCCAGGCTAACAACTCGTCTCGTGTTGTCTCGGGCTTGACGGCCGGGAATAAATCCTACCTGGTCATTATGGATAAGGTGGGGTAAGACACTATTTAGACGAAGGGCTAGTATTTTTGCATAGATCTTGATATCTGAATTAAGTAGTGAAATAGGTCTATAGTTAGAGAAATTGGATGTGTCCTTGCCCTCCTTGGGAATGACTATGATCTTAGCCTCCAGTGCCGATTTGGAAAAAGATGCTCCCCGTAAGACAGCATTGAAGAGGGCTGAGAGGTGAGACGTAGGCTGGGGGAGAAAAGTCTTGTAATAGGCGGCCGTAAAGCCGTCTGGGCCAGGAGCTTTGTTAAGTTTTAGCGTTTTGACAACAGTGGCAATTTCTTCGTCGGATATCTTTGAGTTCAGTTCGGCAGAGACCGATGAGCTCAGACAAGGTAGATGGCAGTGGGATAGGAAGGTACGAATGGCCCCAAGAAAGTCCGGGCTCGACTGAGTGGTCTCATGGGCGTTGTACAACTTCTCGTAGAAGCGAGAGAAAGTTTCAGTGATATGTTTGGGATCCCTAGTTTTCTTACCAGAGGAAGACTGGATAGACATAACGTTGTTCCTTGCGAGCTTAGCCCGAAGCCTAGAGGCTAGTAGACGATCAGCTTTATCCCTTTTTTCGTAAAATGATTGGTTGAGCCACTTCAAGCTGGTCTCCACCTTCGCCGTCAGGAGCATGTTTAGTTCCCCCCTGGCTGCGGATAGGGAAGAGAGATCTGCTTCGGACCCTGTTTTTTTGTATTTCAGTGAGAGGGAATTGACCATGTCCGAGAGTTCACGAATGCGTTTGGATCTGGCCTTCTTATTATAAGAGGAGGCGCTGAACAGGCATCCACGTATAACCGCTTTGTGAGCGTCCCATAATAACATAGGAGGAACAGACGGAGATGCGTTTGTCTCAAAGTAATGGGAGATTTCGGTGGCTATATGGGCTTTCGTTTGGGGATTAAGAAGGAGTCTGTCATTCAACCTCCACACAGGGTGGCGAGCGGGAGGATGTGGACCCGGGACGTCTACACTAACCGGGCCATGGTCTGACCACGTGCTAGGGTGAATGGAGGTGTCGAGGATACATTGAGCAGGCTCCGAACTCAGGAAAATCATGTCCAGTCTTGTGTAAACATCGTATATGGGGGAATAGTATGTGTTATCTTTAGCATTCGGCTCTTTCACTCTCCATGTATCGAAGAGAAGGTGACGTGACAGCAGGAGGTTCAAAGCGGCTGCGTTGCGCGTATGTGAGGGGCGCATAGATCTGGCCAGAGGTTTAGATCTGTCCAGGGCGCTATCTAGAGTCACATTAAAATCCCCCCCCCCCCCCCCCAACACCACGTTACCGCGTCTGTGTAGGGCTAAGAGGCTATTTAGGGAGTGGAAAAAGGGGGCCTGGAGCTGGTTTGGAGCATAGATATTCAAGAATGTATAGGGGGACCCATTTAACAACCCCACTAGCAACAGGTATCTACCTTCAGGGTCCCTCAGTATTTCAGAGGGGATGAAATCCAGGTGGTTAGCAAAGAGTACAGAGACCCCTTTCTTCTTGCGTATGGGGTCGCAAGCATGGAAAGTGTGTGGGAAGGATTTTGACCTAAGTTCCGGATGTGACTTACCAGAGAAGTGGGTCTCCTGTAGGAAAACGATGTCGCCTCTAAGTTGTTTAAGGGACTGAAATAAGAGAGAGCGCTTACGCGGGCTATTCAGACCTTTCGTGTTCAGGGTGATTATTCTAAGAACCATGGTATAAAAGCGGAGCACTCTTCATGTGGAAGCGCACCAGCGGGACTCCTAAAGAAATGGGGGAAGGAAAAGGATAGAAGATCAGAGAGAGATGAGGAGAAAGGGTAGGAGAACAGATGAAGAATAGGCATATATTAGTACCAGTAACTAGAAGACAGAGAAAATCCATTCTCACTGGTCGGACCCAAGGAAGAAGTAGACCCGCGGGTCCAGTTCGTCCGACGTCAACCTTGGAGGTCGAACGGGGGGTGGATGAACCAAGCTGCTCGGAGAGGAGACCGGGTCCCGTGTGTGAACAAACTCAGTTTAAGTGTACATATTGCAAATAGTAAGCTAAGGGAGCTAAAAGGGGAGGGAGGAGGGGGGGAGGGAGGAAAGCAGCATTAATAGAACTGAGGGTAGACATGGTATGGTGACAACAGAGCAACAGTAGTAACATTAAAACCTGTTTGAGGTAAGGAGAGAAGGCTCGGCCCAGACGGGCCACCCGGGACCGGAGCCCACGCGGCCAGCCACGAAGAACCCCGGCCCCGAGGGCCCGGACAGGCCCCCTCACAACAAGTTCAATAAGGCAGTAAACGGTAAACATTAGCTTAACAGATGGCTCTACACCATATGGGAATCTCGGCATAGTGCAGAGAGACCCCCTGTAGTCCGTTAGGGACTCGTGCGGGCATCAAGTCCTTGCATGGACATCCATAGATGGTGATTCATGTATCTGGAGAGGTGTGAGAAGCAGATCCGACGGTGGTCCAATTTGAGGCTGGGGCTGTGAGAGAAGGGGAGGTGTTGACTGGGAGAGAACGTTGAGGGGTGGTTGGGGGGCCGAAGATGTTCAATTGATGGAGTAGTTGAAGGGCCTCGTCAGGGGACCTGGCAGAGAGGAATTTGCCATCCGCCCTGACTTGGAGGGCAAAAGGGAAGCCCCATCTGTATCTGATATTGTTGTCTCTCAGGGTTTTGGTTATGTCATTTAGTTCCCTCCTTCTATTCAGCGTAACCGGCGACAGGTCCTGGAAGATCGAGAGATCGGAGCCTTCGAAAGAGATAGTCGTATCCTCCGGGCTTTGGCGTAGACTTGGTCTTTAACAGCAAAATAGTGAAAGCGGAGAATTACGTCCCGTGGTGTTTTAGCGTCTTGGGATCTAGGACGTAAAGCCCTGTGAGCCCTGTCTAGGAGAAGCATATCATCTGGGACGGAGGGCGCAAGTGAGCGGAAGAGGCGAAGTAGGTAATCCATGAGGTGAGTTTGTTCCACCTTCTCGGGGACATTACGGATTCTAAGATTGCTCCGACGGCCTCTGTTGTCCAAATCTTCTTGTTTATCCGCTAGTAGCATAACGTCCGTACGCATTTGAGTCATCTCCTGTTCTGATTCTTGTTGGAAGGCGATAAACTCCTCTTGTTTCCTTTCAATAGCATCCACCCTGGTGCCCAGGCTGTCCACGTCCGTTTTCAGGCCTGAGATAGAATCCTGTACCTCCGCACGTATTGATTTTTTAATATTGCGCATTTCAGATAGGAGAAGGGCGACATCCGCTTTCGTGGCGGGAGTGCAGGAAGAGTCATCATCTGAGTCTCGGTCAGATATTGCTGAAGTGGGTGGGGGCGAGGATGCTCTCCGGGTGGAAGACGGAGCAGAATTCTTGAAGTAGCCCACCAAATTATGGGCGTTCGACTTTTTCCCCCCTTTAGGCATAGTGGTGGAGAGAGGTGGGGCAGATTGGTAGTCAACACCTGGGCAGGGACGGGGGGGAGCTCTTATAGCATTAGAATCACACATGGGATCGGGTGTATTACATATCGAGGTCACATGCTAGGCGCTTCGCAGAGGATGGTCAGAAGAGCCCAGTCGGGCACGCCATAGTGTGTAGGTACTGATCAAGCCTCAGCGCAGTGGGTGTATACTCCCAAGTTCCAACAGATTTGGGATCTTCCGGAGGCTGGGGTTTCCTTTAGGGTCATCCAAAGCCCCGCAGGTGTTACATGTGTTGGTGCCAGGTGGGGGTCCTTGCAGGATGCTTTAAGAGGTATCGTTTTATAGGTTGGGGTATTCCAGCCCCTCCTAGGTGCTTTTGGGCCTAGTAGCTCCAGCCCGTGGGAGCTCAAATAGACCGTGGTAGGGTATATTAAGGGGGAGAGGGTAAGTGCAGGGTAAGGTAATCACTCAGCAACCGAGCAGTGATCTTTTCCGCAATTTGATGCCGAGGGGTCCTAGTAGGGGCTCTGAGGGTGAGAGCGAGCCGTATCCCCCACAACCTGGAGACCAGCGAGGTATCCAGAGGATATATGCGGTACTTCTAAGATGGCCGCCGGGCTTCTCTCAGCTCCGCCGAGCTGCACGGCCTTCGGCGCGGTCTCCGGCTGAAGGGACGGGCGAGAGCAGCAGGGAGCCTCCCAGGGTGTGCAGCGGCCGGTTGAGAAGTCAGGGGTGGAGAGAAAGGCCGCTCATCCAATCCGCTGCAGTCGCGGGTCACGCCGGGCCGGCCGTGTAATCAAGGCCCCGGTCTGAGGGCAGCTGGAAGGCCGCAGCCCACGGGGGTCTCAGGGCTTGCTCTCCTGGCCCGCGGTACGTACCAGGCCACCACAGGTATATCGATAGGGGTGGGGGCCGCGGGGAGAGGGGGGGAAGGAGCCTCGGTGTCCCGCCGGAGTGCGCCAGCAAGAGGGGACTCACCCGCCGTGTGGAGCCATCTCCGTCAGCCGCACCCACTTCCGATGGTAGCCGCAGGATCACAGGGGGGTCTCCGGCACCGGGGGTATCGGCCCTCACCACTCCGGGTTATGAGCGCGTCTTCCCGGGTTCCTCCGCCAGTCGGCCCGCCCGGCCACGCTTCCGGGGGGGGAGGGGGTTGTACTACAGGCCCCGGCTTCTTGTGGAGGGGAAGGCCGCAACCTGCAGGAGCCCTTAGAAGGGCTCCCCGGCTTCGCAACCAAGCCCCTCCGATACCAGGTGATAAGGGGAGCAGGTACACTTGTATAGAGGCGCTTGGGGACCTGTGAGGTATTTTTTAGAGCAGTTATATGAACGGGGCCAGCAGGAGCTCACAGAGATCACCTCCTCTCGGCTTACAGGCTAGGCCACGCCCCCCCATTTTTTACTTTTAATTTTTGGCCCCAATTTTCGTGGCAATCCTGTTTTCACTAATTTGCATATGAATCGGGTGAATCGTGGGAGCGCTCATACCCGCAAAAAGTCCTATTACGGCGAAAAATGGCCAAAACGACAGTCACAGTAAATTGCTGCGATTTTGCTGCTAATTGAATCTGGAGGGCAAGAATTTAAATTAATGGGTGCAGGGGGTCAGGTGTGGGACCCCCAGGGGCCCATGTGCACTGCACACACTGCACCCATTATAAATATGTCAGTGTTAGGTAATGATTATTATTGAATCCTACAGACCTACTGACTATAGCACTTATGCTTGCAGCAATAAACAATCTAAAGTCATATCACGCTGGATGTTCAATATGAGATATGACTATAATGGAAATAGCCATGTACTTTTTACATAAAAGAAAAACCCTCTTTATGTAGCTTGTATGGTGAAAACCCAGGTTGCTTAAGGGCCTTTGCGTGCACAGTTGGGGCTCCTAAAACATGCATTGCAGTACTGTTATGGTGTCACAACTGAGGGCTGGTGCTGACTATGGGAAGCCTCAGTTATAGGGGCTGAGGTATACTTAAACCTGGGAGGTAAGATAGGACTCCTGGACATGCGTGTAGACTTGCAGTACAAGTGCCCGATGGCGTGACCACGACAAACAGAGAATATGTTCAAGGATTTTGTTAAGAGCACAGCTCACAGGTATATTGGCAGTTGCAGTATGAAATTCAACAGACAACAAGTCACAGTTCCGTAAAGTGCAGTAGGAAGTCTCTAGGTGTGGTACAATTAGGAACAGTCTTAAAGGACCTGGAGGTGGTATGTCCTTACCAACACCAATGCACTGAGTGGTGACTTGGGAACAGAAGCTGGTGAATGTGTAAACTGCCGGGGTTTACCAAATGGGACTGGTCCAACAGATGAGCTGTGTTAGGAGTGCTGGAGTGCACTAATGTAGCTAGGGAGCGAAGGTATATACAGGTGATGCTTGAGAGCATATACAGGTGATGCTTGAGAGCATATACAGGTGATGCTTGGGAGCATATACTGGTGATGCTTGGGAGCATATACTGGTGATGCTTGGGAGCATATACAGGTGATGCTTGGGAGCATATACAGGTGATGCTTGGGAGCATATACTGGTGATGCTTGAGAGCATATACAGGTGATGCTTGGGAGCATATACTGGTGATGCTTGAGAGCGCAGATTACCAGAGAACAAAGACAGGGCACCACTGGAAGCTGGAATGCTGGAAACCGGTGTTGAGTAATCTGCCAGACGTAGGGTGCAATGATGAGACACTGAAGAGTCAGGCTGCACCATGAGGGATAGAACTGGTGCGAGTCCCTAGTGGAGTTTTGCAGACAGGAACAACCACAATGAGGAGAGACTGGTATCACTGGGATGACAACTGAAGCACTGACAATCCTCCAGCACAGAAACAGGATATTTATACCTGCTGGGATGCAGGCATTGGCTAAGCAATTAAGCAGAGTTCTGTAGCGCAGTGGATTGGAAGAAACAACAGCATGTGACCAAAAGCAACATGGCTGCGCCCATGTTACCACTTGGAGGGAAAGTCAGCTTGGGAAAAATACGTGGAGAACAACGGTAATGGCGGCGGAGGCCGCGGCAGGCAGGAGACGCCACACTTTTCCATTTGCACAGCCAGACCACAGGGACAGCGGCAGAGACAGTAGTGGGCAGAAGACGTCATACCCAGCTCTCTGCACACTGAGGGGACAGGACCGGCGGCAACGCGGTGGGCAGGAGACGCCACACCTGTTCACCCACGCAGCAAGGCCACAGGGACAGTGACAGAGACTGCAGTGAGCATGAGACGTCGCTGCGGAATGTGAACGCCATTCTGGAACCTGACAAGTATACTGGGAAGGACACTGTTCCAGTGCTACGGGCCAACAGTGAAGCGATGCAGAATACATACATCAGCAACACAGCTGGGACCCGACCCTGGAAGGCAGAGCCAACCTCAGAAGACACTTGACTGGTAAGAAATGACAACCAGTTACCCGAAACGTGACATATGGCTTTTGCTCTAATAATAGCAATGTCCTTTGTAGACAACAAATATGACTAATAAAACTTTTAGACATAAAATCCATGCTTCAACCTGGCTTGAACCCAGGACACAAAGCACAGGTTGAAGCCGGGGCTACCCCTTTCATATGTGGTTGATGACCAGGATTATTCCTGGGTTATCCCCCTTCACTGTTAGGGTCTCCTGCCCTGTGCTACCATGTCGTCATGGCAACCGGGAGACAAGTGCTAGCGGAGTAACCTGAGCGCAGCTGATACTCCGGTTCGGGTCTTTTGCTGTGCAGTGGTTACAGGCTCTGTGCACGGCAGGGGATCCGGTGCTGGTTTTTGTGCTCACAGTCTGTGAGGTCTGAGTGGGGCGTGGACAGCACCTGCTTTATAAGGCCTCTTCTCAGGTTAAGCAGATGCTGCTGAATCTTTGTTGGTTAGTCAGTTCCTGAAAGTTAGCCAGTACTGTGTAGCTTTGTATTTGTTTGTTGCTTTCTGCAAATAGGCCTGGGGATTTGGTATTACACTCTGCCAATCCAGACCTAGCAGTAAGACTGGAGTCAGTCGTTTAGCTTGCTGGGGTTCTGTTACTACTCTGTGAACTTAGCAAGTTTGCGGCTGTATTCTAAGACTTGTCTGCTTAAATCCTGTCTCACTGTGCAAGGTGTCAGGGGTCAGTTTAGTGGCAGTAAGCTGAACCTGTGCACTGCAAGTGAGAATTAGGATTGTGGAGACTCTCCTTGTGTCTATCATTCCATCTCTGACCAAGGAGTTTACTGCCACACCCGTTGGTAACCCTTTAGGGTTTTGCTGTTGCCCTTAGCAACAGCATTTCGGGTTCTCTACGTATTAAAACACAACATCTTGCTTTTCCCATCTGAGCATTACTAATACTAGGGAGACACCCAGTTCCTTAGCCTCTGGGCTTCTCTGTTTACTTTGTGTGTATTTTGTTACCCTATCACCTTCTGTGTACGTAATGTCATATTCCCCAGTCTGTCTGTGAGTCCATTTGTTTTGCATACCTATCCGTTCAGACACCAGTACATTCCTGCAGGCACTGGTGTGCATAACATATTCAGCAGCCTAATACTCCTGTTGAAATTTTGTGGGAATATGGAGCATACCCCTCAAAATACGTTGCAACAGGTGGTCGATCAGGTGCAGGTCCTGACTCGACAATTTAATGATTTGTCCATTAAAATGCACACCTCCCAGGCCGCTGGCGGAGCTCCCGCAGCAGCAGCACCTGCAGGGGTTAAGGAGCCGAAAGTAAATCTCCCGGATCGTTTTTCTGGAGATCGCTCGCAGTTCTTTTGTTTCAAGGAGAGCTGCAAGCTATACTTCCGGCTTAGGCCTCAGTCTTCTGGGTCGGAGATTCAGCGGGTGGGCATAGTGATTTCCTTGCTACAAGGAGACCCACAGGTCTGGGCATATGGGTTGCAGCCTGACTGTCCGTCGCTTAAAAGTGTTGATGCTTTTTTTACGGCACTGGGCATGTTGTATGATGACCCTGACAAGACGGCCTCAGCCGAGGCTCAGATTTCGATCCTTAAGCAAGGGCGAAGGCCAGTTGAGGTTTACTGTACGGAGTTTCGGAGGTTGGCCCATTATACCCAGTGGAATGACCCAGCCCTGAGACACCAGTACCGAAGAGGTCTTTCTAACCAGATAAAGGACCAACTGGTACAATATCCCTTGCCTGATAGCTTGGATCAGCTCATGCAGTTATCCATCCGGGTGAATAGACGGCTGAGAGAGCGTAGGCTTGAAAGGGAGACTGAGATTTCCTTCTTTCCCAAGGGAACCTCAGACTCTGAGGAATTTTCCGAGGAGCCTATGCAGATTGGGGCTACCTGCCTCTCCTCGCGTGAGAAGACGCGGCGGAGACAGCAGGGGTTGTGTTTGTACTGTGGGAATAAAGGTCATGTGGTAGTATCATGCCCAGAAAAGCCGGAAAACTTCAGGGCCTGAGGGTGATGGGAAATATCCTGTCAGGCCAGAAGTCAGAATTTCCCAAGAAGACTTTTATCATTCCGGTGACCTTGAAGATCCTCGGTCAAACTGTCAAGACTAAGGCCTTTGTGGACAGTGGGGCCGACGGGGTTTTTATGGACCGCCAATTCGCCCTGAAACACTCTGTTCCCTTAGTACCCTTGGCATCGGAAATTGAGATTTGTGGGTTAAACGGGGAACCATTATCCCAAGGTAAAATTACCTCTTGCACTAGCCAGATTTCTTTGTTTATTGGAGCCACACACTCTGAAAAATTGTCCTTTTATGTGACTGTCTGTACTTTTGCCCCATTGGTGTTGGGGTTACCCTGGTTAAGGGTCCACAATCCTCAATTTGACTGGGTCTCTGGGGAGATTCTTAGTTGGGGTACTGATTGTTTCAGGAGTTGCTTGAGCCTTCCAGTCAGGCTCTCGCAGCTAAGTTTGCCAGGATTGCCAGGGTGTTATGCAGATTTTGCGGACGTGTTCTCCAAAAAAGTTGCAGAGGTACTACCTCCCCATCGCCCCTATGACTGTGCCATTGATTTGTTGCCAAATGCTAAGCTTCCCAAGAGCAGGTTGTACTCCCTGTCACGTCCTGAGACTCAGGCTATGGCAGAGTACATTCAGGAGAACTTGGCTAAGGGATTTATCAGACCTTCACAGTCTCCAGTTGGGTCGGGGTTCTTCTTCGTGGGTAAAAAGGACGGTTCGTTGTGACCCTGCATCGACTTCAGGGAATTGAACCGTATCACGATTAAAAACTCATACCCACTGCCTCTCATTTCGGTCTTGTTTGACCAGCTTCGTACTGCCACCATTTTTTCTAAGATTGACCTACGCGGTGCGTACAATCTAATCCGAGTAAGAGAGGGGGATGAATGGAAGACTGCCTTTAATACCCACTCAGGGCATTATGAATATTTGGTGATGCCTTTTGGGCTCTGTAATGCCCCGGCAGTCTTCCAGGATTTCATGAATGATGTGCTCAGGGAATATTTGGATAGATTCTTAGTTGTATACTTAGATGACATCCTAATCTTCTCCCATTCCCTGGAGGAACATCGGAAGCATGTACGCTTAGTCCTCCAGAAACTCAGAGACCACCGGCTTGGGGCGAAGCAGGAGAAGTGCGAATTTGAAGTTCAGCAAATCGCATTTCTAGGATATATTATCTCCCCAGAAGGTTTCCAAATGGAGAGTTCCAAGGTACAGGCAGTCCTGGATTGGGTGCAGCCCACTAGTTTGAAGGCGCTTCAGCGTTTCCTGGGCTTTGCGAATTTTTATAGACGATTTATCGCTGGATTTTCGTCTATAGTGGCGCCCTTGGTGGCACTCACTAAGAAAGGGGCAGATGTTGCTCACTGGTCTTGTGAGGCTAAAGCGGCTTTTCCCCGTCTCAAAAGGGCATTTGTTTCGGCCAAGGTGCTGCGACACCCAGATCCAGAGCGTCCTTTTGTGGTGGAGGTGGATGCCTCTGAGATGGGTATTGGGGCAGTGCTTTCTCAGATGGGAGTGTCTGATAATCGCCTTCATCCCTGTGCTTACTTTTCCCGTAAATTTTCGCCTGCCGAGATGAATTATGACGTGGGTAACCGGGAATTGTTGGCTATTAAGGATGCACTCGAGGAGTGGAGACACTGGCTTGAGGGGGCTAAGTTTGTGGTCTCAATTCTCACCGACCATAAGAATCTGGCATATTTAGAGTCAGCGAAGCGTCTCAATGCCAGGCAGGCACGATGGGCTTTGTTTTTTGCTCGCTTTAATTTTTTGATAACATATCGCCCTGGGTCAAAAAACATCAAGGCTGATGCACTCTCGCTGAGTTTTGCTCCAATCCAGGAGACCACCGAGGAGCCGTTGCCCATTGTGTCCCCATTATGTATTAAAGTGGGCATTACCCAGGACCTCTTATCATTAGTCCTTAGAGCACAGGAGCAGGCTCCTCCAGACCTTCCGGTAGGTCTTTTGTTTGTGCCTCCTAGGTTAAGACAGCGAGTGTTCCTGGAATTCCATGCCAAGAAGTCGGCAGGTCACCCGGGTATTGCCAGAACTCGGGAGTTGCTATCTAGGGCGGTGTGGTGGCCCTCGGTGGCTAAGGATGTGGATCAGTGGGTTCGGGCATGTGACATCTGTGCCCGAAATAAGACTCCTAGAGGGGTTCCTGTTGGGCCATTACATCTACTCTCTATCCCATCTAAGCCATGGACCCACATTTCAATGGATTTTGTGGTGGACTTGCCCAAATCCTCGGGGATGACAGCCATCTGGGTTGTCGTTGACAGGTTTTCGAAGATGGCGCACTTCGTTCCACTGGTTGGGCTGCCATCGGCCAGACGCCTGTCTGAATTATTTATGCTGCATGTTGTGCGTCTCCACGGGTTGCCACTTGATGTGGTCTCTGACCGTGGATCCCAGTTTGTGGCCAAATTCTGGAGGGCATTTTGTTCCGATCTCCAGATTTCTGTCAGCTTGTCGTCAGGCTACCATCCGCAGTCTAATGGGCAGACTGAAAGGGTGAACCAGTCCTTGGAGCAGTTCCTCAGGTGTTATGTCTCCAAGTGTCAGACTGACTGGGTTGCTCATCTGTCCATGGCGGAGTTTGCCTATAACAACGCGGCTCACTCTGCTACAGGGATCTCTCCCTTCCTTTGTGTGTATGGGCATCATCCTAAGGCCAATTCTTTTGACCCCCTGGACTCCACGCCTGGTGGTTCCTCTGTGGTTTCGGTCCTTAGAGGTATTTGGCGGAAAGTGAAGAAAGCCCTTGTGTCTGTGTCATTAGTGACCAAAAGGGTTTTTGATAAGCGGAAAAGACCCTGCAGCTTCAAATTAGGAGACTTCGTCTGGTTGTCTACCAAGAATTTGAAGTTGAGACAGCCATCTCATAAGTTAGGCCCCCGGTTCATCGGCCCTTATAAGATCACCAGGGTTATCAATCCGGTGGCATTTCAGTTAGATCTGCCCCGTTCTTTGGGTATCAATAAAACATTTCATTGTTCCCTTTTAAAACGGGCGATTAGTAATCCTTCTTCCAGTGGAAGACCCTCCCCTCTTCTGATACGTGGCCAGAGGGAGTTTGTTGTTGAAAGGATTCTTGACTCCAAGATGGTTCGGGGTCGGCTGTCATTTTTGGTGCACTGGAAGGGGTATGGCCCGGAGGAGCGGTCGTGGGTGCGCAGTTGTGATCTTCATGCCCCCAGACTGATACGCTCTTTCTTCTCGCAGTTCCCCGATAAACCCGGTGGTAGGGGTTCTTTGACCCCTCGTCAGAAGGGGGGTACTGTTAGGGTCTCCTGCCCTGTGCTGCCATGTCGTCATGGCAACCGGGAGACAAGTGCTAGCGGAGTAACCTGAGCGCAGCTGATACTCCGGTTCGGGTCTTTTGCTGTGCAGTGGTTACAGGCTCTGTGCACGGCAGGGGATCCGGTGCTGGTTTTTGTGCTCACAGTCTGTGAGGTCTGAGTGGGGCGTGGACAGCACCTGCTTTATAAGGCCTCTTCTCAGGTTAAGCAGATGCTGCTGAATCTTTGTTGGTTAGTCAGTTCCTGAAAGTTAGCCAGTACTGTGTAGCTTTGTATTTGTTTGTTGCTTACTGCAAATAGGCCTGGGGATTTGGTATTACACTCTGCCAATCCAGACCTAGCAGTAAGACTGGAGTCAGTCGTTTAGCTTGCTGGGGTTCTGTTACTACTCTGTGAACTTAGCAAGTTTGCGGCTGTATTCTAAGACTTGTCTGCTTAAATCCTGTCTCACTGTGCAAGGTGTCAGGGGTCAGTTTAGTGGCAGTAAGCTGAACCTGTGCACTGCAAGTGAGAATTAGGATTGTGGAGACTCTCCTTGTGTCTATCATTCCATCTCTGACCAAGGAGTTTACTGCCACACCCGTTGGTAACCCTTTAGGGTTTTGCTGTTGCCCTTAGCAACAGCATTTCGGGTTCTCTACGTATTAAAACACAACATCTTGCTTTTCCCATCTGAGCATTACTAATACTAGGGAGACACCCAGTTCCTTAGCCTCTGGGCTTCTCTGTTTACTTTGTGTGTGTTTTGTTACCCTATCACCTTCTGTGTACGTAATGTCATATTCCCCAGTCTGTCTGTGAGTCCATTTGTTTTGCATACCTATCCGTTCAGACACCAGTACATTCCTGCAGGCACTGGTGTGCATAACATTCACACCGGACCCAGGTCTTCCAGTGACCCGGATTGCACCTTTCAGACCTAAGCTGGGTCGTCTACCTGGGTTGCAAGCCCCGGGTAAAATCCAGCCAGCAAGCAGGGTCGTGGACCCAAGACTCTGAGCCTGAGTAAACCCTTTCAGACATAAGCCAGAGCCAGGTCTGTGCTCATTCACAATCAAAAACATGAGTTTTAGGCTCATGTCTGAATGGGGTATAAAATGGTTGTGTCTTACCACTCTGAAGACATAAGACTAGATACAGCACCTTAATTGGAAAAGTGCAGTTTCTCTGGAACTCTTGACTAGTCATGGCACTATAAGTCCAATGCCCTTTGATGTCTTTCTGAAGCTTGTCCTTCAGAGGCTTCCAGCAGCATATTTATGGATGTTTAACAGCTTGGTTCTCTCTTTATGCAACCTGCCTCTCTCCTTATTACTAGAGATGAGTGCCGGAAATTTTTCGGGTTTTGTGTTTTTGTTTTGGGTTCGGTTCCGCGGCCGTGTTTTGGGTTCGACCGCGTTTTGGCAAAACCTCACCGAATTTTTTTTGTCGGATTCGGGTGTGTTTTGGATTCGGGTGTTTTTTTCAAAAAACACTAAAAAACAACTTAAAACATAGAATTTGGGGGTCATTTTGATCCCAAAGTATTATTAACCTCAAAAACCATAATTTACACTCATTTTCAGTCTATTCTGAATACCTCACACCTCACAATATTATTTTTAGTCCTAAAATTTGCACCTAGGTCGCTGGATGACTAAGCTAAGCGACCCTAGTGGCCGACACAAACACCGGGCCCATCTAGGAGTGTCACTGCAGTGTCACGCAGGATGTCCCTTCCAAAAAACCCTCCCCAAACAGCACATGACGCAAAGAAAAAAAGAGGCGCAATGAGGTAGCTGTGTGAGTAAGATAAGCGACCCTAGTGGCCGACACAAACACCGGGCCCATCTAGGAGTGTCACTGCAGTGTCACGCAGGATGTCCCTTCCAAAAAACCCTCCCCAAACAGCACATGACGCAAAGAAAAAAAGAGGCGCAATGAGGTAGCTGTGTGAGTAAGATAAGCGACCCTAGTGGCCGACACAAACACCGGGCCCATCTAGGAGTGTCACTGCAGTGTCACGCAGGATGTCCCTTCCAAAAAACCCTCCCCAAACAGCACATGACGCAAAGAAAAAAAGAGGCGCAATGAGGTAGCTGTGTGAGTAAGATAAGCGACCCTAGTGGCCGACACAAACACCGGGCCCATCTAGGAGTGGCACTGCAGTGTCACGCAGGATGTCCCTTCCAAAAAACCCTCCCCAAACAGCACATGACGCAAAGAAAAAAAGAGGCGCAATGAGGTAGCTGTGTGAGTAAGATAAGCGACCCTAGTGGCCGACACAAACACCGGGCCCATCTAGGAGTGGCACTGCAGTGTCACGCAGGATGGCCCTTCCAAAAAACCCTCCCCAAACAGCACATGACGCAAAGAAAAAGAGGCGCAATGAGGTAGCTGTGTGAGTAAGATAAGCGACCCTAGTGGCCGACACAAACACCGGGCCCATCTAGGAGTGGCACTGCAGTGTCACGCAGGATGTCCCTTCCAAAAAACCCTCCCCAAACAGCACATGACGCAAAGAAAAAAAGAGGTGCAATGAGGTAGCTGTGTGAGTAAGATAAGCGACCCTAGTGGCCGACACAAACACCGGGCCCATCTAGGAGTGGCACTGCAGTGTCACGCAGGATGTCCCTTCCAAAAAACCCTCCCCAAACAGCACATGACGCAAAGAAAAAAAGAGGCGCAATGAGGTAGCTGTGTGAGTAAGATAAGCGACCCTAGTGGCCGACACAAACACCGGGCCCATCTAGGAGTGGCACTGCAGTGTCACGCAGGATGTCCCTTCCAAAAAACCCTCCCCAAACAGCACATGACGCAAAGAAAAAAAGAGGCGCAATGAGGTAGCTGTGTGAGTAAGATAAGCGACCCTAGTGGCCGACACAAACACCGGGCCCATCTAGGAGTGGCACTGCAGTGTCACGCAGGATGGCCCTTCCAAAAAACCCTCCCCAAACAGCACATGACGCAAAGAAAAAAAGAGGCGCAATGAGGTAGCTGTGTGAGTAAGATAAGCGACCCTAGTGGCCGACACAAACACCGGGCCCATCTAGGAGTGGCACTGCAGTGTCACGCAGGATGGCCCTTCCAAAAAACCCTCCCCAAACAGCACATGACGCAAAGAAAAATTAAAGAAAAAAGAGGTGCAAGATGGAATTGTCCTTGGGCCCTCCCACCCACCCTTATGTTGTATAAACAGGACATGCACACTTTAACCAACCCATCATTTCAGTGACAGGGTCTGCCACACGACTGTGACTGATATGACGGGTTGGTTTGGACCCCCACCAAAAAAGAAGCAATTAATCTCTCCTTGCACAAACTGGCTCTACAGAGGCAAGATGTCCACCTCATCATCATCCTCCGATATATCACCGTGTACATCCCCCTCCTCACAGATTATCAATTCGTCCCCACTGGAATCCACCATCTCAGCTCCCTGTGTACTTTGTGGAGGCAATTGCTGCTGGTCAATGTCTCCGCGGAGGAATTGATTATAATTCATTTTAATGAACATCATCTTCTCCACATTTTCTGGATGTAACCTCGTACGCCGATTGCTGACAAGGTGAGCGGCGGCACTAAACACTCTTTCGGAGTACACACTTGTGGGAGGGCAACTTAGGTAGAATAAAGCCAGTTTGTGCAAGGGCCTCCAAATTGCCTCTTTTTCCTGCCAGTATAAGTACGGACTGTGTGACGTGCCTACTTGGATGCGGTCACTCATATAATCCTCCACCATTCTTTCAATGTTGAGAGAATCATATGCAGTGACAGTAGACGACATGTCCGTAATCGTTGTCAGGTCCTTCAGTCCGGACCAGATGTCAGCATCAGCAGTCGCTCCAGACTGCCCTGCATCACCGCCAGCGGGTGGGCTCGGAATTCTGAGCCTTTTCCTCGCACCCCCAGTTGCGGGAGAATGTGAAGGAGGAGATGTTGACAGGTCGCGTTCCGCTTGACTTGACAATTTTCTCACCAGCAGGTCTTTCAACCCCAGCAGACTTGTGTCTGCCGGAAAGAGAGATCCAAGGTAGGCTTTAAATCTAGGATCGAGCACGGTGGCCAAAATGTAGTGCTCTGATTTCAACAGATTGACCACCCGTGAATCCTTGTTAAGCGAATTAAGGGCTCCATCCACAAGTCCCACATGCCTAGCGGAATCGCTCCGTGTTAGCTCCTCCTTCAATGTCTCCAGCTTCTTCTGCAAAAGCCTGATGAGGGGAATGACCTGACTCAGGCTGGCAGTGTCTGAACTGACTTCACGTGTGGCAAGTTCAAAGGGCATCAGAACCTTGCACAACGTTGAAATCATTCTCCACTGCGCTTGAGACAGGTGCATTCCACCTCCTATATCGTGCTCAATTGTATAGGCTTGAATGGCCTTTTGCTGCTCCTCCAACCTCTGAAGCATATAGAGGGTTGAATTCCACCTCGTTACCACTTCTTGCTTCAGATGATGGCAGGGCAGGTTCAGTAGTTTTTGGTGGTGCTCCAGTCTTCTGTACGTGGTGCCTGTACGCCGAAAGTGTCCCGCAATTCTTCTGGCCACCGACAGCATCTCTTGCACGCCCCTGTCGTTTTTTAAAAAATTCTGCACCACCAAATTCAAGGTATGTGCAAAACATGGGACGTGCTGGAATTTGCCCATATTTAATGCACACACAATATTGCTGGCGTTGTCCGATGCCACAAATCCACAGGAGAGTCCAATTGGGGTAAGCCATTCCGCGATGATCTTCCTCAGTTGCCGTAAGAGGTTTTCAGCTGTGTGCGTATTCTGGAAACCGGTGATACAAAGCGTAGCCTGCCTAGGAAAGAGTTGGCGTTTGCGAGATGCTGCTACTGGTGCCGCCGCTGCTGTTCTTGCGGCGGGAGTCCATACATCTACCCAGTGGGCTGTCACAGTCATATAGTCCTGACCCTGCCCTGCTCCACTTGTCCACATGTCCGTGGTTAAGTGGACATTGGGTACAACTGCATTTTTTAGGACACTGGTGAGTCTTTTTCTGACGTCCGTGTACATTCTCGGTATCGCCTGCCTAGAGAAGTGGAACCTAGATGGTATTTGGTAACGGGGGCACACTGCCTCAATAAATTGTCTAGCTCCCTGTGAACTAACGGCGGATACCGGACGCACGTCTAACACCAACATAGTTGTCAAGGCCTCAGTTATCCGCTTTGCAGCAGGATGACTGCTGTGATATTTCATCTTCCTCGCAAAGGACTGTTGAACAGTCAATTGCTTACTGGAAGTAGTACAAGTGGGCTTACGACTTCCCCTCTGGGATGACCATCGACTCCCAGCAGCAACAACAGCAGCGCCAGCAGCAGTAGGCGTTACACGCAAGGATGCATCGGAGGAATCCCAGGCAGGAGAGGACTCGTCAGAATTGCCAGTGACATGGCCTGCAGGACTATTGGCATTCCTGGGGAAGGAGGAAATTGACACTGAGGGAGTTGGTGGGGTGGTTTGCGTGAGCTTGGTTACAAGAGGAAGGGATTTACTGGTCAGTGGACTGCTTCCGCTGTCGCCCAAAGTTTTTGAACTTGTCACTGACTTATTATGAATGCGCTGCAGGTGACGTATAAGGGAGGATGTTCCGAGGTGGTTAACGTCCTTACCCCTACTTATTACAGCTTGACAAAGGCAACACACGGCTTGACACCTGTTGTCCGCATTTCTGTTGAAATACTTCCACACCGAAGAGCTGATTTTTTTGGTATTTTCACCAGGCATGTCAGTGGCCATATTCCTCCCACGGACAACAGGTGTCTCCCCGGGTGCCTGACTTAAACAAACCACCTCACCATCAGAATCCTCCTGGTCAATTTCCTCCCCAGCGCCAGCAACACCCATATCCTCCTCATCCTGGTGTACTTCAACACTGACATCTTCAATCTGACTATCAGGAACTGGACTGCGGGTGCTCCTTCCAGCACTTGCAGGGGGCGTGCAAATGGTGGAAGGCGCATGCTCTTCACGTCCAGTGTTGGGAAGGTCAGGCATCGCAACCGACACAATTGGACTCTCCTTGTGGATTTGGGATTTCGAAGAACGCACAGTTCTTTGCGGTGCTTTTGCCAGCTTGAGTCTTTTCAGTTTTCTAGCGAGAGGCTGAGTGCTTCCATCCTCATGTGAAGCTGAACCACTAGCCATGAACATAGGCCAGGGCCTCAGCCATTCCTTGCCACTCCGTGTGGTAAATGGCATATTGGCAAGTTTACGCTTCTCCTCCGACAATTTTATTTTAGGTTTTGGAGTCCTTTTTTTTACTGATATTTGGTGTTTTGGATTTGACATGCTCTGTACTATGACATTGGGCATCGGCCTTGGCAGACGACGTTGCTGGCATTTCATCGTCTCGGCCATGACTAGTGGCAGCAGCTTCAGCACGAGGTGGAAGTGGATCTTGATCTTTCCCTAATTTTGGAACCTCAACATTTTTGTTCTCCATATTTTAATAGGCACAACTAAAAGGCACCTAAGGTAAACAATGGAGATGGATGGATACTAGTATACAATTATGGATGGACTGCCGAGTGCCGACACAGAGGTAGCTACAGCCGTGGACTACCGTACTGTACTGTGTCTGCTGCTAATATAGACTGGTTGATAATGAGATGTAGTATGTATAAAGAAGAAAGAAAAAAAAAAACCACGGGTAGGTGGTATACAATTATGGATGGACTGCCGAGTGCCGACACAGAGGTAGCTACAGCCGTGGACTACCGTACTGTACTGTGTCTGCTGCTAATATAGACTGGTTGATAATGAGATGTAGTATGTATAAAGAAGAAAGAAAAAAAAAACCACGGGTAGGTGGTATACAATTATGGATGGACTGCTGAGTGCCGACACAGAGGTAGCTACAGCCGTGGACTACCGTACTGTACTGTGTCTGCTGCTAATATAGACTGGATGATAATGAGATGTAGTATGTATAAAGAAGAAAGAAAAAAAAACCACGGGTAGGTGGTATACAATTATGGATGGACTGCCGAGTGCCGACACAGAGGTAGCTACAGCCGTGGACTACCGTACTGTACTGTGTCTGCTGCTAATATAGACTGGATGATAATGAGATGTAGTATGTATAAAGAAGAAAGAAAAAAAACCACGGGTAGGTGGTATACAATTATGGATGGACTGCCGAGTGCCGACACAGAGGTAGCTACAGCCGTGAACTACCGTACTGTGTCTGCTGCTAATATAGACTGGTTGATAATGAGATGTAGTATGTATAAAGAAGAAAGAAAAAAAAAACCACGGGTAGGTGGTATACAATTATGGATGGACTGCCGAGTGCCGACACAGAGGTAGCTACAGCCGTGGACTACCGTACTGTACTGTGTCTGCTGCTAATATAGACTGGATGATAATGAGATGTAGTATGTATAAAGAAGAAAGAAAAATAAAAACCACGGGTAGGTGGTATACAATTATGGATGGACTGCCGAGTGCCGACACAGAGGTAGCTACAGCCGTGAACTACCGTACTGTGTCTGCTGCTAATATAGACTGGTTGATAATGAGATGTAGTATGTATAAAGAAGAAAGAAAAAAAAAACCACGGGTAGGTGGTATACAATTATGGATGGACTGCCGAGTGCCGACACAGAGGTAGCTACAGCCGTGGACTACCGTACTGTACTGTGTCTGCTGCTAATATAGACTGGATGATAATGAGATGTAGTATGTATAAAGAAGAAAGAAAAAAAAAACCACGGGTAGGTGGTATACAATTATGGATGGACTGCCGAGTGCCGACACAGAGGTAGCTACAGCCGTGGACTACCGTACTGTACTGTGTCTGCTGCTAATATAGACTGGATGATAATGAGATGTAGTATGTATAAAGAAGAAAGAAAAAAAAAAACACGGGTAGGTGGTATACAATTATGGATGGACTGCCGAGTGCCGACACAGAGGTAGCTACAGCCGTGAACTACCATACTGTGTCTGCTGCTAGTATAGACTGGATGATAAATAATGATATAAAAAATATATATATATCACTACTGCAGCCGGACAGGTATATATTATATAATGACGGACCTGCTGGACACTGTCTGTCAGCAGAATGAGTTTTTTAATTTTTATAGAATAAAAAAACTCCACACAAGTCACACGACGAGTGTACTTTTTCAGGCAGACATTCAATCACAATATACTATACTGGTGGTCAGTGTGGTCAGGTCACTGGTCACAGTGGTCAGTGGTCAGTCACACTGGCAGTGGCACTCTGGCAGCAAAAGTGTGCACTGTTTAATATGTACTCCTGGCTCCTGCTATAACCTATAACTGCTCCCCAGTCTCCCCCACAATTAAGCTGTGTGAGCACAGTCAGATATTATACATAGATGATGCAGCACACTGGGCTGAGCACAGATATGGTATGTGAGTGTGACTGAGTCACTGTGTATTGTTTTTTTCAGGCAGAGAACAAGAAAAGAACGGATTATTAAATAATAATAAATTATAAAACTGCACTGGTGGTCAGGTCACTGGTCATCAGTCACTAGTATAACTCCTCCTAAGCTCCAGTAAGTAAATGAAGTGTCTCACTCTCACTCTCCTATCTATTTTAATTTCTAAACGGAGAGGACGCCAGCCACGTCCTCTCCCTATCAATCTCAATGCACGTGTGAAAATGGCCGCGACGCGCGGCTCCTTATATAGAATCCGAGTCTCGCGATAGAATCCGAGCCTCGCGAGAATCCGACAGCGTGATGATGACGTTCGGGCGCGCTCGGGTTAACCGAGCAAGGCGGGAAGATCCGAGTCGCTCGGACCCGTGTAAAAAAACATGAAGTTCGGGCGGGTTCGGATTCAGAGAAACCGAACCCGCTCATCTCTACTTATTACAGCTGTTCCCTGAATGTTGTAGCTGCTTACAATGCTCCACCGGCAACTTACTCCCTGTATACCTCCAGACTCACTTCTACTTCTGTGCCAGCTCTCTGCAATATGAAAGTGTGCTTCCCTCACTCCTGTCTCTTTTAGTTTTCTCACCCCTGCAGCTTGATTGACATCCTTAGCATTTCTCAGATCACAACTCATCTTTTTCACAAAAGTGAGCAGGGGTCAATTAAATCCACCTTTTATCCTCCATGACTCCAGGGACTTCACTTTAATGTTCTTTCAGTGGTGGGCTTAAGTCTTCCTTCTCTGCCCCTGAATTTCACGGTCTTACGTGTCTCCTGCATGGTGCACACTGTGCATGCACACTTGAAAACAGCAGAGCCGGCCTTAGGCATAGGCAAACTAGGCAAATGCCTAGGGCATTTGGTATGCTTAGGGGCACCAGCAGCTTCTGCTGATTAAAATGATATGCAGCATGCCTATATTCTGTGTGTGACTCCGGCTGTATCTGCATATAAAATGCTACGTTGCAGTGTATTCCTGGAAATCACTGTAAAGTAGCATTTCGTATGCAGATACAGCCGCAGTCGAACACAGAGTATAGGCATGCTGCATATCATTTTAATCAGCAGAAGCTGCTTATGCACCCTAGCCACATAGTAATGCAAATAAGTAGCATTTTCATAAACAAAGGCGCCCGACGTTAGCAGAGCTGCCAGCTGACTCATGCCAGGCATCTCCTGCAGAACTAGTGGCGGTGCTAGGGGGCACCAGCCAAAATCTTGCCTAGGGCATCATATTGGTTAGGGCCGGCTCTGGAAAACAGGCTAAGTGGCTTGTGGAGGTTGTAGTTCATTACCCCTGAAGCTGTTAGCAGTGGCTGCACAGGCCTAGTAAAGATATACCTTGTGTCGGGTATCACATAAGTACTGATGGTCACATCTTTGCTAATATGAAAAATGCTTTTCATTAACATATAATTTAATTAAAAAATATATATATTTTAAAACACCATATTAAACTGATATTTTATAATATATAGAATGAACAACAAACAGTTACTTTCTAATTATGGAAATACTTTATTCTTATTATCTATTCTACTTGTAAGAAGCACCTTTTTGATTCTTACATTTTTAAGTGGTTTGAAGCAACAGGTTTGTTCCTTTGGTCATATGACTCCTAAGGGTAAATGTACTATGCTCCTTGTTTGCCCTAAGTTGGCAAACATGGGAGTATTTTTGCTCTCAGTAATTTACAAAAGACCCAACACGGTGTTAGGTCAAATAGAAGTACAAAATTCGGGTGGACAGGGATATTCAACCAAATATACCATCGGCCAAACTGGGGTGGATTTCACATAGTCATCAATGAAACACAGAAATATACCTAGAATCATTTCTGCAAACACACCAGTGAATAGTGAAAACTTGGATCAAAATGCACTTTTCATATAGACGTCCCTTTCAGCAGTGTGTTTAGAGAAGCCTGCACAGATTAGTGAGATCTGTGCTGTGCTTCTCTGTTTAAAAGTGTAAGAAAGGGTTAAAACATAGAAAGAAAAAAAAAAACTGTGTGGGGTCCACCCCATCCATAAGCATGGCTAGCTCTGAGCTCTTTGAGCCGGTCCTGGTTATAAAAATATAGGGGGGGGGGGGGGCACGTAGGAGTCCCCCATAGTTTGGAAATAAGAACCGGGCTCCACTAGCCAAGGTGGAAATGCCACAGCTGGTGGACACATTTCTGTTGGTCCCTGTAGCCTTTCCAGGGCACCCAAGGCCAGGGCTGGAGCCCGGTGCTAGGCCCGGACCTGTGGGCTGTGGGTGCTGAAATTAGATTTAAGATTGTCTTTTACAGGTAGAATAACAGGTCCTAGCAAGCCTCTGCTGCATGCTGGTACTTAGGAAATACAAGTACCAGTATGCGGGGCAGTAAAGGACCCACTGGTATCTGTAGTCCCTTTGTAAAAGAGATATTACAATAAACAGTACATGCACACTGTTCAAAGTACAACGTTAATAAAGCATACATGCACAACGTTAATAAAGCATACATGCACAGTCACACATACTTACCTTCATCCCCCGTTGCCCTCTCGATCCTCTTCTCCAGAAGAAATCCATGACACCTGTAACAAAAAACAAACAAAAAACTCACCTATTACAGTGTAGATCAGTCCTCTTCTTTCCATATAGGCATCTAGGGGTTAAAAAAAAAAGATCTACTCAGACCAACAGACTTAGGAGATCTATGTGTGACTACTTACATCTCTTTTCTTGAATGCCGGCCTCCATATGACTTCTGTCACTTGGAGACCCACCAGCCAATCAGGAAGTACCATGTAATGCCGTTCTCCTGATTGGCTATGTGCTCCTGCGCTGTCACTCACCGACAGTTTTTTTTTCTATTTATTAACAATTTCTTATACTTTTAAACACAGAAGCACTACACGGATCTCACTGATCTGAGTAGGCTTCATGTACGGGGGTGTTTGGCTGTCAGCAAACACGGCAGCCAAACACAAGTACTGTGCAAATGTTTTAGGCAGGTGTGGAAAAAACGCTGCAAAGTAAGAATGCTTTCAAAAATAGAAGTGTTAATAGTTTAATCAATTAACAAAATGCAAAGTGAATGAACAGAAGAGAAATCTAAATCAAATCAGTATTTGGTGTGACTACCCTTAGCCTTCAAAACAGCATCAATTCTACTAGTCACACTTGCACAGTTTTTGAAGGAACTCGGCAGGGAGGTTGTTCCAAACATTTTGTTTTTTGTTAACTGATAAAAATAAACTTTTAACACTTCTATTTTTGAAAGCATTCTCACTTTGCAGCATTATTTCCACACAGGGCTACACAGCCTTGATGAAACAGACTGATATAAGGGTATCACACATCTCAGCCATTAACGTAAAATGTTAAAACTCCTCTCCCAATGTTTATGCTTATATCTGTCAATGGTAACTATTATTGATTTGTATACTGGAGACTATACTCTATAGGGAACTATTAAATATCAGAATCTTGTAAAGAGACCATTAATCTAAGAGGATCTCTATATATAGATACGAAATAAGAGCTGATATAACAGAAAAACTTTATGATATTTCGTCAGGTCCAATATAACTAACATTGCCATAACTATATTGGACAATTGCTTTAAGTTGTTATTTATATATATTTAATTACTTTTGGGCAATACATTTATGTACTCTCAAGCTATCAAATGGATACCATGCCTGGCTAAGAGATTTATTTTAACATATTAATAAAAGTTAAGTTTTAACTAAGTTATCTACCATATCATTTCAAAAAAGTGCGCCAAACACTAAGCTCTTTTTAGTGTTAGGCCCACTAGTGGCATACACTGATAATTTCTAAAGAAACGCACTGTAAACTTATGCTTAGTGGTGCACCTCCAACCTATTATATTTAATTGTCATTTGGCCTTCACATCCTAGACATTATTAAGTGTTTACCGGTTGGTTAATTTAATTCAATTGTATTATTTCAAACCTGTGCATCGTCTTTAAGACTGACTGTCTTCCCGAAGAGAGCATTATTTCTACACCTGCCTAAAAATCTATCTATCTATCTATCTATCTATCTATCTATCTATCTATCTATCTATCTATCTATCTATCTATCTATCTATCTATCTATCTATCTATCTATCTATACCATAGTAGTCTAGTTATTTTAATTCTCTAATTTCATTTCTCCTGAATGTTTTTTACCAGTGACTTCTGACTTATTATTTTGTTCTACTTCTATCAAATGATGCTTATAAAATGAAAAATAGATTTATTCCCAAAATGAAATTGATGCGGTCATAAGGGGAGAAAACCCTCAGGTCATCATCTAATTTACAGATCTATTTACTGGGCTCCCTATTTAATTCCCAATAGTTAAAACATATTAACTGACGTTTCCTCTAATAGTTGGAGTTGTACCTGCAGAATTACATAATCCAGTATATACTGTATATACTTACAATAACTCTATTTTGTTACTTTATTCATTTTTGACACATGAATCACCCCAGCAGAATAATTAGTACCCCAAATAGATGCAAATTTAGTAGAATTAACTGTGATTTGGGGATGGTTGAATCTATCAGGATAATTTCTACAGCAAAACTGGGGCAGGGCAGTACTACATTGGGAAAGCGATAGCTAATTAACCCGCTCCAGCAATCAGTGTGCAGCACTGAAATGGATCGAAAAATTAAATATTAATCTTCAAAACTGGCAGAGAAAATAATTGCAATTTATCTACATTAGTAATTCTGTCAGATATGCCAGGTTAGTGGTCCAAAACGTCAGTGCAATGGTCCACACAGGGAGAAAGAGCTATCTAAACAGAGCAGCACAAATGATACTAAACTTGAGCTAATGATACAGTATATGCAAATTGCTATCCTTTATATGACTCATAGCTAGTTCAGAATATCTGGCTTACCTGGAACAGCACTAATCAAATGGGTGGGAGGGTTTAACTGAATTTGAATGTATTGAATGTAAGACAGTGGTCATGTATACTGATAAACCTTTATAAATATTTATAATTGCAGTTTTATTTAAAATAAATACAATACACTGTCATTTTTTACTTTCAGATATAGTATCTGTAAAAAAATAAAATGTTTTTTTTTCCCACAAAAAATGGAACATCAAAGTATAAAGTGACTCAGGGAATGGATATAAGCAAATTTAATCCCTACATTTTCCCCTACCTTCTGGTTTTGCTGATATTATACTGTATGTTGTATTTTGTTGCCATTATAATGTTTTTTTGTCTTCTAATGGATGACAAGTTAAGGCTAGGGCCACACATAGCGGCCAAGCATGGACCAGGCGCCGCCCACACATATGGGACAGTCCCGCCGCCGCCGGATCCAACCGCAGCATGCTAAGGTTGAGCCGGATGGCAGGACGACGGGATTTCAAGGTGAACACATACATTTCAATGTATGTGTTCACACAGTGCGGCTGTGCCACACTATATTTTATTGAAAGCCCGTGTGGCAGTGTCCGAATCCTGTACTACGGCATCCCGCAGAACAGGATCCGTGTGAACACAAAACCCCCCTTCCGGCCAAGCGTGTCCCGTTCAGCGGGACCCGTTTGACTTGGCCGCTATGTGTGGCCGTAGTCTAACTGATTTTCACTGATAGCCTGTTGTTAGCACATGCATTGGATCCCATACTTAGATTATCTTGTCCATAACTTGCACCCAATTGGGACATTCTCTCAGTCTCTTTTTCCATATTCTGGAATATTTACATACCATAATGAGCAGTGACGGATCTAGACTTTTCTTTAGGGGGGGTGGTTTACTGTTTAATCTTGACTCCTCCCTCTACAGTCCCAACTCCTCCCATCTGCAATCCTAACTCCTCCCCTCTCAATTCTGACTGAACTTTTTGAGTGAGACTGAGTTAGAGCTTTGTGATTGTTCTATGTACATGTGACTGTGCTATGGGGTAACTGTATTTATTAACCCTAGTACCCACACACCAGCAAGTGAGGGGCAAATGCTCTGTAACCCTTGCTCTACTGGCTCCTCTGTGCTGCTGTGGTATAAGATGCAGCACATCGTTCTGACTCAGGTTCTCCCAGAGAGATCTCTTCTGCTCAAAAGTGGGCGTGGCTATTACTGTTTTAGGGGGGGTCGCCCCCTTCGCCCCCCCCCCCCCCCCCTAGATCCGGCCCTGATAATGAGATATCTTAGGGATGGAACCCAATTCTAAATAAAAGAAATGTATATTTGTTTCTATATAAACCTTTTACACATAGGGGGTCATTCCGAGTTGATCGCTCGCTAGCAGTTTTTAGCAGCCGTGCAAATGCTATGCCGCCGCCCACTGGGAGTGTATTTTAGCTTAGCAGAAGTGCAAATGGTTGTATCGCAGAGTGCCTGCAAAAAAAATTTGTGTAGTTTCAGAGTAGCTCAAAACCTACTCAGCGCTTGCAATCACTTCAGACTATTCAGTTCCGGATTTGACATCACACACCCGCCCAGCGTTCGCTCAGCCACGCCTGCGGTTTCCATGGCACGCCTGTGTTTTTCCAAACACTCCCTGAAAACGGTCAGTTGCCACCCAGAAACGCCCACTTCATGTCAATCACTCTGCGGCAACCAGTGCGACTGAAATGCATCGCTAGACCCTGTGCAAAACTGCATCATTTGTTGCGCCCGTACGTCGCGCATGCGCAATGCGCAACATACGCATGCACAGAATTGCAGTTTTTTAGCCTGATCGCTGCACAGCGAACAAATGCAGCTAGCGATCAACTGGGAATGACCCCCATAGCGTGAAGGTCATTTCATACAATATTTTACATAATTTTTTGCATTAAACGAAAGTTGTGTTCGTTGAACCATAGGAAAGCAAAGGTATCAGGCTCGCTCAGAAAATGTTGGATTTCGGAATATTTTAGACATCAGATTTTCGGATATGGTAGACAGCCTGTATATTAATAAATGCTTGTTATTACTACACAATATTCATCTAAATGATAGTGGAGGGATATCACTTCTAGCACTATCTCTGATATTTTTTTTAGTAATGCTGTAAGGATATCAGGCCTGTTTCAGAGTTGTATACAGGGGCTGGCTGGCAAGTTTTAGCCTGAGTGGCAAGCCCAGAGCACTGGCCCATAAGTAATAGCCCATCATTAAATAGCTTGAAGGTGGTTCGGGGCAGTGGTCTGGCACAGTACACATACTGGCAGGTGAGCCTGCCGTTATGTGAAAAACGATAAGCCACAAAAGTGTGCTTATTGTTGTTTAGACACAACTACATGATTTCCATCACCATTCAATAGTATGGTGACGGCAAACCACACGTGGCACACTGCCCCCAGCCCAGCCCGCCACTGGCTGTATGTAAACCAAATGCTTTATGTACGTTTCAAATGTTTGTGGGACTGCACATGTGCATTAACCACACTGCACATGTGCAGAGCAAGCCCTGCGAGACTGTATGTAGTGCCTCCAATTGGCTGTTTGGTGATGGGGTGGTACATAAAAATTTTTGCTTTCTGGGAGTCGCAAGAAGGCAGGAGGTGGTCATTCTGAGTAAGCTTAGGCTTACTCTGATGGGCGGTGTGACCAAAGGTTGAGAGCAGGGCCGGTGCTAGGGTGTTTGGCGCCTCCCTGCAAACTATAAATTTGCGCCCTCTCCCGCAGTAATACATGGAGGAGAAGCGGTATCAGCGCACATATGTGCTGATACAACTTCCCTCCTATAGCAACGCCTCATACATTTACCCCACTGTATTATACTCTGCTCACTTCATCCATCATGGTATTTGAAAAGTTACCTCTATTTGTGCACCATCTATTCACCATCATCCTTTCATGTGCGTATACAGATGTAGCCATGCTCATCGTTGTTCTTTGTGGCAGCGAAGGCGTGGCAAGTGTGCCCGTATCTATGGGCACGTGCTTGCATGCATTAAAACCTATGGAGCAAACGCCAGCTGCAACCAGTCGCAGCTAGGTGCATTTGCATTACGCTGCGATGCGTATGCCCGTGCGTACGCATTGCGGCTTAGATGAGCGTGGCTACGTCTGTAGGTGCCGACACAACAGGACAGAACGTGGTCACAAAACAACACATTAGTGTACTGTCTTATTTTTATTCATGTCCATAATTGCCCCATATATATATATATATATATATATATACACACACACTGTATATGTGTGTGTGTGTGTGTGTGTGTGTGTGTGTGTGTGTGTGTGTTTTATCATCTCCAGTTTTTAACATTTTATATGCGCAGGGAAAAATAGACACTCACACATTATATATAAAGCTTGTAAAAGATAAAAATTATGATACACTTGCAGCAGGAGTATTTAGGAGCAATTGCTGACAAGGATTTTGAAGAGTTAAACTCACTATTATGTTGTAGTGATTCTTGTCGGCTGCCCTGAACTCAGTCGAGGTCCCGTGCACTGGAGCAACATGAAGAGGGGGAGGGCTCAGAAACCCGAGTCACAACAGTGCAGAGAACGGGTTCCTTGCCTCCCAGCAGAAGCAGGAACAGAAAGTAACAGCTGAAGTACGTCTCACAGCCCGTGCGGACTGCGCAGAAACCCTTCCTGATGCTGAGAGGTGGAAGTGACGGGAGATCAGCGGGTGGGGTGGAGCTTAACTCAGCTGGCGCCGCTGCTCATTGTCAGCAATAGCGCACAGCGTGAGCGCACTCAGCGCACATTGGAGGTCATTCCGAGTTGTTCGCTCGCAAGGCGATTTTAGCAGAGTTGCTCACGCTAAGCCGCCGCCTACTGGGAGTGAATCTTAGCATCTTAAAATTGCGAACGAAGTATTCGCAATATTGCGATTACACACCTCGTAGCAGTTTCTGAGTAGCTTCAGACTTACTCGGCATCTGCGATCAGTTCAGTGCTTGTCGTTCCTGGTTTGACGTCACAAACACTCCCAGCGTTCGCCCAGACACTCCTCCGTTTCTCCGGCCACTCCCGCGTTTTTTCCGGAAACGGTAGCGTTTTTCCCACACGCCCATAAAACGGCCTGTTTCCGCCCAGTAACACCCATTTCCTGTCAATCACATTACGATCGCCAGACCGATGAAAAAGCCGTGAGTAAAATTACTAAGTGCATAGCAAATTTACTTGGCGCAGTCGCAGTGCGGACATTGCGCATGCGCATTAAGCGGAAAATCGCTGCGATGCGAAGATTTTTACCGAGCGAACAACTCGGAATGAGG